>NC_090444.1:1805673850-1805984371 GCF_031143425.1 Pleurodeles waltl | reverse complement strand
GGGTGCTGTATATCCAGACCTGCTTCCTCGGAGAGGGGATGAGAGTGATGGTGATGATGAGGAGGGGGAAGATGTACATTCCAGGACCCAACTGATACAACTCTACTTCCAGTAACTATGTGGGACTAATTGATGAGGTTGCTGTCTATGCAGCATACTTCCAGTGTGCCTTTTCTTCTAATAGTCATTGCCACTGTGACCAGGTCTGCAGAGGACATGTAACATTATAGTATAAGGGTCAACACATCTGTAGGCACGACAACATGTTATGTGTGTGGTGCAATTCCTGCTACTCAGATAAGAATAAATGATTTATAATACAGTTGCATCCATACTTCACTTTGTTTAAACATAATGACAGGGGACATTGTAATAGGTGAACTGGTGTTTTATTTGGTGCAGGGATTACATTGTGCACTTTACAGTGATAGGAGTGGGTCACTGGTGGTTGTACAATATGGCAACATGGTTGCAGCATTTGTTGGCAGTAGTGGTATGTCCATCTATGATTTCCAGTGTTCGTTGTTTTCACACGGTTTGGTCATTGGTTCAGTGGGACACTTGGAGGACAATTCTTGCCAGAGTCACTTCTTTGAGGGGGCCTTGGTCTTGGAAGGTGTTCCTGTCCCATATCTGGGCCTGAGGGACCGTTTGGGTGCCTGGTGTTGGCCTGTACGGGTTGAGACGCATGTCTCCTGTGTGTCCTGAGATGGTGGAACATGTCCAGTTGCTGCTGTTGTTGTCCATTCTGTATCTTGGCCTGTAGTAGGGGCTTCCTAGTCTGTGTGGGCCTCAGGCTGTGTTGAGACAAGGTGCAGCAGCGCACCTTCTATGGTGGCCATTGTGGCACTGTGCAGTTTCCACTGCTCCATGGCCTCTTGGTGGTGTGCTACCTGCATCCTTTGACTCTGCTCCAGGGTGAACACTATCTGAGCCAATCTGTCCTGGGAATGGTGATATGCTCCCAGGTCCACAGAGATCACGTCCTGGGCGGCAGCATCAATCCTGTGGCCTCCCCCTGGCCAGTGATGTTCTCCCACGGGGCCTAGCCCCCTGTGCCTGTGACCCCTGCACAGGTCTGGTGGTAACACTTATACTGGGGCCATCGTCGTCCTGCCTGTTGGTAGGGGGTGACTGTGGCCTCTGTCCATGTGTTCCACCAGTCTGTGACCTGGATACACAGGTGTGGGGACGGTTGCCCTGGGCTGATGTTGTTGGCTGGGTGGTAGGGGGGTCAGTGGTGTCCTGGGTGGGGCTGCTGGATGATGACAGTCCAGTACTGTGTGAGGGGCCAGGTTGATCATCAATATCCAGGGTTCCATCCCCAGTGTCCTGGGAGTTGCCTCTGTCTCCCTGTGGGGCACTGCCACTCCTTGTCCTGTCCGTCAGGGTGGTGGTGCCTGTTGGGGGGAATGGACATGTCTGTTACAATTGCATGATCGGTCTGGGCTGTTTTTTGCAGGTTTTCACACTTTGGGGCCGTGCAGGGTGCCTTTGTGAGGTTTGCATTGCATTTTGCTTTGGATGTGGGGGTGCACTGTGGGTGGTGTAGTCCCTTTGTGATTCCTTGCAGGGGTAGGTGACTGTGTACAGGGGGAGGGATGTGGGCCTGTTAGTGGGTTTGTAGGCATGCAGGGTGACTGGATGTAATGATTGTGGCCTGGGTGGGGTAGTGGTCCTGGTGGCTGTTGGAGGGGTGGGGTGGTGCATGCATTACAGGTGTGATGGATATGGGGTAATTGTAGACAACTTACCCAAGTCCATTCCTCCAGTGAGTCCAGTGAGTCCCTCAGGGTGCAAGATGGCTAGTACCTTTTCCTCCCAGTCAGTGTAGTCGGTGGTGTTGGTGGAGGTCCCCCCAGTCTTCTGGACTGCAATGTTGTGCCGGTATGCCATGGACCTGACCTTTCCACGCAGGTCGTTCCGTCTCTTGTGGATGTCGTCCCTGGTGAGTGGATGGTGTCCCACTGCATTGACCTTGTTCACTATTGTCTGCCACAGCTCCTTCTTCCTGGCAATGGGTGTGTGCTGGACCTGTGCCCCGAATAATTGTGGCTTGACCTTCAGTATCTCGTCCACCATAGTCCTTAGCTCCCATTCTGTGAAGCGAGGGTGTTTGGAGGGGTGCCATGGTGTGTGTTGTGAATGGTGTATTGTGTGGATCTAGGTGAGGGTGCTGTTGTGTGGTTGGTGTGAGTCATGTGATGTGGCGTTCAGTGTCTGCCTTTAGTGTTGTCCGTCTGGCTTCTCCTATTGGCGATGCAAAGGATTATGGGGTGTGTCTGTGAGTGCTTTATAGTGTTGTGGATGTGTGTCAGGTGTGTGGATTTCAAACTTAGCAATGTGTGCATTTCTTACTGTTTGGTCCATTTGCCTCCCGTGGCGGTCTGTACCGCCAATGGTCATTCGGCTTCCACTGACCGCAGCGATGATTTGTGCTTCATTATTTGGAGGGTGGGGTGTTTGTGTGCTCGGCGGTGGCGGGGTGGGAGGTCCAGCATTTCTGCCGACAAGGTCCTGGTGGTGACTGGTGACAGGGAGATTTTTGTCGGTTTCTGATTTTTGCATCATTATATGGCGGGTTTCTGTTCACCGCCATGGCGGTCTTCTGTTCGCTGTCGCCACGGCAGTCGACGGTGTTTACCACTGTGTTCATAATGAGGACCTATGTGTCAATTGGTACTTCGTGCCTATTGTTATGTTGAAACCTCCTCTTTGCCAGACTTACCTTTGCTAATCTGAGGCTGTTTGGACAGTTCTACTAATGGATCTGCTAATTTCTGCCTGATTTAATAGTGTAGCAGGTATTCCATTTGACATACACATGATGGTGCTATGGGATATGATGTCATTCATTTTGCTTGACTCTAGGTGTATGTGTCATTCAGGGTTACCTTAGTAATTAGTTGTGTAAGTGTTAGTTCTGGACTAAAGTAATAGGAATCACATGTCTGGACAGTTGTTAGTGATGTAGGTGTTTAGATGTTGTCATGTAGAGGTTTCTAATCCGCATGTATGGTAGAATGCTATGAGCCCTTCATGCACATTGTTTGGTGTCCATTACATTGGTGGTGTTAGTATGCTCCCTTTGGTTGTCCTGTGTGCTAAGGAGGCCCCTTCTGCAGGACACTGAATTGTTGTCTATGTGTCAATGAGTTAGATAAGTGGGTCCAAATACTCTTTATGAATCTTTTTATAGTATTTAGATAGATGTTTCAGTAAAATGCTATGTCATTTTGTGAGGCATGCTATTTGGGTATGCCATATGTAGTGTCTTCATCTGAGGTGTTTGATATTGTGTAAGTTGGGTACAGATTGATAAGTTAGGCATGTGTTTGGAAAGCAACATCCTGTGTTGTATTTCAAGTGAGATGAATTTACTTTCATGGAACATGACTACTGGTGATGGACTGGGCAGGTGTGGAGTAGGGGGAGGCATGATATTGTGTTGTAAGTAAACTGCATTTCCTTAGAATGATTTGTTGATAGACAGTGATGATCTGTATGGGGAGCAATTTTATATGTAGCCAATTCATCTTGTGCATGATGCTCTTGAGTTACTGGTGAATTTATGAGATGGTGATGTAGTGGTCAGATGGTCGGCTTATGTTGTGGGTGAGACTGTGGTAAAATGGGAATGTTGGAAGTATCTATTTGTGACATGATGTAGGCTCTGAATGGTTTCTACCTGGGGCTTTATTTGACATAGATGTGTTGTTACTGTTGTGTATGTCATAATGTGTGTGTATGTTAAGAATGTGATGACCCTATCTCTCTCTCTCTGTTTCTGTGCAGCAGCATGGGCAGACGAAGGAGACAGGGCACAGCCGAATGGGGAGCGGCTGGCCATGGGACCTGGAGTGCTGAAACCACTGACACCAAGGGACAGGGACCCAGTGGCCCGGAGGACAAAGGGAGTGCCACACAGGAGACAGGATCCACATCTTCATCTTTGGAATCCTCCTCCAGTGGACACTCCCTGGTGGTGGTGAACCCATCTGGGACGACTCCAGCACCATCTCAGTCCGACCCCCCCCTTTTTACCACCACCCTCCCTGTAGCTCCCAACCCTGTTGGCCGTGCCCACTCACCCAAGAGGGTAGGCATCTCCTTTGTCACAGACACCTCTGCCCCTGCCCCTGTCAGCCCTGCTGCTCTCAGTGAGGAGGCTATTGACCTCCTGAGGTCCATCTCTGTGGGTCAGTGGACCATTGTGAATTCCATCCAGGGACTTGCAACTCAGATCCAACAGAGTAATGCGTTCCTGGAAGGCATTTGTGGTGCACTAGCTGCCCTACAGAGATCCTTTCAGGCTTTGGCCTCCACACTGATGGCAGAAAGTCACCCTTTGTCTTCTGTCCCCGCTCCACCTTCCTATTCTTAATCCCCTTTTCCCAGACCCAGCCAAAGCACACAGACAGAGAAGCATGCATCCACCTCAACATCCAAGGTTATCTCAGACAGTGTGGGCCTGTGCAGTGTTTCCGTGTGTACTTGTGTGTGTTTGTGATGTTTGTGTGTGTGTGGTGGCATGTTTGCTGTGCATATGGGAGTGTGTGTGTGGCTGTCTGTGAGTGTGCGTGTTAGTGTGCAGTTACATGTGAGTGTTGCCCTCGCACCCACTCCCCGAATGTATGTTGTGTGTGTGCACAAAAATTTACAATTTGCAACAATAACAGGTGAGAGTGTGTACTTACGGTTGCTGTCGTCGCAGATTACGAAGTCTTTGGGTGAGCAGGAGCAGCAGGAAGATTTTTAGTTCTGGTTCCATGGCACCTCCAGACGAGTGTGGCTGAAGGTGAGTGTCTCTTATGCAGTTGGTTTCCCCATAGATTTCCGTGGTGATGTGACCGCGGTGGAAATCTTGGCAGTGTGCAACCTTGTAATCTTTCCAGCTGAAACATGGTCTCTGCCGGCCTGCAGGTGGCTACCCTCATCTGTGGCGGCCAGACCTCAGTGGAGGTGCAGGCGGTGCTTTGGCTGTACTCTGTTGGGAATACTGCCATGGCCAAACTCGAAATGAGGCCCTCTGTCTCTTTGGTTGCATATGTTGCTGGTAAGAGGACTATCTCTCTTCGTCTGAGATCTTGTAAAGCTGCTACTCGATCAGTCTCAATTGCAGCTTTGGCAGCTAAGTCAGCCACACAGTTTCTTTTGGCATGAAGTTCATCAAGCTGATGGCCTAAAGTGTTCCTCACATGGGCCAATGGAAGATTATCAAGTAAGACAGATACCTTTCCCCAGAGCTGGTTATTCCTAATAGGTTGTTTTTCCTTTGAATCCTTGAACACATTCAAGCACCAGGATGAATCGTACATTATTAGCGTGGGAACTGATGGGTCAGCATTCTGTAATTCTGTAATTCAGTACCAGGATATGAAGTTCTGCATGTTGTACATGGCTGTCACCTAAGATTTAGGCCCTCATTACGACATTGGCGGTAAGTACCGCTTACCGTCATGCTGACTGCCGCCAACATACCGCTGATGCAGCGGATTACTGCCACCCATATTATGACCCACACATAGCAATCTGTCACTATACAGCCACACACACAAGTCCGCCAGCCCAAAGGTCAGTGATTAACTGGCGGTAGCAAAACCCACACCGTTATGCCAACAGAACTACACCTACAGCATTATGACCCACGAATCACTGCGGCAGACATTCAATGGCGCTAAACCATTGGCGGTACATACCGCCGTGCTCAAAATACACACACACTAACAAAACAATACCACATTGGACAATTCAAACTACACACACCTGAAACACATTCACACACCACACCAACACCACTATAAAACACCCACCCACATTACCCACAACCCTTTACCAATACAAACAAGTGCCACAAGAGAGATAGCAAGACCACAGACAAGACCACAGACACACACCACCATCACCTATACACCATCCATGCACCCGACATCACACATCCCTACACAGCACCCCACACACCCTCACCCACACCACTCACAATACACTCATGGCACTGCAACGACACCCCAGGTTCTCTGAGGAGGAGCTAAGGGTCATGGTGGAGGAAATCATCCGGGTAGAGCAACAGCTATTCGGATCACAGGTGCAGCAGACACACATTGCAAGGAAGATGTAGCTATGGCGGAGAATCGTGGACAGGGTCAACGCCGTGGGACAGCATCCAAGAACAAGGAACAACATCAGGAAGAGGTAGAACGACCTACTGGGGAAGGTGCGTTCCACAGCAGCAAGACACCAACTAGCTGTACAGAGGACTGGCGGTGGACCCCCACCTCCTCCCCCACAACTAACAACATGGGAGGAGCAAGTCTTCACAGCTATGCATCCTGAGGGCCTGGCAGTAGTAGGAGGAGGACTGGACTCTGGTAAGTCAACTGTTTACTACTTTCACCACCCCTACCTGCATGCCATCACATACCCCCTCTCTTACCCTCACTCCCATCACTCCATCACCTCCCACACACCCCACCATCACAACCCACCCATCCCAATACCAAGCCCTGTATGTAACACCAATGCACGGACCCCCATCACAGATATGCATGGACACCCCTCACTAAAGCATGCACAATAGAGAGAATCACCTAGCCCATAAAATCACTACTCACACAAGGCAAAGCTGGCAGGGGAATAACAACCATAGAGGGCAACACACCCATGCACAAGATGACACACACAGAAACAATAACACTGCATTTACATCCCCACAGGTCCCTCACGCAACGTCACCGGAGAGGAGGTGCCAGCAACTTCCAGTCCACCCCGAGAGGAGGCCCACAGTGATGACAGCAGCTCTGGACACCTGGATCTGGATGACCAACCTGGCCCATCAGGGATCTCCGGACAGTCGGTAACCCAGGCACAGTCCCATACCACCACAGAGCCTTCCCCCTCAGGAAACACCAGCACAGTACCCACCCAGCTGGCCCATACCTCTGTCCCCAGGACACGTCAATCAGCAGTGTGTCCACCACTACAGAGACCCCAGGCCACCCCACAAACACAGGACTATCAGGGACCTGGGGCCAGTGGCAGTGGGACACAGTTGGGAAGTTTACGGTTCAGGGGACAGAGGAACAGGACAACAGGGAAGCTGGGAGGACTACTGTGCGACAGGGGGAGCACAGGCCCAGGGAACCGACTCTCCAGGAGGCACTCACCAATATCCTGGGAGTATACCACCATTCCCAGGAGACGATGGGCCAGATACTGGACAAGTTGCAGGACACCCAGCAGCTGCAGGAGGGACAGTACCAGGGGATCAGGGAGGACTTGAAGGACATCATCACCACCCTGGTCTCCATTGCAGGGCTGCTGGCAGACATGGCCAACACCATGAGGGAAGCAGTGGCATACCACCGGGCCCCTGACGCTAGCCAAACCGATGAACAGCCTTCCACTTCCGCTGCCGCTAGTGGACAGGAGGCCCTCCACTGGAACAACAGGCCACCAGCACCCCACCCCCTGCAGAATGAGATCCACTCTTTGAATAAATACAAGTATGGAGTCTGTCATAGCATTTAACCATGTATCTGTTTAACAAGCTTTAAACACTGCAATATTACTGTACAGCAATGTATACATAGGAGTGTCCTGTAGTCGGCTGCAGTCAACACACCAGGAGCGATGGTGGGGCACAAATATCTGCAAATAGAGATGCCAAAGGGTACAGTAAGTGGCCATAGAAGTGGGAAAATCAGCCTGCCAGTGACAATGTCAAACACAAAACTGTCAATGTAAAGTGTAATTACAGTGTCTTGGCTGTGTGTCATTGGAAGTACTGTCGTATTAGTGCACTTCTGTTGTCCCCATCCTCATCCTCTGCCTCCTTATCTTCACCATCCATAGGGTCCACTGCTGCCATACATCATCTCCAGCCTCATCCTCCTGCAGAAAAGGCACCTGGCGACATAAGGCAAGGTTGTGCAACATACAGCATGCCATGATAATCTGGCACACCTTCTTGGGTGAGCATACAGGGATCCACCTGTTAGATGGAGTCAATGAAACCTGGCCTTCAGGAGGCCGAATGTCCTTTCTATTATTCTTCTTGTTCGACCATGTGCCTCATTGAAACGTTCCTCTGCCCTTGTCCTGGCATTCCTCACAGGGGTCAGTAGCCATGGGAGTTTGGGGTAGCCAGAGTCACCTGCAAATATCGAGGGACAACTGTTAGACACACACTAACCCATAGGGCCCACACCATACCCATACACCAACATCCCCTGGGTGGGAACCAGGGCTCACCTATTAGCCACACCCGGTGCCTCTGGAGTTGAGCCATCACATATGGGATGCTGCTATTTCTCAGGACAAAGGCATCATGCACATACCCCGGATACTTTGCATTGACATGGGAAATGTACTGGTCCGCCAAGCACACTATCTGCACATTCATTGAGTGAAAGCTCTTTGTATTTCTGAACACCTGTTCATTTCTCCGGGGGGGACCAATGCAATATGTGTACCATCAATAGCCCCAATTATGTTGGGGATATGTCCCATTGCATAGAAATCAGCTTTCACTGTGCCCAAATCCTCCACCTGGGGGAAAACAATGTGTCTGCATGTATCTGCACATGTGTTTAATCAGGGCAGACAATACTCTGGTCAGCACTATTGAGAACATTGGCTGAGACATTCCTGCTGCCAAGCCCACTGTCACTTGGAAGGAGCCAGTTGCCAAGAAATTGAGCACAGATAGGACTTGCACAAGAACGGGGATCCCGGTGGGCTGACGGATAGCAGATATTAGGTCAGGTTCCAGTTGGGCACACATCTCTGTGAATGTGGCCCTGTCCAGTCCATAGGTGAGGATAATGTGCCTGTCCTCCATTGTTGCCAAGTCCACCAGGGGCCTATACACGGGGATGTCTCCATCTCCTATTCATCCACAGCTATTGCACTCCAGGGGGCAAACAGTGAGTAGCTGGTCAGTATTCCATATTTCCAAACACTACGCTGTATTGCATGTTGTGACTGTAACACAATAATGTTGTAGAGGCCCAAATGGTGCCTATGTGTACTGTGACGCAGTTAGGTGTCATGGCCTGCCCCCCTGAAATGGTGTCCGTCTGTCCTGTATGGAGGTGTTGGCAACATTGACCAAGGGTATCCTTTGTCTCTCCCCACCCTTTTTGTTTTGTCACCCTGTCCTTATGTGCATTAGCATCATCTAGCGGAGGAGCAGAGGCACAGGCGATGGGGAGAGCTGCATCCCATAGGACCCAGGAGCCCGAATCCACTGATGGTGAGGGCACCAGTGGGATGGAGGGCGAAGGGAGCACCACGGCGGAGACAGGAGGGGACAGTTCTGACAGTGATACCTCCTCCGATGGAAGCTCCCTGGTGGTGGCGGGCACTTCTCTGTCCACCCCAACTACAGGTACAGCCACCACCCCCATACCAGCACTGCCCTCCCAGCAGCCCCTCAGCGTGTTTCCCGTGCCCGCGCACCCAGGAGGGTGGGCATCTCCTTAGCCCCAGGCACCTCAGGCCCTGCCCAAGTTAGCCCTGCTGCCCTGAGTGAGGAGGCTATTGACCTCCTGCGATCTACCTCTGTTGGGCAGTCAACCATTGTGAATGCCATCCAGGGGTTGGCAGACCATTTGCAACAAACAAATGCATTCCTGGAGGGCATTCACACTGGCATGGCGGCCCAACAGAGATCAATCCAGGCTCTGGCCTCCTCTCTGATGGCAGCCATTGTCCCTGTGTCTAGCCTCACCCCTCCAACATCCTCTGCCCAATCCCATTCCCCTCAACCCCAACCTATCCCAAGCACACAGGCAGACCAGCATGCACACAGGTCAACACACAGGAGTGGTTCAGGCAAACACAAGCACCACACATCATCCCACAGGCACTCACACAAACACCATCCAGATGCAGACATACCAACATCCACTGCCTCCACTGTGTCCCCCTCCTCCTCCTCGTCCACCTTTCTCCCAGTAGCATCTCCACTCACATCTGCTTGCACTACATCCTCATCCACTACCACCATCACTCCTATCACTACACGCCCCTCACTGGCAGTTATCACCCCCACATCCATGCACATGTTCCCTGTGTCCTCTCCCACTGTGTCTGTGCCCCCTCCTCCCAAAGTACACAAACGCAAGCACTCAGACACCCAATAGCCATCCATCTCACAACAGCATCCAGTACATGCACCTGCACCCAAACACAGCAGACATACACCTCCTACAATCCCTTCCTCTTCCTCCACTCCCAAACCTTCACCCTCTTCCTGCCCCAGTGTCCCTAAAAAGCTTTTCCTCTCCACCATTGACCTCTTCCCTACCCCTCCTCCCCCCCGTCCTTCACGTCAGGCCAGGGTTAAGCACACCCAGGCAAGCACCTCAGCCACCCAGTCCAGGGGCACAGTAGTGTCGACAGATACTGCAGGTGGGAGAGGATCCCGAGCACCAGGCAGCAACACTGACAGGGTGCCTGCACCAGGTGCATCAAGGAAGGGCAAGGAGGCACCACCAGCTGTGACTAGGAAGGGCAAGGAGGCACCACCAGCTGCAGGTGTGATGGGTAAGGGGCAATCCTCGGCTACTGCCAGGAAGGGCAAGGGGCATGCACCAGCAGGCAGGAAGGACAGGAGGCGTGGTGCTGTGACTCATTCTGAGCCCCCACCACCAACCATGGTGGTTCAGCCATCTGAGGCTGCAGGGGATGAGCTGGAGCCTCCCCCACCATTGCTAGCACCGCCACCAGCACCGTCACCAGCACCGCCACCAGGACCACCACCGCAGCAGCAGCCCCAGCAGGCAGCCGTCCGAGGCTGGAGCCTCCCTCCACCACTGCCAGCACTGACACAGCACCGCCACCAGCACCACTGCCAGCAGCAGCAGCCCCAGCAGGCAGCCGTCCGAGGCTGCAGGGGATGGGCTGGAGCCTCCCCCCACTACTGCCAGCACCATCACCAGTACCACCGCCAGCAGCAGCAGCCCCAGTGGGCAGCAGTCTGAGGCTGGAGCCTCCCTCCACCACTGCCAGCACTGACACCAGCACCGCCACCAGCACCACTGCCAGCAGCAGCAGCCCCAGTGGGCAGCCGTCCGAGGCTGCTGGGGATGGGCTGGAGCCTCCCCCCACTACTGCCAGCCCCGATACCAGCCCCGCCACTGCCACCACTGAGCAGCCATCACTGCCGGCAGACAGTGTGTAGTCCTGCCTCCATGGGATGTTGTGAGTCCTGGCCCCTACAAATCCTGTGGGTCTGACACCCAGGTGAGAGACTGTGACCTTGCACCTCCCCAAGATCTGCATCACAGGGCACAAGGCCCCCTCCAGAACCATTGGAAGAAGCCATTCACTCACCCCATCCATCCCAGGATGAAGAACACTGGGCACAATGCCCCCTCCAGAACCAGTGGAAGAGGCCATCCACTCACCCCGTCCTTCACAGGACGAAGAACACTGGGCACAATGCCCCCTCCAGAACCAGTGGAAGAAGCCATCCACTCGCCCCCATCCTTCCCAGGATGAAGCACACTGGGCACAAGGCCCCCCCCAGAACCAGTGGAAGAAGCCATCCACTGGACAGACTGTGGCTTCGCACTCCCCAGGACCAAGCAGTGGGCAAAGCACCCACTTCAGAGACTGTGGCCTTGCACTTCCCAGGACCAAGCAGTGGGCAAACCACCCACTTGAGAGACTGTGGCATTACACTTCCCAGGACCAAGCAGTGGGCAAACCACCCACTTGAGAGACTGTAGCCTTGCACTCCCCAGGACCAAGCAGTGGGCAAACCACCCTCTTGAGAGACTGTGGCTTTGCACTCCTCAGGACATCGCACAGGGCATGTAGCCCCCTCCAGGACCAGTGGTGTTGTACCATCTTCCGGCTGAGGTGCCCCCTGTAGGAGGATAGCCTGTCTTATAGTGGGTACCTGATGGTACTTACACCTTGTGCCAGGTTCAGTTATCCCTTATTAGTAGATTAGTAGTGTTCTAGCAGCTTAGGCAGATAGAGGTAGCTATAGCAGAGCAGCTTAGGCTGAACTAGGAGATATGCAAAGCTCCTACTATACCACTTATATCATATAGGTACTATATCATAAGAAAGACAATACTCATAGTTACTAAAAATAAAGGTACTTTATTTTAGTGACAATGTGCCAAAAAATATCTCAGAGGATATACTCACTTAGGAGGTAAGTAACATACACAAAATATACACACAAACCAAAATCAGGTAAGTAAAACAGTCAGAAAGTAGTGCAAACACTGTAGAATGCAATAGGATGCAATAGGCCTAGGGGCAACACAAACCATATACTAAGAAAGTGGAATGCGAACCACGAAGGAACCCCTGGCCTAGTGTAGTGTGTGGAGGGTCTCTGGGAGTGTAAGAAAACACTAAGGGTGTCCAAGATACCCCACCCCAAGACCCTGGAAAGTAGGAGTAAAGTACTACAAATTCCCCAGAAACACACTAAAGTCATGATAGAGGATTTTGCAAAGACCACAACAGACTGCAAAGCACTGAAGATGGGTTCCTAGACCTGAAGACCTGCAAAGGAAGGGTACCAAGTCCAAGAGTCGCTAAAGTGTCCAGGGTGGGCAGGAGCCCACTAAATCCCGGATGAAGGTGCAAAATGGCTGCCTCCGGATGGAAGAAGCTGAAGATTCTGCAACAACGAAAGATGCTAGGTACTTCTCCTTTGTGCAGAAGATGTCCCACGGCGTGCTGGAGGATGCAGAGTTGTTTCTTTGGCAAAGAACCACAAACAAGTCTTGCTAGCTGCACGAGTCACGGTTGAAAAAAAAGGGTGCTGCCCAGGCCCAGGAAGGACAAGGATGTCGCCACTTGGGAGAGGAGACAGAGGGGACCCTCAGCAACATAGAGAGCCCACGCACAAGAAGGTAGCACCCGCAGAAGTACTTGAACACAGGTTCAAGAAGTCTGAACACGGTGGTTGTCTCAACACTGCAAAAGAGGGTCCCACGACTTACCTGAAGTCTGAACACGGTGGTTGTCTCAACACTGCAAAAGAGGGTCCCACGACATTGGATATCAACTCAGGGAGCTGAGCATTGCAGGACAGAGTGCTGGGGACCTAGGCTTGGCTGTGCATGCAGGATTGCATGGAAATGTGCACAGAAGTCCTTGTAGCTGCAGTTCACGTGGTGCACAGGATTACTGTCTGGAGGGGGGAGGCAAGGACTTACCTCCTCCAAATTTGGACAGTTGGACCACTGGACAGTCTGGGTTACTTGGGTCCAGCACCTGTGTTCCAGGGGCCACGCTCGTTAGGATGAGAGGGGTCCCAGAGTACCGGTGATGCTGAAGTTTGGTGCCTGCTGGAGCAGGGGGAAGATTCCGTCGACCCACAAGAGATTTCTTCGTGGCTTCCAGTGCAGGATGAAGGCAGACAGCCCCCAAAGCATGCACCACCAGGAAACAGTCGAGAAAGCCGGCAGGATTAGGCACTACAATGTCGCTGGTAGTATTCTTGCTACTTTGTTGCAGTTTTGCAGGTGTCCTGGAGCAGTCAGCGGTCGATCCTTGGTAGAAGTCAAAGAGAGAGGTGCAGAGGAACTCTGGTGAATTCTTGCAAGTCGTTATCTGAGGAAAAGCCCACTGGAGAGACTCTAAATAGCCCTCAGAGGAGGATTGGCCACCAAGTCAGGTAAGCAGGTAAGTAGGAGGGGTCCCTGACAACACCTGCTGGCACCGGCCATTCAGAGGCCTCCATAGTGCCCTCACACCTCTGGATCCAAGATGCCAGAGGTCTGATACAGACTGGAGGAGCTCTGGGCACCAACCCTAGGGTGGTGATGGACAGGGGAGTAGTCACTCCCCTTTCCTTTTTCCAGTTTCACACCAGAGCAGGGACTGGGGGTTCCCTAAACCGGTGTAGACTGGCTTATGCAAGGAGGGCACCATCTGTGTCCTTCAAAGCATTTCCAGAGGCTGGGAGAGGCTACCCCTCCCCAGCCTTTAACACCTATTTCCAAAGGGAGAGGGTGTAACACCCTCTCTCAGAGGAAATTCTTTGTTTTGCCTTCCTGGGACTGGGCTGCCCAGACCCCAGGAGGGCAGAACCCTGTCTGTGGGGTGGCAGCAGCGGTAGCTGCAGAGAAAACCCCAGAGAGCTGGTTTGGCAGTACCCGGGGTCCATAGTGGAGCCCCAGGGATGCATGGAATTGGCACCCCAATACCAGATTTGGAATGGGGGGGGACAATTCCATGATCTTAGACATGTTACATGGCCATATTCGGAGTTACCATAGTGAAGCTACATATAGGTATTGACCTATATGTAGTGCACGCGTGTAATGGTGTCCCCGCACTCACAAAGTCCGGGGAAATTGCCCTGAACTAAGTGGGGGCACTTTGCTAATGCAAGGGTGCCCTCACACTTAGTAACTTTGCACCTAACCTTCAGCAAGTGAAGGTTAGACATATAGGTGACTTATAAGTTACTTAAGTGCAGTGAAAATGGCTGTGAAATAACGTGTGTGTTATTTCACTCAGGCTGCAGTGGCAGCCCTGTGTAAAGGTTTGTCTGAGCTCCCTATGGGTGGCAAAAGAAATGCGGCAGCCCACAGGGATCTCCTGGAACCCCAATATCCTGTGTACCTAGGTACCATATACTAGGGAATTATAAGGGTGTTCCAGTGTGCCAATAAATTGGTAAAACTGGTCACTAGCCAATAGTGACAAATTTAAAGGTCGAGAGAGCATAAGCACTGAGGTTCTGATTAGCAGAGCCTCAGTGACACAGTTAGGCACTACACAGGCATACACATATAGGACACACACTATGAGCACTGGGGTCCTTGCTAGCAGGATCCCAGTGAGACAGTAAAAACACTCTGACATATACTCACAAACAGGCCAAAAGTAGGGGCAACAATGCTAGAAAGAGGCTACCTTCTCACATAACCCCCCCCCCCACCCCAATCCAAGGACAATAAGGCTACCCTTGGCCAGTTGAGCCTTTATTGTCTAAGTGGTGATAAGTGGAGAGTAGGCCTGCAATAGATTGGTTACTCCCTTCATCATCCACTGTATGGTTACTTCCCTGTGGGGATGTGAAACACCCTGTTTGGAGTTTTTTAGCTAACCAACAATGTGAGGTTATATTCTTAGAGTTCCTATTAGTATGTTTTAGTTTTGAGCAGTGGGATTGGTCCAAGTGATGAGAATGCCAGACAGGGATGCTGTCTCAATACAGCCATAGCTGGGCAAAACGTCTGTCCATATGGCTATAAGAGAGAATAGGGTTGCTGTTGAATTAATTGATAAATTGGGTGCTGGCAGATACTTAAGTACCTTTGGCATGGCAGCAGGGTACTGGCAAATCAAAATGGCACCAGGAGCAACAGAAAAGGCAGCATTCTCCACACCTGATGGTCATTATCAGTTTACTGTAATGCCCTTTGGCTTAAAGAATGCCCCTGCCACCTTCCAAAGGTTGGTGAATCAAGTCCTTGCTGGCTTGGAGTCCTTTAATGCAGCTTATCTTGACGATATTGCTGTCTTTAGCTCCAGCTGGCAGGATCACCTGGTCCACTTGAAGAAGGTTTTGCAGGCCCTGCAAGCAGCAGGCCTCTCTCTCAAGGCATCCAAATGTCAGATAGGGCAGGGAACTGTGGTTTACTTGGGACACCTTGTAGGTGGAGGCCAAGTTCAGCCACTCCAACCCAAGATCCAGACTATTCTGGTCTGGGTAGCTCCAGAAACCCAGACTCAAGTCAGGGCATTCCTTGGCTTGACTGGCTACTACAGGAGATTTGTGAAGGGATATGGATCAATAGTGACACCCCTCACAGAACTTACCTCCAAGAAAATGCCTAAAAAGGTAAACTGGACTAAAGAATGCCAACAGGCCTTTGACACCCTGAAACAAGCTATGAGCACAGCACCAGTTCTAAAAGCTCCAGATTACTCCAAGCAGTTCATTGTGCAGACTGATGCCTCTGAACATGGGATAGGGGCAGTTTTGTCCCAAACAAATGATGATGGCCTGACCAGCCTGTTGCTTTCATTAGCAGGAGGTTACTCCCCAGGGAGCAGCGTTGGAGTGCCAATGAGAGGGAGGCCTTTGCTGTGGTTTGGTCCCTGAAGAAGTTGAGACCATACCTCTTTGGTACTCACTTTGTAGTTCAAACTGACCACAGACCTCAGATGGCTAATGCAAATGAAAAGTGAAAATCCAAAACTGTAGAGGTGGTCCATCTCCCTACAGGGAATGGACTTTATAGTGGAACACAGACCTGGGACTGCCCATGTCAATGCAGATGGCCTTTTCAGGTTCTTCCACTTAGAAAATCAAGGCTCTCTTGGGAAAGGTTAGTCTCATCCTCTTTCGGTTGGGGAGGGTTGTGTGAGGAAATGCCTCCTTGGCATGGTTACCCCCTGACTTTTTGCCTTTGCTGCTGCCAAGGTGTGATTTGAAAGTGTGCTGAGGCCTGCTAACCAGGCTCCAGCACCAGTGTTCTTTCCCTAAAACTGTACCTTTGTCTCCACAATTGGCACACTCTGGCATCCAGGTAAGTCCCTTGTAACTGGTACCCCTGGTACCAAGGGCCCTAGTGCCAGGGAAGGTCTCTAAGGGCTGCAGCATGTCTTATGCCACCCTGGGGACCCCTCACTCAGCACATACACGCTGCTTGCCAGCTTGTGTGTGCTGGTGGGGAGGAAATGACTAAGTCGACATGGCACTCCCCTCAGAGTGCCATACCAACCTCACACTGCCTATGGCATAGATAAGTCACCTCTCTAGCAGGCCTTACAGCCCTAAGGCAGGGTGCACTCTACCACAGGTGAGGGCATAGATGCATGAGCACTATGCCCCTACAGTGTCTAAGCAAAACCTTAGACATTGTAAGTGCAGGGTAGCCATAAGAGTATATGGTCTGGGAGTCTGTCATACAGGAACTCCACAGCACCATAATGGCTACACTGAAAACAGGGAAGTTTGGTATCAAACTTCTCAGCACAATAAATGCACACTGATGCCAGTGTACATTTTATTATGAAATACACCCAGAGGGCATCTTAAAGCTGCCCCCTGAAAACATACCCGACTTCCACTGTGGGCTGACTAGTTTTGCCAGCCTGCCACACACCAGACATGTTGCTGGCCACATGGGGAGAGTGCCTTTGTCACTCTGTGGCTAGTAACAAAGCATGTACTGGGTGGAGGTGCTTCTCACCTCCCCCTGCAGGAACTGTAACACCTGGTGGTGAGCCTCAAAGGCTCACCCCCTTTGTTACAGTGCCACAGGGCATCCCAGCTAGTGGAGATACCCGCCCCCTCTGGCCACGGCCCCACTTTTGGCAGCAAGGCCGGAGGAGACAATGAGAAAAACAAGGTGGAGTCACTGGCCAGTCAGGACAACCCCTAAGGTGTCCTGAGCTGAGGTGACTCTGACTTTTAGAAATCCTCCATCCTGCAGATGGAGGATTCCCCCAATAGGATTAGGGATGTGCCCCTCTCCCCTCAGGGAGGAGGCACAAAGAGGGTGTAGCCATTGGCTACTAACCCCGCAGACCTAAACACACCTCTAAATTGAGTATTTAGGGCCCCCCAGAACCAAGCAAGATAGATTCCTGCAACTCGAAGACGAAGAAGGACTGCTGACCTGAAGCCCTGCAGAGAAAACGGAGACACCCACTGCTTTGGCCCCAGCCCCACCGGCCTGTCTCCCCACTTCAAGAAAAACTGCAACAGCGACGCATCTCCCAGGGTCCAGCGACCTCTGAAGCCTCAGAGGACTACCCTGCATCTAAAAGGACCAAGAACTCCCGAGGACAGCGGCCCTGTTACAAAGAAACTGCAACTGTGCAACAAAGAAGCAACTTTTAAAGACCACATGTTTCCTGCCGAAAGCGTGAGACTTTCCACTCTGCACCTGATGCCCCCAGCTCGACCTGCGGAAAACCAACACTACAGGGAGGACTCCCCGGCGACTGCGAGCCCGTGAGTAGCCAGAGTTGACCCCCCTGAACTCCCACAGCGACGCCTGCAGAGGGAATCCAGAGGCTCCCCCTGACCGCGACTGCCTGCTTCAAAGAACCCGACGCCTGTTAAACAAACTGCACCCGCAGCCCCCAGGTCCTGAAGGATCCGACTTTCAGTGCAGGAGTGACCCCCAGGAGGCCCTCTCCCTAGCCCAGGTGGTGGCTACCCCGAGGAGCCCCCCCCCCTTGCCTGCCTGCATCGCTGAAGAGACCCCTGGGTCTCCCATTGAAACCTATTGTGAACCCGACGCCTGTTTGCACACTGCACACGGCCGCCCCGTGCCACTGAGGGTGTACTTTCTGTGCTGACTTGTGTCCCCCCCAGTGCCCTACAAAACCCCCCTGGTCTGCCCTCCGAAGTCGCAGGTACTTACCTGCTGGCAGACTGGAACCGGGGCACCCCTATTTCCATTGAAGCCTATGTGTTTTGGGCACCACTTTGACCTCTGCACGTGGCCGGCCCTGAGCTGCTGGTGTGGTAACTTTGGAGTTGCCCTGAACCCACAACGGTGGGCTACCTTGGACCCGAATTAGAACCCTGAAAGTGCTTTACTTACCTGTGAACCTAACAAATACTTACCTCCCCCAGGAACTGTTGATTTTTGCACTGTGTCCATTTTCAAAATAGCTTATTGCCATTTTTGCCAAAACTGTACATGCTATTGTGATGATTCAAAGTTCCTAAGATACCTGAGTGAAATACCTTTCATTTAAAGTATTGTTTGTAAATCTTGAACCTGTGGTTCTTAAAATAAACTAAGAAAATATATTTTTCTATATAAAAACCTATTGGCCTGGAATTGTCTTTGAGTGTGTGTTTCTCATTTATTGCCTGTGTGTGTACAACAAATGCTTAACACCACCCTCTGATAAGCCTACTGCTCGACCACACTACCACAAAATAGAGCATTAGAATTATCTCTTTTTGCCACTCTCTTACCTCTAAGGGGAACCCTTGGACTCTGTGCACGCTATTTCTTACTTTGAAATAGTACATACAGAGCCAACTTCCTACAGTTTCCCTAAGGAAGTGGTGTCAGACAGAGGTAGCAACTTCATGTCTGCATGCCTAAAAGCAATGTGGAAGGAGTGTGGTGTTACCTACAAGTTCACCACCCCTCACCATCCATAAACAAATGGTCTGGTTGAGAGGTTTAATAAAACTCTCAAAGGTATGATAATGGGACTCCCTGAAAAACTCAGAAGGAGATGGGATGTCCTGTTACCTTGCCTCCTTTTTGCTTACAGGGAGGTACCCCAGAAAGGAGTGGGCTTCAGCCCCTTTGAACTCCTCTTTTGGCATCCTGTAAGAGGTCCACTTGCTCTTGTGAAGGAAGGTTGGGAACAACCTTTAAAAGTTCCTAAAAATGACATAGTAGACTATGTGCTTGGCCTAAGATCCAGAATGGCTGAGTATATGAAAAAGGCCAGTAAAAACCTTCAGGCCAGCCAGGAGCTGCAAAAGCAATGGCATATCCAGAAGGCTGTCCTGACTCAGTACTACCCAGGACAGAAGGTGTGGGTATTGGAGCCTGTGGCCCCAAGAGCACTCCAGGACAAATAGAGTGGACCCCATCTAATTGTCGAAAAGAAGGGTGAGGTTACCTATTTGGTGATTCATGCCAACCGCCTGAAACCCTACTATGACAAGGCTGATCTCACCCTGCTCATGGCAACAGATGAGGGACAGGAAGAAGAGAGTTACCCTCTCCCTGATCTCTTCTCCACCACTGAAGCAGATGCCTTAGTGGAGGGAGTAGTCTTAGCAGATTGTCTGACTGTAGAACAGAAAGACAACTGCATCAATCTCTTAAGCCAATTTTCAGACCTCTTTTCACTTATACCAGGTACAACATCCTGGTGTGAACATACAATTGACACTGGAGACAGCCTGCCTGTCAAAAGTAAAATTTAAAGGCAGCCTGACCATGTCAGGGAGTGTATTAAACAAGAGGTGCAGAAAATGTTGGACTTAGGGGTCATTGAACCTTCTAAAAGCCCCTGGGCTACCCCAGTTGTGCTTGTACCAAAACCTCACACCAAAGATGGAAAGAGAGAGAAGAGGTTTTGTGTAGATTACAGAGGGCTCAATCAGGTAACCAAAACTGATGCCCACCCTATACCCAGGGCAGATGAGCTCATTGATACACTGGTTTCTACCAAGTATCTTAGCACTTTTGATCTAACTGCAGGGTATTGGCAGATTAGATTGGCAGAAGATGCTAAACCCAAGACTGCATTTTTTACCATTGGAGGGCACTACCAATTCACAGTAATGCCCTTTGGGTTGAAAAATGCACCTGCCACTTTTCAGAGGTTGGTGAACACAGTCCTGCAAGGGTTGGAAGCTTTCAGTGCAGCATATCTAGATGATATTGCTGTCTTTAGCTCAACCTGGGATGATCACCTGGTCCACCTACGGAAAGTTTTGGAGGCCCTGCAAAAGGCAGGCCTCAGTATCAAAGCCTCAAAGTGCCAGATAGGGCAGGGGAAAGTGGTTTATCTGGGCCACCTGGTTGGTGGAGAACAGATTGCACCTCTACAGGGGAAAATCCAAACTATCAGAGATTGGGTTCCACCTACAACTCAGAGCCAGGTGAGAGCGTTTTTAGGCCTCACAGAGTACTATAGGGGATTCATAAAGAATTATGGCTCCATAGCAGCCCCTCTTAATGATCTCACTAGCAAGAACATGCCTAAGAAGGTATTATGGACAGCCAGCTGTCAGAAAGCTTTTGAGGCGCTCAAACAGGCCATGTGCTCTGCACCTGTCCTAAAAAGCCCTTGCTATTCTAAGACATTCATTGTTCAAACTGATGCAACTGAATTAGGGGTAGGGGCAGTACTATCACAACTGAATTCTGAGGGCCAGGATCAACCAGTTGCTTTTATCAGCAGAAGGTGGACCCCTAGAGAAAAGCGTTGGTCTGCCATAGAGAGGGAGGCCTTTGCTGTGGTCTGGGCACTGAAAATGTTGAGACCATACTTGTTTGGTACTCACTTTATTGTTCAGACAGACCACAAACCTCTATTGTGGCTAAAACAAATGAAAGGTGAAAACCCTAAATTGTTGAGGTGGTCCATATCCCTACAGGGAATGGACTATACAGTGGAACATAGACCTGGGAGTACCCACTCCAATGCAGATGGACTCTCCATATATTTCCACTTAGACAATGAAGACTCATCTGGGCGAGGTTAGCCTTATTGTCCTTCGTTTGGGGGGTGGGGTTGTGTAGAAAAGTACCATCTTGCCTGGCATGTTACCCCCATTTTCACTGTATGTATTGTTTGTTTTTGCCCTTGTGTCACTGGGATCCTGCTAGGCAGGACCCCAGTGCTCATAATGTATGCCCTGTATGTGTTCCCTGTGTGGTGCCTAACTGTATCACTGAGGCTCTGCTAACCAGAACCTCAGTGTTTATGCTCTGTCTGCTTTCTAAAATTGTCACTGCAGGCTAGAGACTAATTTGACCAATTCTCATTGGCACACTGGTACACCCAGATAATTCCCTTGTATATGGTACTTAGGTACCCAGGGTATTGGGGTTCCAGGAGAGCCCTATGGGCTGCAGCATTTCTTTTGCCACCCATAGGGAGCTCTGACAATTCTTACACAGGACTGCCACTGCAGCCTGAGTGAAATAACGTACAAATTGTGTTTTCTTATGATATTGTGCTATATGATATAAGTGGTATAGTAGGAGCTTTGCATGTCTCCTAGTTCAGCCTAATCTGCTTTGCCATAGCTACCTTCTATCAGCCTAAGCTGCTAGAAACGCCTCTATTCTACTATAAGGGATAACTGGACCTGGCACAGGGTGTAAGTACCACAAGGTACCCACTATAAGCCAGGCCAGCCTTGTAGGAGGCTGGCCTGGCTTGTAGTGGGTACCAGAGGTACTTACACCTTGTGCCAGGTCCAGTTATCCCTTATTAGTGTAGAAGAGGTGTTTCTAGCAGCTTAGGCTGATAGAAGGTAGCTATGGCAAAGCAGCTTAGGCTGAACTAGGAGACATGTAAAGCTCCTACTATACCACTGGTGTCATATGCACAATATCATAAGAAAACACAATACACAGATATACTAAAAATAAAGGTACTTTATTTTTATGACAATATGCCAAAAGTATCTCAGTGAGTACCCTCAGTATGAGGATAAGAAATATACACAAGATATATGTACACAAAACAAAATTATGCAGATAATAGCAAAAGGAAGTAATGCAAGCAATGTAAAGTTACAGTAGATTGCAATAGGAGCACATAGGTATAGGGGCAACACAAACCATATACTCCAAAAGTGGAATGCGAACCACAAATGGACCCCAAACCTATGTGAGCTTGTAGAGGGTCGCTGGGACTGTAAGAAAACAGTGAGGGTTAGAAAAATAGCCCACCCCAAGACCCTGAAAGGTAGGTGTAAAGTGCACCTACTACCCCCAGAGAGCACAGAAGTCGTGATAGGGGGATTCTGCAGAAAGAACAAATACCAGCAATGCAACAACAGTGGATTTCCGGACCTGAGTACCTGTAAGACAAGGGGACCAAGTCCAAGAGTCGCGACAGTGTCGAGAGTGGGCAGGAGCCCAAGAAATGCCAGCTGAGGGTGCAAGGAAGCTGCCACCTGTTGGAAGAAGCTTGGTGTTCTGCAAGAACAAAGAGGACTAGGAACTTCCCCTTTGGAGGATGGATGTCCCATGTCGTGAAGTAGCTTGCAGAGGTGTTCCCACGCAGAAAGACCACAAACAAACCTTGCTAGCTGCAAGGGTTGTAGTTAGGGTTTTTGGATGCTGCTGTGGCCCAGGAGGGACCGGGATGTCGCCACTTGGATGAGGAGACAGAAGGGGGGGCCCAGCAAGAAAAGTGAACCGGAGTCACAAAAGGGAGTCCCACGACGCCAGAGGACAACTCAGAAGGTTGTGCACTGCAGGTTAGAGTGTCGGAGACCCAGGCTTGGCTGTGCACGAAGGAAATCCTGGAAGAGTGCACAGGAGCCGGAGCAGCTGCAAATCACGCAAGTCATGCAGTCTAGCGTGGGGAGGCAAGGACTTACCTCCACCAAACTTGGACTGAAGAGTCACTGGACTGTGGGAGTCACTTGGACAGAGTTGCTGAGTTCCAGGGACCACGCTCGTCGTGCTGAGAGGGGACCCAGAGGACCGGTGATGCAGTCTTTTGTTGCCTGCGGTTGCAGGGGGAAGATTCCGTCGATCCACAGGAGATTTCTTCAGAGCTCCTGGTGCAGGAAGGAGGCAGGCTACCCCCAGAGCATGCACCACCTGGAAACAGTCGAGAAAGCCGGCAGGATGAAGCGATACGATGTTGCTAGTAGTCGTCTTGCTACTTTGTTGTGGTTTTGCAGGCGTCCTGAGCAGTCAGCGGTCGATCCTTTGGCAGAAGGTGAAGAGGGAGATGCAGAGGAACTCTGGTGAGCTCTTGCATTCGTTATCTGATGAGATTCCCAAAGCAGAGACCCTAAATAGCCAGAAAAGAAGGTTTGGCTACCTAGGAAGGATGATTGGCTACCAAGAGAGGTAAGAGCCTATCAGAAGGAGCCTCTGGTGTGACCTGCTGGCACTGGCCACTCAGAGCAGTCCACTGTGCTACAGACACCTCTGTTTCCAAGATGGCAGAGGTCTGGGACACACTGGAGGAGCTCTGGGCACCTCCCCTGGGAGGTGCAGGTCAGGGGAGTGGTCACTCCCCTTTCCTTTGTCCAGTTTCACGCCAGAGCAGGGCTGGGGGATCCCTGAACCGGTGTAGACTGGCTTATGCAGAGATGGGCACCATCTGTGCCCATCAAAGCATTTCCAGAGGCTGGGGGAGGCTACTCTTCCCCAGCCCATCACACCTATTTCCAAATGGAGAGGGTGTAACACCCTCTCTCAGAGGAAATCCTTTGTTCTGCCTTCCTGGGCCAGGGCTGCCTGGGCCCCAGGGGGGCAGAAACTTGTCTGAGGGGTTGGCAGCAGCTGCAGTGCAAACCCTGAAAAGGCAGTTTGGCAGTACCCGGGTTCTGTGCTAGAGACTCGGGGGATCATGGAATTGTCCCCCCAATGCCAGAATGTCATTGGGGGGACAATTCCATGATCTTAGACATGTTACATGGCCATGTTCGGAGTTACCATTGTGACGCTGTACATAGGTAGTGACCTATGTACAGTGCACGCGTGTAATGGTGTCCCCGCACTCACAAAGTCCGGGGAATTTGCCCTGAACGATGTGGGGGCACCTTGGCTAGTGCCAGGGTGCCCACACACTAAGTAACTTTGCACCCAACCTTCACCAGGTGAAGGTTAGACATATAAGTGACTTATAAGTTACTTAAGTGCAGTGGTAAATGGCTGTGAAATAACGTGGACGTTATTTCACGCAGGCTGCAGTGGCATGCCTGTGTAAGAATTGGCAGAGCTCCCTATGGGTGGCAAAAGAAATGCTGCAGCCCATAGGGATCTCCTGGAACCCCAATACCCTGGGTACATCAGTACCATATACTAGGGAATTATGTGGGTGTACCAGTATGCCAATGTGAATTGGTAAATTTAGTCACTAGCCTGTTAGTGACAAATTTGGAAAGCAGAGAGAGCATAACCACTGAGGTTCTGGTTATCAGAGCCTCAGTGAGACAGTTAGGCATCACACAGGGAACACATACATATAGGCCACAAACTTATGAGCCCTGGGGTCCTGGCTAGCAGGGTCCCAGTGACACATAACAAACATACTGACAACACAGGGTTTTCACTATGAGCACTGGGCCCTGTCTAGCAGGATCCCAGTGAGACAGTGAAAACACCCTGACATATACTCACAAACAGGCCAAAAGTGGGGGTAACAAGGATAGAAAGAGGCTACTTTCTCACAAGCCTCCTACATATTACTATTAAGCAAAACGAGGACTGACCTTCAAAGACTTCTGGATATCCTGCACAGTTATCCAACCAACAAAATACTAGTAGTTAATCATACAAATACGAAGACCCCAAAAATTGGAAAAATAAAATCAATATCTAGGGTCCTTGGCATATAAATGGTGGGAAATTGGAAGCAGTAGCACCGTGCAAATATCTGGGAGTCATTATAGACAGCAGGGGCTCCTACATGCCACAGGGTAAATTGATGAAATCAAAAAACAGTGGCCCTAAGGACGACATTTAATTTACTACTAAAGTCATAATGGGGCCCAATACTGGGGTCCCTTGCTGGCGATTATGAGAGCCAAGCTGATGCAAGCTATCACCTAGGGAAGAGAAATAATGAGAGAGAAACTCACCTCCCTCTTGGACTGTTTGATTACCCAAACCTGCAGACAAGTCTTCGGCTTGTCCAAATATACAGCTCAGGCATGACTAGAGTATAGAAATGTCATCAGTAATCTCAATGAACATTTCATGAGTGATATAATACGTGTGGTCAAAATCAGTGTGTGGCTAGTTATAGCTAGCTTAGTAAACTATAATTGGTAGGGGGCATGGCTTGGCCGTCCTGCATATGGCCGCCACTCATTGAGGCGCTGCCGGGCAGGAGTGTTTATTCGGCATTTCTCCTGCCAGGACTGCCTGCCGGTGTGTGGGGGGCAGTGGGCTGCGGTGGAGGCCGGAGGTGTGGGGGGGCTCCCCTGTGGGAGCGATCGACGGCACGCGGAGTGCAGGGGCGGCGCTGGGCCTGGCGCAGACCCCTTGGAGTTGCGTGGGAACGGCCTAGAGCAGAGGCGCTCCCGCAGTCGGAGGTGTGGTGGGCCCCTCCCCGACCTTCCTTACCTGACTGCGGCCCAGGGCTTCCTGGCAGCGCCACGGGGGCCATTGCTGGTGAAGTCCCGAGGGGCCATATCAGCTGGTTAGTCGGCCTGCAGGCCCCTTGGGTAATGAAGTGAGAGTGCTGGTGGCCTGGGTGGGCGGGCGGGGCTACACTGGTGCTCTGCTCTGCCGCGAGGCCCAGAGGGTGAGCTGCGGCGCTCCCTTTGTAGGAGGGGGCGTGCATTGGTGCCCGTGATCATGCTGCGGCCTGTTGCGGGGGGGTCACGGTTGGCTGACGGCCCCCCTATTTTCTGGTGGTGCATTTTGGAGGCCCTGTCTGATGTCTTGTGAGTGGGCCTACCGCTGAGTCCTGCTGGAGCACAGCCTGAATTTGGCGATGCATGGCTACGGCTGTGGTGGGTGCAGCTAGGTCCAGGATGCGGCGCCTTCATTGGAGGACCTTGGCGCTGTGGGCCGGGGCCCATTCATCCTTATCTTGGACGAGGCGTGCTGGAGCCACCTGGGGACTGTAGGTGAGAGTGCTTGACCCCGGGCATGTTGGGTGACTTCGGGCGCCTTCTGCCCTCCTTTTTGCCTGTGTGGCTACACGCATTGGTGCGCTTTGGGGTGTACACCATAGGGAAGAAGGATCAGAAGCAGCCCAAACTTACTGTGGAGGGTTGGAAGAAGAGCGGCCAGGCTGGTCGGTCATCGGACGACTTACCCCAAGAGGAGGCCGTACAATCGTCCGCTGTGAAAGCTATGTTTGTTGATCTTAAACACAGCCTGGCTAGCATTGATGGGAAGCTGGATCACCTGACTGAGCAGATGGAACGCTTGAAGGAGAGAGTTGATGGCCACACCACCCATCTTGACCACGTGGAGTATCGCACATCAGATCTCGAGGATGGCCGTCATGAGGATGGAGAGAAGCTGTTGCGGATGGAACGGGTGTTAGAACTTATCCGTAATAAAAATGAGGACCTGGAGGCCCGGTCCCGTCGCAATAATGTGCGCATCTTCGGTCTGCCGGAGTCGAAGGCCATGGGACGTATGGAGGATTACATGGAGACTGTTTGCATCGCTATTCCCTGGTGAGCTATCTCAGGTGCTGGTGTTGGAGCGGTCGCACTGGTCACTTGGCACCGGCGCGGCCCATCATCGTGCGACTATTGAACTATCGCGACAGAGACACAATACTCCGGTTGGCTCGTGAATGGCGCCAAGTGATATACAATAATATGGAGCTCAACATTTTTCCGGACTACACTCCTGGGGCGCAGGCTGCTCGTAAGGCATTTTTCCCGGTTAATCGTACCTTGAGTCAGACGGATGCCAAGTTTTCCCTCATTTATCCTGGCAAGCTGCATGTACTGCACAACGCCAAATTACACTTCTTTACGGACCCAAAATTGGCTGCCAGATATGTCAAGACTATTCCTAAAAAAGCGCCTCCAGACAGTGCGCGGGCATAGGGGGTGGATGTGGAGCCCCCTGCTGGTAGTGACACTGACTAAACTCGGCTCTGATGCTCCAGTCTGTGGTGCCCCTCTGCCTGCGTGATGGCCCTGGCCCAGATTGGATCTTGGCTGACCTTGCAGTGTTTTCTCCTGGACCATGGACGTTCTTCTAGTGCTCCTGCCCATCCATCCCAATCGGGGAGGTTCCCGGATGGCCTCGCTGATGCTCCCTTGGATGAGTCCCATTAAACCGCTTATTGTGATGTACTGGGTTCTGAGTTTGGGTGAGGGTGGGTTTGCTGGACTGGCCCGATTGGGGGGCCAGCGTGGGTGGGCTTGTGAACTACTGGTTGTTGGGATTGTTGGTGCTATACCTTTTTCCTCTCTTTTTCTTCCTCTTTCCTTAGCAGCTGCTGCTTTGTGCGGAATGGTTGGGGAGGGCATGCAACTGGATGGTTGTTGGGACGGTGAATACCAGTGCAACAGCTGTTAGATGCGTCACTTGGAATGTCAGGGGGCTAAATGATGGCCGCAAGATGCTCTTGGTGTCGGCTTATGTAAAGCGCCACGCTATTGATATCTGCATGATACAAGAGACCCACTTGACTGAGGGCATGAGAGCAAGAGTGAGAACTGGCTGGATCAGCGAGGGCCATATGGCGATGTACTCAGGCTACGCGTGAGGAGTGGCGATTTTGATTCGGAAGGGATTGCCGTGGCGTTCCGGTGGGGTGGTGGTTGACCCGGGGGTGGTTATGTCATGTTCAGAGGCACTTTGTACGACAAACTGCTCTGTTTGATATCTCTTTATGGGCCTAATGTCGATGACCCTGAGTTCTTTGGGAAAGTTTGGCATCTGATTGGTTTGCTAGACCCTGGCTTCATTTTATGGGGCGGTGACTTCAATGTGGTCTTGGACCCGGAGGCGGACCGCGAGAACCAGGCCAGACCACAACATATGGCAGCTACAAGGGCTTTGGCGCATGTCATGGCTGGGGGCGCTTTGGTGGATTTGTGGAGGGCCCAGCATGGTGGAGATAGGCAGGGCACGTGTGTTAACTATGCACATGGCAGCTGGTCTAGATAAGATAGGTGGCTGGGTACCAGAGATGTGGAACTATGAACGAAGTCCATTGAGCATATGCCCGCACACTTTCGGATCACTCCCTGGTTTTGCTGGAGCTGCATGTGCCTGACGGGCCTGGCCGCATGTTTATGTGGTGGTCGCCTAGTGGAGCGCTGAGAGACCGTGTCTTTCGGGATGAGATTTGTACTGCTATTCCCGGATTAACGGATTAACCAGGGCTCAGTGTCTTCTGCTGGCACTCTCTGGGAAGCCTTTAAGGTTGTGATCCGTGGTATCTGTTTGGCTAAGCAACATGGTGTGCTGAAGGCAATTCGATGGGAGTTGTCGGTGCTGGAGGTGCATCTTGCCAAATTGGAGAGGTGGTTGGCTTCTGACTGGTCGGCGGATCTTCTGGCTGAGATTCGGGAGGTGCTGTCCTGCTGTGATGAGGTGGTGCTTCGCGAGGTTTGCTTCCTGGACAAGGAGGAGAGGGTGAGACGCTATGGTGAGGATGAGCAAGCTGGGAGGACGTTGGCAACCATGCGCCACAGGCCGTGGGCTGGGAACTACATTGTAAAACTGACTGACTCGACTGGGACACTTCAGACGGGTGCTGCAGAGGTTCAACGTGTCATGTTTGACTTCTATTCAGATTTGGATGCTGAACGGCCAGGGATGAGTGGTTCGGACACTACTGCTTACTTTGAGGAGATTAGCTTGCTTTGGCTTGCGAACTCTCATAGGCAGTACCTGGATGTCCCGTTTACGATTGAGGATGTGATCCAGGTTATACGAAGTTTGTCAGGTGACAAGGCTCCGGGACTGGATGGCATGACGCCGGCCTTCTATAAGGAATATGCAGATGTTTTGGCGCCGCACCTTTTTGAGGTCTATGCTGAGGCCCTTCAGGAGGGTGTTCTCTTGGCTTCGCTGCGGGAGGCTCTTGTAGTGACGATTCTGAAACTGGGGAAGGATCCTAGTAGCTGTGACTTGTATCAGCCGCCTTCGTTAATAAACACTGATAATAAGATCTTGGCAAAGCTTATTGCGTCACGCTTGCAGCCCTTTCTTGCATCCTTGGTTTTACCGGACCAGTCTGGCTTTGTGCCTGGGCGTTCAACACTGTATACCTTGTGTACCTTTTTTGCGATTTCTAGTATGATTAGGCCTGACGACCATGCGGCAGAAGTCTTTTTGGATGCCACGAAGGCGCTTCGCTGGATTGGTCGTATATTTTCACCCTGCTGGCCAGAGTGGGGTTAAGCGTTAGATTTATTAAACTGATTCACCTATTGTACTCCCAGCCGACTGCTCGATTGAAGATCAACAGGATGTTGTTGGCTCCTTTTTCAATTGCTAGGGGCACTCGACAAGGCTGCCCCCTTTCGCTGCTACTTTTTGCGGTGGCCATGGAACCCCTTGCGGGGTGACTTTGACAGCATCATAATTTTAGGGGGCTGGCGTTTCAGCAGCGTCCTATTCTCATCTCTCTGTATGTAGATGATGTTGCGCTGTATATCCGTGACCCGCATGCACATCTGGATGTTCTGCTAAATGAGGTTGTTCAATTTGGCAGGCTCTCCGGGATAAAGATTAACTGGTCCAAGTCGGTGGTGCTGCCTTTGTCTGATGCCACCGTGCAGTGCCGATCTAGGACAGACGGGCCGGTGCACTATCTGGGTATTTGGCTGAGCCGGAATGTGGATGAGCTGTGGTCGGCTAACTACGGCGCGGCGGTTGCATGGCTGGAAGATAAAGTGGCGGTCTGGTGCTCACTGCTGCTGTCGCTGACCAGACGCATTGCAATAGCAAAGATGGTGGTATTGCCCAAATTCTTGTACCTTTTTGTCAACCTGCCACTAACGCTTACGACCGTTTTCCTGAGGCGGCTGTGGTCTTTGCTGGTGGCCCTTGTGTGGGTGGGGGGCCCAGAATTGCATGAGAGACTCTGACTTTACCGTTTGAGCAGGGAGGGCTTGCGGCCCCGGATTTGGAACTTTATTATCACTGTGCACAGGCCCATTTTATACATTTCTGGTTGCATCCCATGCGCTATTTGCCGCATCTGGCGGCAAAACATGACTCAGTTTGGCCGGATAGGCCGGATGGGGTAATTGGAAGACCAACTGGGCCCCGTCGACGGGATGTGGACACTGTGATGTGTGGTCTTGGAAGTGTTTGTTGAAGCGGGCAGGTGTGCGCGAGGTCTTTGCGCTTTCAATGCTGGTGTGTGCTGCGGTTGGCCTCCCCCTGCTGGAGGATCGCCAGATATCTGAGCGCCTAAGGGAGCTAGCTATGGTTACTTTGGGGTTCTGGTTTTCGGCGGGGATGTTTAGGAGCGCGCGGTGACACTGCATTATATCGCTTGCTCTTTTTTAGGATCCGTGCCTTGCTGTGGGCGCGGTATACCTGTTTTCCTGTAGAACCCCCTGTTTGTCGTGCACTGGAAATATTGTACAAGGCACCAACTGCTCGCCGTCTCATTACGAGCCTGTACACTTGCTTGCAGACCACAGTGCCCCTGACTGATTTCAAGGCCAGGGTACAGTGGGAGGCGCACTTGGGTGCGCTCATCTCCAAGGAGCAGTGTTGCTATTGTTGTGCTCAGATGCAGGCGCTCTCCCCTAATTACAGATTGCGCCTAATCCATTTTAACTTTCTGCAGTGGCTGTGCTATACTCCTAGTCGACTGAAGAAGATGGGTCTTAGAGTGGATGCTAATTGTGTACGCTGCTCGGCCTTGGAGGCGGATTTTATGCACTTGGCGTGGGACTGCAGGGCGTTGCGCGGTTACTGGTCTTAGGTGTTGCATGCAATTGATGGGATGACTGGGCTTGCGTTGCTGCATACTCTTTTGATGGTGCTTTTGGGCTATGTTGAGGAGGTCCCTTCTGCATTCAGACGGCTGGTGGGATTGCTGCTGCTACTGGCTAAGCGCAGGGTGGCGATGTGCTGGGGATGGAAGCGGGTACCTCGCTGTGATGATTGGCTGAGAGATGCTGCATACTGTCAGGAGCAGCTGGCAGTGTACTGGGAGTTGATGCCGGAGGGATCCCGACCAAGGGATATACTGTATGTGCCCCCTTGGTAGCGTTTCTTGCAACTCGTACACATGGAGAGGACTAGCTTTCTGTGCCCTCCCTTGAGTGTCCAGCTGTGACGGTTTTATTTTATATGCTACAAGCTTGCGACCCCCTTTCTCTGAGGGTGTTATGTTGGCAGCGTTGCTTTTTTCCCCTACTCTTGCTATGTTCTCTTTTTCCTTCCCCCCCTCTGTTGTCTTCTTTTCCTCAAGTTCACCTGCGATACCGAATGGAGATGCTCATGTATGAGATGAGTTTCTCCTGATGCTTCTTTTGCAACCTGGACAAGTTACTGCCTCTATGAGCCCTCCCAGCAGAATCTGTTCTATGTACATTACATGTGAACGCTGCTTTGTGTTGTTTGATGATGTTTTTTTTTTTAAATGCTAAAATAAATAAAAAATAAAATAAAAATAACTATAACTGGTCAATTTTAATTTTAGATTAAAATGTAATTTATAACTGACATTTTTAGCTATACTATCACTTTAAACTTTAGATTTTCAGTGAATTTCTAAGGTTATTTTCTTAATCTAAATGAAGCTATTATTACCACACCTAACAATAGTGTCACTTTAACCTTTGTGTTTTTCAGTGAATTTCCAGGGTTTGTATAATGTAAAATAATATATTATTACCGTACCTCACTGTTCATAGTAGAGCCTTGGCTACATAAGAAAGTTTAAGAATGTGCAGCCTGTGTGTAGTAGAGGCTCTCCTCCTATTGTAGCTTTAGTGTCTGGAGGGAGTGGGTTGTGCACACACTCTACAAACAGAGTGCAAACTGTGCATCATATAGTTTTGTGAGGGATGCAAAGACTTCTGTGCAGGGCAAAGGCTGTGTGTAGTAAGATTTCATGATGGTCTTGCCTCTACACAAAAACCTCTGTACAGGGTGGAAGCTGCACATAGAAAGGTTTGGTGTAGGATTGGCCTCTCCATAAATGCCTCCCTACTGAACAAACACTGTGCACAGTAGGATTTGGTGAGGGACTGCCTTCTCCCAGAAGATTTTGCTTCTCTACAAGGTGAAGGCTCTGCGTAGTATGGTTTGGTGAGGGACTGGACTCTCTGGGGAGACCTTTGTGTAGGACAAATGGCATGATTAGTAGGGTAAGGTGAGGCACTGACTTGTGCACAAAGACCTCTGTGCAGGGCAAAGGCTGTGCATAGCCCAGTTAAGTGAGAGACTGTCCTGTCCACAAAGACCACTGTGCAAGGGGAAAATGTTGTGTAGAAGGGCTTGGTGAAGGACTGGACTGTCTGCAGTGACAAGTGTGCATGGTGAAGGCTGTGTGTAGTAGGGTTGGTAAGCAACTGGCCTGTTCACAAAGATCCATATACGAGGGAAGGCTTGCAAAGTAGGGTTTAGTGAGGGACTGGCCTGTCCGCAAAGACGTCTGTGAAGGGCAAAGGCTGTGCATAATAGGGTTTGTTGAGGGACTGGCCTGTCCACAATGACCTCTGCGCAGGATGAAGGCTGTGTTTAGTAGGGTTTTTTGAGGGACTGTTTTGCCAACAATAATCTCTTGGCAAGACAAAGGCTGTGCGTAGTAGGGTTTGGTGAAGGATTAGCCTGTCTGTAAGGACCTCTTTACAAGGCGAAGGCTTTGCATAGCAGGGTTGGGTGTGAGATTTGCCTCCCTGCAAAGCCCACTGTGCAGGGCAAAGGTTGCGTGAAGTAGGGTTTAGTGAGAAACTGGCTCATTTGCAATGACCTCTGTGCAAGGCAAAGGTTATGTGTAGTAGGGTTAGTTTGAGACTGGCCTGTTCTCAAATAACCCTGTATAGGGTGAAGGCTGTGCAATGTAGGGTTTAGTGAAGGACTATCCTGTCCAAAAAGATCTCTGTGCAGGGCGAAGGCTGTGTGTAGTAGGGTTTAGTGAGGGACTGGCCTGTTTGCAAACACCTCTGTGCAGTGGGAAGGCTGTGCATAGTAGGGTTTGATGTGGGATTGACCTGGCCTCCAACACTCCTGTACATGACCTGTCCTCCAACAGTCCCATACAGAGTGAAGGTAAAGCATATTAAAACCAACTATAAAAGATGCATTATCCCAATATAAGAGGGTTCCATTTTAAGGAAAGCAGGCCTATTGGCTTTGTTAAGGGGCCACCACATCAGTACATAAGGTAAGCCTATTTGCTTTCTCAAGGCGTTACCCCGTCAATTTTTAAGGCAAGCCTATTGGCTTTGTCAAGAGGTCGCCACATTTAAAAATATACGTTAAAAGTCACCATCATATCACTTAATAAAAGCATTGCTGTGTTTATCAAAAATCATTGTCAGCAATATGCTTTAAATAAAGCACTGAAAATCAGAAAAACGTGTTTGAGGATTTCTTACACCACTTGAGGCATCACATAATGTAGCCATAGGACCAAACACTCGGTATTCCACTACTCCTGAGCTTTAGTGCAAAAGCTTCCGCTTTGGGAGTGCTTGAAAATAAAGTAAAAATTCCCCTAGGCCCGGCACTTTACAATCTGAGCAACAACATTGTAATTCGATCGGAAGGAACATCACCGCTATGGCAGTGGCGCCCTCCCCATGAGTTTGGCCGTCCCGTAGTGGGACCGCCAAACTCATAATGAGGCCCTTAGTTTGAAACTGCAAATATTTTAATTGTAAAGTTTTTGTCAACATCAGGGCTGTGCGCGCTCTACGGGCGACTAGAATGCAAAAACCTAATAATTTCAAGCTAACATAATTTATGCATTGTGCTGATATGATGTTGTTTAACCTTTTGCATTGCAGAGTTTAATCCTGAGGACTTATGTTCAACATGCACATAAATACTGTTCACATGTAATGTACTGCTGCAGGCTTTCAGACTGTGTCAGGGTGTGGTCCCTTTCCAGGGCCTTCTAGAAGCTTTCCCTGCAGCATGCCTGGGTGTGGTTGGTGGGCTGGGCTAAGACTCTAAAAAAGGGAGCCAGCCCAGCTCCACGTGCTCACTATTCAGAGGTCCCGGTGCAGAGCTGCAGCAACTTCCTGAGCTCCTGTTCCGGCGGCCTACTTTGATCATCCAGGCTTTGCCCTTTTTCACTTTCATTGGTGCTCCTAGATCAGGGCGGTAAGACGGAGGTCGGGCTGGGCCCCCGACCCCGGTATCAAAGACTCTCGAGTCCTTGGGCCTAATCTTGTTTGATAAACAATTTTATTCTTGTGCGTGTGAAGGTGCGCTTGGTCGTTTCGTGGCATTTGCGTGCTGATATTCGAATCGGCAAGACGCGCGATTCTTTGCTGGTGTGTTAACTCTTGATATTCATTGTGCGCTACCATTTTATGGCATTTACTTGGTACCGTTTGAATCGGCAAGACGCGCAATTCTTTTCTTGTGTGTTAACTCTTGACATTCATTGTGCGCTACCATTTTATGGCTTTTAAAAGGTAGCATTTGAATCGGCAAGACGCACGATTCTTTTCCTCGTGCTTAATTCATGTTATTCATTGTGCACTACCATTCCTTGGCAGTTTCATGGTGGCATTCGAATCGGCACGACGTGCGATTCTTTTTCTCGTGCTTAATTCATGTTATTCATTGTGCGCTACCATTCCTTGGCAGTTTCATGGTGGCATTCGAATCGGGAAGACGCGCGATTCTTTCTTCGTGCTTAATTCATGTTATTCATTGTGCGCTACCATTCCTTGGCAGTTTCTTTTTTTTAATTTTTTTTTTAAGGAAGACATTTTTAATATAGGTTAAACAGCAGCAATTATCCATATATCTGGAAAGATGACAAAGAAAAGAAGCAAAGAAACTGCAACATTTACTTTTCGGAACACCTTCATTTTTAAAGGCATCGTGCCACAAACATGCAAAAATATGATACACTCTTCAAAACAAAAAAAGTGTATTTCATTAACACGCATAAGCATTTCACCTTATACATGAGATTATATCACTGCATTGAGAGGCATCTATTAATAGTGATAGTTTTCAAACATGAACTTAGAAATATTCACTCCTCCCCCACACAATGCCATTAGTGAGTCAAGAAGCAAGTCGCTTGTCATGTGCACCATCTTGGCTTAGATTTTTGTTATGCAACATTATTGTTTATTAAATGAAGCAGAAGAGAAGGGTTGGACAGCGCCCATCCTGAACTCATGTATGTCAGGTGCTCTCATGTGATAATGAGGAAAAAACAGAGGCAACGCCAAATAAAACAATTGCCTAGGATGACACAATTTGGTCAAGTGGGGAATCCAGGACTGATACCAGGTTTTATGTTATCACATTGTGCTATTTAGCCACTAGTTGCGCATCCTTTCCCTCTCACATTTTACATTCCTTTTTAAAAAAAAAAATTTATTATTTTTTTTATTGGAAAGAATCATAAAGCAAATATATTCTTACATCACTTTACATTGCGAACGTATCATTCTAAGCCGACAGTAGAGAAACAAACAGGGGAGAAAGAGAAAAAAAAAAAAAAAAAAAAAAAAAAACAAAGAGGATGGGGGGGGGGATATATTCACTTATACGCTATTCACTGTGAGTCCGAATCCAGACCTGAAGTAGCTCCCATATTGCCTTCCCTTTTCGCCTGGCATGTTTCCCCTTGCGTTCCTATAATGCCATCTCCAGATGATATACAGCGAGCAGCCTGGCCAGCCATTGCTGCCAGGATGGGGGTCGTACATTCAGCCATGCGGATGTTATACATATTCGATACACTGCCATGGCTACAAAAATAAATGCTCTATGTGAACCATCCAGATCGCCAGCTACCCCTAGAACCATAATCTCGGGAGTAAGGACGAAATCACATCCCAGAACCTCCTTCAAGACCGATTGAATACCTTCCCTTGAGGCCTCCAGTTCCCCACATGTAGCCATCATATGTACGATATCCGTACCGTACCTCCCACATCTTGGACAATTTGTTCCTGCCGTACACCCCCATTTGGCAAGATGAGCTGGAGTATGATACAGGTCAAATATAGTTTTATAATGCTGCGCTTGCAAGGAGGAAGATAGTAAGATAGTACATCCCAACTCCAATGACCTCAAAAAATTATTACTTCCATCCACCAGTAGTTTATTCCACTTCTCCTTATACTTCTCTAGATCGTCTGGCTGATCTGCCAGCATTAAAGGGTAAATTGATCTGATGGTTATATTAGGAATGGCCAGGATATCGTTCAGCAGTTGATTACTTCTGAATCCCTGCGCCCCTCCTGTTTTTTTCCATAAAAAATCCCGTATCTGTAAATATTTAAAAAAGTCCCTTTGCTCAAGACCATACTGCTCCTGTAAATCTCCGAATGCCTTCACCCCGAACTTATCAAAGAGATTCCCTAGCCTACTTATGCCTAAAGAGACCCAGTTTGCCATATATCTATCCTGAAAGATCTCAGGGAGCAATGGATTCTTCTCAATCTTGGTATAATAATTATATCTACCAAATCCTTTCTTCTTATACCATACTCGCCAGCACTTATATGCTGCTCCCAAAACCTTAAATCTAGTTTTCTTATAATAACCAGGTTCATGATACGTTACAAGACACCCATTGGCATCTACTCCTATCTGCAGCTCATAAATACTAGGGCCGTCTACCTCCTTACTTCCTTCTTTCTTGGGGCCCCATAATGGACGCATGTACTGAAAAGCTGCTGCAATTTGATCCAATTTTATATTCGGTAACGACCACCCCTCCCTTTCTCGAGAGAGAGACAAAAATGTGCTTGCTCTTCTACACTTACCGTATGCCCAAATAAATCTCATAATCACTCTTTCTATCTCTTTAAAGATAAGATTATTAAAGCTCAATGGTATGGCCCGAAAAAGATATAGCAATTTAGGAAGGAGGATCATTTTCACCATATTACACCTTCCCACAATAGTCAGATGTAAATTATTCCATCTGCACATATCTTCTCTAGTTTTCTTCAGTATAGGATCTATATTCAGATTAACAATTTCATTTATCATTGGTGTAATATTGATACCTAAATATATTGCCTGATCCACCCTCCGACTGTCTTCGGTGTTTGTGTATTGATTAGCCAGCAACTGCGTTTTAGCGCTATTTAACAAGTATCAAGAGAACTTTCCAAATTTTGTAGTCACCTCTTCAACCTCTCTCAGTGCTAAGTCGGGGGAGGGCGTTAAAATGGCTATATCATCTGCATATGCTAATACTTTTGTATCCCATCCCTGCCTATCTACTGGTGGAATATTACTATTTGCCTCCAACTGTCTGAGCAAAGGATCTATATACAATGCAAACAAGAGGGGGGAGCATGGGCATCCCTGCCTAGTGCCTCTCCTGATCATAATATTCTTGGATTGTCCTCCAATTAACTGTATTTTCACGACCGGTGATCTATATAGAGCTCTTACTGCTGTAATAAATTTCTTCCCTAACCCGTAGTATTCCATAACATACCACAGATAATTTCAATTTACCCGGTCGAATGCCTTTTCTGCGTCCAATAAAGCAACCGCCATGGGCTCCTTTGCTACCTCCGTAGCATCCAAGAGTGCTATGACTCTCTGGATATGGTTAGTAGTGTCTCTTCCTGGGACAAACCCATGCTGCCTAGGGAAAACAAGCTCCTTGATCACCCGCGATAATCGAGCAGCCAATATTTTTGAGTATATTTTGACATCACTATTTATTAATGTGATCTGGCGATATGAGGCCGGGCTTGACGAAGGTTTCCCCTTCTTCAAAAACATAACTATATTGGCCAGATCCCAAGATGGGGGAATTTCCCCTCCGTTCTGAACCTGAATGAACAGCTCTGCCATCACGGGGAATAAAAATGCTTTAAAAACTTTGAAAAATTCTAAAGGTAACGAATCGGGCCCTGTAGCTTTCCCGGTAGGTAGATCGCTCATCGCCCTATCAATTTCTGAGATATCTATCCGCTCCCCCAAGCGTAATATATCACTCTTGGCTAATTTCTCAACCCTAATGGGGTGTAAAAACTCTGTCTGGCCTTGCCAGTCTTTAATCTCTCTGATGACCCCAGATGCTATTTTCTGGCTTGCCCGTATCGCTAGCAGTCGTCCGACTTTTTCTCCATACTCAAACCCTTGTGCACGCTGTGCTAGATATTTCTCCGCTATTCTTTGGGCCGTATCCATGTTCATTGCTGCTTTTACTATAGCGACCTCCTCTTGAACCCTCCGTACATCGGCTACAGCTTCTATAGCTATAATCAATTGCCTCTCTGCCTCCTGCAGCTTCCCTTGGAGCTCTTTTATTCTGCCTTGGCAAGATGGTGTTGGAGTAGCGGAGAGGCTCGGGAAGCCCCGCCCACCGGAACCAAGCACCGAGCTGCCTGCTGTCTCCCTCGCGTCGGAGGAAACGCTGTGAACGCCGTGCTGTAGCAGCGAGGATTCCCCTTGTTAGAGGAACCCAGCCGCTGCCGCTTCCGAATAGATTCCCCTACTCCCTCGTCGGAGATCGCGGGGGGTGTGGGGGACGCCTTGCTCTCTCGCATTGTTTATGGATTTATGAGAGACACATCAGACGCTGTTGGCAGACGCTGTGAGTAAGGCTGAAACCACGCTTTGAAAGGGACTTGGGAATTGCCGTGTGTTTCGCTCCGGTAAGAGGGGAAGACGTGAATGGTCATTTTGGAAAGTGGACAATCTCACATACTCACTCGGAGGAAATAGGGATTAATGGATATTGCCGTACACACAGGGAAAATGCTGTGGAGTTATACTGAAAATGTTGCAATGCCAAAGCTGCACTAAAAGGGGGAAAAAACATTAGAAAGAGAGCACAGTGAGTGCAATACAGTGCTTATTGTGCTTTTTTAAGCACATGGTGATTCCTGAACTTTGCTGCTGTACCTTTTGGGGGAGGGGAAAGACTCTCTTTTCCCTTGGTTGTATTTAAGGAAAATCTGACTATTTTGTGTAAACAGTGTGTAGTAACAGTCGGTGGTCCTATCCGACTATTATTAAAGCGCTCTGAAGGCAGGACTATGATCAGTAGCTAAATGCATAAGATCCCCACATTCGACAAAGCTCTCAGGGAAAACTGAGGAGTGAGGCTAAAACAGTTAAAGTGTCAGGAGGGGTAATTGAAAAGCCTCAGGTGTGCATGGAGTGTAATGTAATGCAGCTTGGTATCAGTATACCCCCTCATGGCTCTTTAAAGAGTGTTATTGAACGATCAATATCGGACGTACTGATTGCAGTGGCCGGAGTCACAAGATTTATCAGATCATTATCATACGCTGTCAAAATAAAAATGGCTCCTAAAACCATCCGGGATCTTGGAGATAAGAGTGGGGGGGCTAAGATGACACGTATCGGTAAGGACAAAGGAGAGGCAGCAGGGGCAAATAAACGCCTGACCTCAACAACTGGCAAAGCGGCTGGGAACAACGTGTTCGGGTCGTCGAGAGACGCCAAGACGGGTGACAGCAATACCCCCCCATTGGAAGCAAGACCGATAGGCAAAAACCAGTCAACTATCACGGCCTTCCTTGCAAGCGGGGCGCAAAATAGTCTTCCTGCACGTATAACCCCCCCCTTTGGAAAGCAGAGGGTCAGGGGTGGAAGTCCCCCTTCCATGCGCCAGTTTGGCGGTTGAAGACAGTAATAAAGAGAAAATACCCGACATCTCCGGGCTCAGGCAATCTCAAAGACAACAACTTGATCAAAATGAAGAGTCGGAGCTTCAAAATAAGGTGGGAGCTATAAAAGCATCAGGACCTGCATTAGAAAAGGATGACTTAACTATTCCTCTAGGAAATGGGAAACAATGGGATAAACCAGCTGGAAAAGACCCCCAACTCATGGACTGGGGTAAAGACTGCAGTGATAAATTCTACTCTTTAACAGAAGAATCTGATCTCAGCAGTGGGGACCACAGTTTTAGTGAATCAGAAGGGAGCGAGACATCTGAGGCTGACAATAAATCTCCAAGTAATGAACTCACAGTGCGGCAATACCGACAACGGAAAATGGTTAGAACACGTCCTGGGTCTCAGGAGGGAGTTGAAAAGGCAGCATCTATGGGCAGTAGGACTTTAAAGTGGGACTATTCTGGTATTGGCTTAATAGATGTTCCTTCCAGTGGCTCCCAGGGTCCTGATAATGAGAAAGCAGAAATTGGAGCCTCTGCAGGCATCTCTGTCAACGCATCTGCGTTGTGCACTGAGCCAGGGATCCTGCAGTCAAGATATAACTCAATTAAAGAACTGCAAACTGAGACCAGGATCGAAAGCCGGCGCGCAAGGATCGCTACTAAGAGACTGCAGGGGACGGTTCACAAAGTCGCGAAATCATGCACAGAGATTGAAGCCAAGCTATGCTCAATGGAAGAAAGGATTGTGGCAGATGAGGAGGATGTGGACACTCTGAAAGAACAGAACGCCGAGAGAGACGGGCAACTGACGGATGTGATGTGGAAAATTGAAGATTTGGAAAATAGACAGAGAAGGAACAATCTTCGATTTCTGGGCATACCGGAGGGGCTGGAGGGAAATAATAAACAGGCGTATATGGTCAATCTCCTACGTGGGGCCTTCCCAGAGCTTGGGAACTGGGACTGGCACAATGAGCTACAACGGGTCCATAGGTTTCCAATAACTCAACGGGAGGGGGGCCAGCGAGCAAAATCAAAATATCCAAGAGCAATCCTGGTCTATTTTAGGAATTACTTGTTACGACAAGAGATAGCTGACAAAACCCGTCCTAATACCCCACGTTCTCTGGACGGGGTTACTTTCTTTACCCGCCCCGATTTTTGCCATGCTACCGTGGAGCGGAGATGGCGATTACGACAACTTATTAAACCATTCTCAGACAAAGGAGGGGAAGCTTATTTGTTGGCCCCTGCTAGACTAAAAACAATAATGAATGGAAAAGTAAAAGTCTTTACCTCAGAAATTAAGGCAAAAGAATACCTGATGGGGGACAAGCAATAGAATATAGAAATATAGGGACAAGTGGTGCTTGGGAGACGGATGGGTGGGTGAGCCGCTGTATGCATGACACCAATATTCAGGCCATAGGTGGTCTGATTGCCCAACAAGGTGGGGGGCAGTCTCGGGGGGGTGGGAAGGAGATGAGGTGGGGGAGGGCGGAGACTGGCTCAGGGGGGTAGAGGGGGGACGGGGGGAATAGGGAGGAGGGGAAGGGCATAGGGGGAGGGAGGGGGGAAAAACGAGGGAAGAAAATGGAAAGGAAAGGTTTAAGAGAAGCGAGAGAAATGGAGTGGGAAAACAAGAAATGTCGAGCAGTCGGAATGGAGGATTCGAGACAAAATGAAGCTAATTGTAAGGATTCTATTGAGTAGAAGGAGGGGAAGGGGAAGGAGGAAAAAGGGGGAATCAACCAAAATAATGAATGGCTAGGCTGAGAATTGTCTCAATAAATATATGTGGATTAAATGACCCCCGTAAAAGAAGGGGTGTGGCCGAGGAATTGAAAACTTTTAAGGCAGATATGTTTTGCTTGCAAGAGACACACGTGGAATATAAAAATTCTGGGATCCTTGGTTCACTTGGTATGAAAGTGATCGCCCGAACGGAACAAGAAGCCAGAACCAAAGGAGTAGCAATATTAGACCGGACTAACAAATTAAATATTACCCGGCAGAAGGCAGATATAGGTGGAAGATGGGTAATAGTAGAATGTTGTTACGGGCATAGTAGTTTTACATTATGTTCTCTGTACGGGGTGGTTACGGACGATCCAGTAGTGGTAGACACTCTTGCCATTGAGTTAACAGACTGGGCCCCTCCCTATATTATATGCGGGGACTTCAACTTCAACGGATCTTGGGAGGGATTGCAGGATTTATTAGCACCTACAACCAAGAGGTATCGGGGGCGCAAACCCCGGGTATATAGGGCAATGGTTGCTTTCCAGCAAGAATTAGGATTGGTGGACGCTTGGGTGAAGCTGCGTAAGCCAGACCCTGGATATACCTATTATTCATCCCCTCATGCAAAACTTGCACGACTAGATTATTTTTTAATCTCTCCCATACTTTTGAAGCAGGGTAAGATTGAGCTATATCCACGGATCATATCAGATCATAATCCTTTAGTTTTAGATTTAGAACTTAGTGGGCTAGAGCCAAAGGTTAGTAGATGGACATTTGAACGTGGGCTCCTTAAGGACCCGGAGTACTGTGAGCATATGAGAAAGTGGTTAGTGGAATTTCTGGGGTTTAACCAGGGGTCAACTTCAGTAGAGATAATCTGGGACACTTTGAAAGCAGGAGTTCGAGGCGAAACATTGAGTTTTAGTATTAAAAGACATTCCTTGGCAGTTTCATGGTGGCATTCGAATCGACAAGATGCGCAATTCTTTTTTTCGTGCTTAATTCATGGTATTCATTGGGCGCTACCATTCCTTGACAGTTACATGGTGGCCTTCGAATCGGCAAGACGTGCGATTCGTTTTCTTGTGCTTTAACCCTTGATATTTATTGTGCGCTACCATTCCTTGGCAGTTACATGGTGGCCTTCGAATGGCAAGACGTGCGATTCGTTTTCTTATGCTTTAACTCTTGATATTCATTGTGCGCTACCATTCCTTGGCAGTTACATGGTGGTACTTCGAATCGGCAAGACGCGCAATTCATTTCCTGAGTGTAATTCATGTTACTCATTGTACGCTACCATTTTAAGGCATTTTCTTGGTGGCTATCGAGTTGGCAAGTCACGTGATTTATTCCTTGAGTCTAATTTGTGTTATTCATGGTGCACAATCATTCTATGGTATTTACTACTTATGTGAAAATCTGCAATGTGCGCAATTCATGTTCTGGCAATTTGAGAGAACAAAAAAGCCAGAGTTCTAGATGTAATGTTATGTGTTCTTAATATGTTTCTCAAACACGATTCATATGATGTTTTAGAAATCATTCAGATTGTTTCCTGATCCTCATGCAAAGGATAAAACTTGAATTTGAAAATTGCATTTAACCTTTCTTGATTCCCTCACAGGTATCCAGTCATCTTGAAGCCTAGTCATTTTAAGTCTATGCTTAGGTTGTCCATGTTTTCAGAATGACAATGCTTAGAGTCATAGCCTAGTATTGATTGATATGATGTAATTTTGATATTGTGTGTTTTAACCTTTTGCTTCCTACAGGTCTCCTTCCCAGCTGTTCCCTTCCTAATTCCCTTTTCCCCACTTGGACTCTCTTAGACTCTGTGACAATTCTAATCAGAGTATTGGAGCTGTCTTGTGGTGGAAGTGTTGGGAACGTGCACAGACCCCGAGGATCTGGTGACTCTGACAGTTTTATTCTACATTTTTTACATTTTTTCATTTAAAATGTGTATATGTACAGTCACTGTATTTATATATTGTCTTAATTTTTTATTAAATCTAATTATTTTATACATTTATGTATTTTTAAACAAAAATATTTACTTTTAAATATTTTGAAATTGTTTAAATTTAATTTTAATGTGTAATATTTATAATACTTAAATTAATAATAAATTTGCTTCTGAAAATTTGAAACGTTTAGTTTACAACTATTTAATCTATATTATGAGTTTGATTCCTTTTTTAAAATTGTTTTTTTGTTAGTTTAATGATTTTGTAAACTGATATATTGTTGTCAGGGTAGTGAAAGGGATTCCTTTAGTGCCCACCACCAGCCCAAATTGGTTTAGATTTAAGTGGGGACAGTAACTGCAAATGTGACCACTTTAGTCTTTAACACCTTCCCCAGAATGGTTTAGTTTGGAGTGGGAATAGTAAATATGACTGCATTTTTGTTCAACACCTTCCCCAAAGTGTTTTAGATTGGAGTAGGAATAGTAAATGTGACCATTTTAGTATGCAACACTTTCCCCGAAATAGTTTAGATTGGAGTGGGAATTGTAAAGCCGACCCCTTTAGTGTCCAAACCCTGACATAAAACGGTTTAGATTGGCATGGGAATATTAATTTTGTACATTGTAGTATGAAAGAAAACAAAATAAACCATTTTCACATGCTTTATTTATACAATATTTTTAGATAATTGTTTGGTAAAGTATGACTTGTACTGTATTTTTTAATACATTATCAAATAGTGCATATTTGTTAACAGGTTTGGACTAATCGTACATTGTTTCCTACATGAATATTTAATACATAGTATATTGTGTTGTAGAATGCATTTGTAGTATATATTAATTTCTATTATGTACTATATAATTATATGTTTATAGTAATATTTAATTTATGCTTTATATAATCATTTGTTCCATACATTAGACATTTTTACACACTTTTTTGTTATCTATGTCTTGCATTCCATTCATGTAATTTGGATGTGGATTCTGTTTGTGTCAGTTATGGTTCCCTGATGCTGTTTTACAGACAAGGTAAGACCCTTTATAAGTTTTTATTTAGGGTTAAAACTAGGAGGATCTGAGTAGGTGTTGTTATTGTGGGTTATAATGTTAGCTTGATTTGGAAAGCTTGTTTAGTGGTAGTTCATTTCCGTTGTCATATTTTCTATGATGTTTATAGAGTTGTAATGGTATCTTTGTATTTTATTCGAGATGTATGTTTCATGGGGGTGGGTATGTTGTCTTTTTCTACCGGTTTGGAGGTTAAAGTGCAAAGTTTGCAACAATTGTTTGGCTCAGGCGGAAATATAATTCCACTCCCTGATTTGGCAGAATTCGGGTAACTCTGCGTTACATGTATAACACAGAGTTCCTGTCAAATTCTGACATCTGGTGCGTGGTTGAATTATTTTCCTGTGTGTGAGGCTTGGTAAATACGTGTGAGAAATTGGGTTGTTTGTTGACTGGTGTGTGGGCCCTGGTCAAGTAACAGCCACAATCCCTTACAGGGTGAACCACGAAAAGTAAAAAATTTAACCTGTGCTTCTCCCTGGGTAGCTTGGCAGAAAAAACAGTCATGCTAAATTAGAGGCAATGTGTTAAATATTTATGCTTTACATAAACAGCAATACATTAAAAATGATAACACAAGAAAAATCCCAAAGCAATTTAGAAACATAGAGAATGTTTTCATAAATTATTTCACACCACAACCATCAAAATCCAATAAGTAGAATCATAGTTATGAATTTGTAAACTTTAAGGTTAAAAATAGCAAGTCCTTAGTTTAATAAAATGGCCACCTGGGCACCACAACCAAGGGTCCAAGAATGGATGGTGATCTCTTGGGGGTTAAAGGTGCAGGTTCAAGATGATGGGAGCCTGTTATGTCCCTGTGGCTCTGAACAGGAGGCCAGCTAAACTAGCCCTTGCAGGCATTTCTGAAGTCCTGGGGCAGATGTAGAGATCTACAGCAGGGCTGGCCTGTGAAGCAAGCTCCAGGCAGCAAAGAAGTCCTTCCACGTATAGCAGCAGTCTGGTAGAGTATACAGCAGGTCACAGCAGCAGGCAGTCTTCTGAGAGTCGTTCCGCAATAGTGAACTGAGGAGAAGGTCTGAGAGCCCTATTTTTATAACGTGGTGCCCTGCTCCTAGAAGTTGGGTGAAGTTTCCAGAAGGATTCTCTGAAGTCTCAGGAATTTTCTGCCTCCTCTGCCCCTATCTGGCTGCACTGAAAATACAGGGTTGTTAAGCTGATGATGTGGTTCCAGAGCCCAGCCTATTCAGCTGCAAGTCGGGCTGTGCTTAGCTCTGCCCCTCTCCTCCATCAAGTCAGTTAATGGCCCTTTTAGGTTCTGCTAATCCCACTATTGTGTGACTGGGGTGAATTCAAAAAGTCTCAACTGCAGTCAGAAAGGGCTAAAGGCAGGTAAACGCCAACTGTCGAAAAGTGCATTTTCAAACTTGTAATGATAAATCTGAATTTACCATTAAAGAAGGTTTATCATTACCAGTTCACATATACCAAACAGAAAATATCTACCACCTCTGGCTTAGGAATTAAAACTTAATTTATTTTAATAAGGAATCCCCAATGTTATCCCGTGGGAGGGGAAGGCCTCACAGTAGCAAAAAACGAATGTGTGATTGTTTTCACTACTAGGACATGTAAAATGTAAACGTACATGTTTTACCTTTTAATTACACAACACCCTGCCCAGGGCCTACATTAGTGGTGACATATGTAAGAAAAGTAGAGTTTCAGGCTTGGCAAGGGGTTTTAAATGCCAAGTCAACATGGCAGTAGGATGCTGCCTTCAGGCTGCAATGGCAGGCCTGGGACATGTTTTAAAGTGATACTTAAATGGGTGGCACAATAAGTGCTGCAGGCCCACTGGTAGCATTTCATTTAGGTCCTGGGTATATGGTATACCACTCTACAAGGGATAGAAATGTAAATTAAATATGCCAATCAAACCATGTTTAGGGGAGTGAGCACAATCACTTTGGCACCGGTTAGCAGTGGTAAAGTGCACAGAATCCTAAGACCAACAAACAAAAATCCAGCAAAAAGTAAAAGGAAGAAGGCAAAACGTTTGGGAGTGACCCTGTAGAGAGGGCCATTTCCAACAACAAGATTTGCCACCCGCTAGCATGAATTCCAGCCACCACAGAGCCTTTCGGTGCCATTTTGTGACACTGGTGATCTTGAGGACTCGTGCTGCTTCTTGAGCAAATTTTCAACTAGAGAACCAGCTAAGTTAACTTGACAACACCTTTTCGAGTTGGTATTGTACTTGAATGGGCAGTTCAGGCTGTTTTCTGGAGTGAATTTTTTTTTTTGTTTGACTTTTATTTCCAGCAGGAAGGAAGTGCCGGGAGACTCCAACTCCAACTCTTTCCTGTTTAGAAAGATCATCCCCATGCTTGTCCCTCAACTGGTCACTTTTTATTTGGATTTCAAGGTGAAAGGATCACTCTCTTTGTCTGCAATTCCTGCTGCATATATATTATTGGATTTTAAGGACTTTGTTTTTAGGACAGAACAACATGTAACTTCAAAACCCTTAGGATAAGGGTGTTGTTTGATAGAATTTCTATTTATACTTTTATTGAATGTTTAAATATGATTGTGGTTGTGGTGGGTGGCCTGAAGTTGCAGTAGGGGCTTAGTAGTTTTTGTTTTTTTTGCATTTAATTTTTTATCTTTTATAACGGAAGAGGGTTGCACAGTTAAATACATTTTCCCTGTTTGTTAAATTTGCACTATTCCTTTCTTTTACCATGTTGCCTAGTCTTCCCACAAGCCAGCCTGCCAGTACTAGTCATTGGGTATATGAAACAACTGTTTCTGTGGTATATGTTGTTTTAAAATGTCTATGATGTAGGCCAGGGATGGCATTAGGTGAAATATAAAATGTGGGTTTTTTGTATTTCAAATTTCTTTCTGCAAAACATGTATTTTGGTAGGATAATGTTGTAAACATTTTCACAGCTGGCTTAGTTTTTTGTTTTTGACATTGCTGAATTAATGGTAGTGTTTTCTTCATTGTTTACCATGCCTTCTTTGTCTGGCTTGTGTGTGTGTGTGTGTGAATATATATGTGTGTTTGTGTGTGTGTGTGTATGCATTTGCCACAGGCCACCATTTCATCTTTGTTCTCCCTGCCATGTGGCCAGTGCCTGTTTTCTGCAGTCAGTGTCCATAGGCCTGTATGTTGTACATGACTCCTTGCTTCTTGTTGTTTGACTATGTTGCTTATGGGCATTTTGTGCAGCCAGGCAGCTTTCTTTTGCCCTGGGCCTGCATGTGTACTTTGTTGTCCATGCCTTCATGCTTGCTGTTGTTTGAACATGTGGCAGCTGCCATTTGGAATAGTCAGCCAGTGTGCTTTTGCCCTAGGCCTGTATGTGTACTTTGTTGACTATGTGGCTTGCAGCCATTTGATGGGAACAGTCAGTGTGCTTTTGCATAGACCTACATGTATTCTTTGTTCTCCATGCCTCCTTTCATGCTGTTGTTGTTTGACCATGTGGCTGGCAGCCATTTTGTGTAGGCACCAGTGTGCTTTTGCCATAGGCCTTCTTGTATTCTTTGTTCTCCATGCCTCCTTGATTGCTGTTGCTGCTGTTTTACCATGTGGCCAGCGGCTATTATGTCTAGCCACACTGTGTGGTTTTGCCAGTGGCCTGCATGTGTTCTTTGTTCTCCATGCGTCATTGCTTACTGTTGTTGTTTAACCATGTGGACAGTGGCCACATGGTCAAACAGGCAGCGTGTTTTTGCCACAGACCAGTGTGTGTTCTTTGTTCTCTGTGCCTCCTTGCTTGCTGTTTTTGTTTGACAATATGGCCATTTTCTCTGGCCAGTCACTGTGCTTTTACCATAGGCCAGTGTGTGTTCTTTGTTCTCCATGCCGCTTTGCTTGTGGTTGTTATTTGACCATATTGCTGGTCTAGACAGTGTGCTTTTGACATAGGCCTGCATGTGTTTGGTGTTTTCCAAGCCTTCTTGCTTGGTCTTATTGTTTGACCATGATTGCTGCAGGCATTTTCAGCCAGCCATCTAGTGTATTAATTCATTTTTTCCGGTTTTCAGAGCCATTTTCTACAGACATTGCTAGGAGAGGTCTATGCCATTTCTTGTTATTATTTTTACTTTTTTCCCCTCAGTTTAATGTGCTTGGGGATCATTGAAGTATATCTATGAACAGCGTTTATCATATTATATGCATATTTTTCATTTTCCCCGTATCTCCTTGCTTCCCAAAGGATTTCTCATAGTCCCTAGTGATTTACCAGCATCTTCTTTTTGTTTTATATTTTCCCTCCACCCCCTGCCTGGTTTCCTTCTGTTAGGCCATAGCCACACATCAGCATTCATTTTTTAAGGAGTATTCCTTTTCCCCCTGCACTCTCTGCTTGCCATAAGCACACACCAGCATTAATTTTTTAAGGATGATTCCATTTTCCCCACACTCGCTGCCTGCCATAGACGCACACCAGCATTCATTTTTAAGGATTAGTCCATTTTTCCCACACCCATTCCTAAAGTAGGGACAGAACAGGAGGTTCAGATTCCTGCTGAGCATGATGCACCTCACCTTGAACCCTTGGCTTCCTGATCTCCAGCTAGAAAAAGAAAGGGTACTCCACCATCTTCTCCAAGCCCTCTTTCTGACGATCTGGACGCGGATCGGACCTCAGCTGAGTCTGAGACCCATCACAAAAGACAAGGGAAAAGGAAAGTTCCTGAAATCCTTATAATTGTGCAAGGGTAGGAGGAGGAAGACAAGCCAGTCATTGTCATGGAAGGTGCTCAGACGACAACAAAATTAATACCCCTCTTATTCGCCCTGCTCAGAAGGATGTGGCACTGGTTACACCACTACCAGCTTCCAAATTTGTAAAGCCCCTGCTGAGACCTGCACTGCAGAAAAGCAAATGTCAACATACCCACCTACCACCAGTTCTTTGGCATTGGCATTGGCAGTGGCACCAGTGGCACACTAAACAAATTCTCCTCCCCAGTTTGGACTTCTTTATGATGAGCAAGCAGGAGGATAACATTACAGTATGCTCCATTTGCCGCATGAGTGTTCATCGAGGTAAGCCTGGTACCACACTATGGTACTGGAGGCCAAACGACCAGAGATGCAGAGGTGAAGGCAACAGAGGTTAAGCAACTGCCAGCACCAATGACCATTTAGAGGATGGTCCAAGACTATCTGGATGAACCAAAAGAGGCCTATTTGGACCACAACCCATTGGTCTATTTGTATGGGAAGATGCACCAATGGCCAGAGCTCAATAGGCTGGCAATAAAGTATCTGGCTTTCTTTTTAGCATGTGTTCAGTGCAGCTGGCACTGTTATCACAGCCAGAAGGACCAGTCTCTCTCCTCAAAACATGGAGAGATTGACCAGGACTAAAATGAACCAATACTTCATACCACACAATTACACTGTGCATGAAACACCAAAGGAGGAGGATGAGGGCGATTAGTTAGACTTAACTTCTGGATGAACAACCTGAGTTTGAGGATGAACTCTAATTCCCTGACTGACTAGGCCACCTATAGAACTTTCAGATTATCGTCAAACTGCTTTACCAGAAATAAATGGACATACTTAGAGGAACATTACATATTTTGTGTCTGAATTATGCAGCCCCACCATTTATTCACATGTATCGCTGGATCGGAGTTGAACCAGTGTGCAGTGAAGAAGCCTCCCCATTCCCTTAAAGGACATGAAGACAATGCCTGCCTCTGTCCTATGCCTATCCTTCTTTTTTTCTTTCCCTAGCAGGGCTGTCCCAGTACAGTTCATTAATTTACAAGACTTCCATTATGTTGCTTCCATAGAGTAGATACATACAATATGACAATAGTATACAACAATGCTTGGATTAGAACAGGTAACTATTGCACGGATGAGCAGCATATATTGAGTGAATGCGAGTGATGATGAGTTATGTGGTGGTAGACAGTGAGGGTGTTCAACTACACTGTAAACTTGATTTCAGTGACCTGCAATGTTCAGGGGCTGATGGGTGATTTTGCCTGAAGGTAATTGGTCCTTTCACACTTAGCTAGATTTACTTGCATGAGCCACTCCTTGCTGTACTTTTCGAGTTCTTCAGAGACCAGACCAGTCAGTTTAGTTAACAAATACAAATCTACACAATGTGTTCAAGTTCTTTTGCTCTTCTTGTTCATCAGCAGTGCACTACAGGTCTATCTCTCTCAATCTCATTTGGTTCAGGAGTCGGACTGAATCGTTACTCAGAGTTAGGACTCAGGGGAAGACTACCTCAACAGCCAGAAAAAGGAATGTATCTACTTCAAAGGGAAACCAACATGGCGATTCATCTAAGAGGCCTACTCAGCCCTGTGGACTGGAGAGAGGTTCATTGATTTGGGAAATGCAGAATAGCTAGTGTGCTGGCTCAAATGTCAAACTCCTCTATTATGTGGTTGTGGTTGGGGGGTGTAACTGGAGACAGACATGTGGCTGTCAGTCATCTTAATCATCACATGATGGATGTACTCAGCTAAATGTTAACTCAGTTGTGAGATTGATCAGCCAGACACATGCAGCTACATGTCTGGGATTAGTTGTAAAATTGCTCTCAGTTATTAGCACAAATGAGTCATCAGGAATGATTGCTGCAGCAGACTATGCTCTTGCTTTGCCTTCTCGTCCACTCCTCATGAAGCTTGCCTTTTTTACAGTTCACAGGCCTTTTCTTCCACATGAAAGGCAAAAGCTCTAAAACACCCCTGCTTAGTGCTTACCTCCCTGAACCGGTTTAGCCAGGCACCCTAGACGGACATCCAGAGAAAATTGCAGATTTTTTTTTCTTTTAACAATCATAATTTTAGTACTGTGAGGTTGACAGAACATTTAGATATATAATAATGAGGGTCTCTGAGGCTGAAGGACTGTTTGCAATGCATTTTATTGAACTGTGTCTTTCATTTCCCTCCACAGAGATTTGATTTGTTGCTCATCAGCCTGATGAATATTGTTGTTGTGTGGTGTTTGTCTTTGACACTTTTTCTCATATCCCTTTTCCAACCATTCATCAAACCCCTAACCCTCTTCCCCCAAGGCTGTGTGATTCATTGAGGTGTGAATTAATTTTATAACAAAGATGGATCATACACTTGGTGGGGCTGGGCAGATATGGTGAAAGTGACACCAACTCACTGCGGGATCTTCTTACCTGAACAATACAATAGTCCACACCATACCCACTTACCCACCTGGGCATGAAAGGGATAACATAATCATCATAGACCCCTATCCTTTGCATACACGGCCTGGACCCAGGGGATGGGATCCCCAGGGTCGAAATCGGCCTTGGAAGGGGGCACACGTGCCTCCCACCCCCAAAAGTATAAATATTTATATCCCTGGGATCTGGCCCACCTGGGGAGGCTTTCAACAAAGCAAACACTGTAGACTTAGCTTTAAAAATAAATAAAACATTGCACCGGATTCTCTGTGATGTTGTGGCAAAATTAAAAATAAAATAATATTTGGGCCAAGCGGGGTCCCTCTGAGACCCCACCAGCAGGCCTAGGGGTTCAGGGCATTCCTACCCTGCCCCCTTGTGTAGTTTTATGCATTTTATTCAGGACTCAGGTCCCAGTCCTGATTCCTAAGATGGCTGCCACCACTTCCTGGTTGAAGTGATGGCACCCAATCAGATCTTAGTTTGAGATCTGTCGCATCCACAAATACTCTGCGTCTCTGCGTCCCTATATATACATAAATAATTTTTATTTAGTGACTCCAAAGGTACTGAACAGATTTACACCAAATTACAAAAAGCATTCCATCCAGAGCTCGGGCTGTAGTTGTGTCTATAATCCCTATGGGAAACTGCATGGGGAAAACATATTTTGCCCCCCGCCCTTTTTTCTCTGCCCCCACTTGACAAATCGACCCGAAACTTTCCAGACAGAAGCTGAAGTGACTGGTACACTAATTTAGAAAATTTCCTGAAGGTTCGTCAAACGGCGCCAATGTTATTAGCAAATCAAAATGCTTTTCCTATGGAAACTAGGTCCTAACTATAACTACCTGATATATATATACATTCACACACACATACAGACAATAAGTTGACCAGCATATCAGAAAAAAGATGGAAGGAAAATACATACTCCGGTGCCTCACCCATAGGACGGGGAGAGGAGGCAGCATTCCGTGCTGTGCCAGATGTTAAAGCACCAGGAGCCACTAACTCCACAAAGGGGGATCATAGGAGGCATACTGCAACAACCGCAATCTCATTAGTCATGTCAGGCAATGAGCCCTCATCAAGAACATGCTGTAAAGCAAGACATACCTCTGGTGCATGTTCAAAGGGGCAAACAATGAAAGACAGGCTGCACACAGTTGAGAACTGGTATAAATGACAGTGAAAAATTCAACTTCAGTTCTTCCAGGAGTGATGCTCAGAAATACTGCATCATGCATTCACTGCACAGTTAGGCTGATGAAAGCGCTATCATTCCCCTTTGTTGAGATGGAGCAGCCATTATGAATCAAAAACAGAGACAGAAGAATACGGCCAATTAATGACAAAGTTATTGGGAATTCCCCCAAAACACTTTAAAAAAGTGAGTGGATGTTTGATGTTATAGCTCCGAAAACGGTCTGAAAGGTGCTGACAGACCTAGAACCAACATCCTTTAAAAAAGTGTGCAATCCCAGCTATGTTAGATGCATTAAGAATGTGACTGATCAATTAAAATGTTTAGGTAAGCTGGTATTTAATATGGACTATATCTCTGCGGACAACCTTGTCCCTTGGAGATCACAGGTTTCACAGGCTGATGTGAGAGCCACATGTTTTTGAAACAAAAGAGCCTTCAGTCTGCTCAGCTTTTCAAAATTTACATTATAAGTAGCAATGTGAGGCCACATATCTGCTATTTTTAGCTCATGCGTGGGGGGATAAAGTATGTTTCGGCAACAAGTCACAATTTTAGAGACTGAAATTACATAAAGAATGCTCGGTCTCATCCCACAGCAGCCTTGATCGCTCAGCATTAAGTAACTCCCATTCGAAAGCAATTGAAACACTGGGCAAATCAAAGGCACAGCTTCAGATAACAAGCCAAATTCGACGCGGAAGCATTGCATGCTGCTCACAAATCATAGAATGACTTACAGAAGTCTCGCCTACAAAGGAATCTGAATAAATCAATATAGTGTCTGTCGGCAATTTTCTTTTTGCTTTTGAAGGTGGTCATTTAAAATAATAAGACTCAACATTTTAACATCATGCCCAGTAAAATAAGAAAACTTTTCTACATATGTTTTTGAACTCCTGACTGGTGGAGTTGGGCAATGTTTCCATTGTGGGTAATTATAAACTGTTCTTGGGCCCTCATTATGAACACGGCGGTAAACACCGTCGACCGCCGTGGTGACGGCTAACAGAAGACGGCCATTGGCGGTGATCAGATACCCGCCATATAATGAATCAAAAAGCTGAATCCGACAAAAAATCACCCTGCCACCAGTCACCGCCAGGACCTTGTCGGCGGAAATGCTGGACCTCCCACCCCGCCACCACCGAGCACACCAACGCCCCGCCCATCAAATAATGAAGCACAAATCACCGCAGCAGTCAGTGGAAGCCGAACGATCATTGCGGTGCAGACCGTCGTGGGCGGCAAGTGGACACAACAGTAAGAAGTGCACACATTGGATAAGTTAGAAACCCACACACCTGACACATATCCACAACACTATAAAACACTCACAGACACACCCCACAATCCTATGCAACTAAAGTAGGCCAACTAAGACAGAGAACACCAGAAGCAGACACCGAACGCCATAATCCACAATACTTACACCCAACCACACAAGAGCACCCTCACCTAGATCCACACAACACACCATTCACAACACTCAGCATGGCAACCCCCCCAAATACCCACGCTTCACAGAAAGGGAGCTAAGGACCATGGTGGATGAGATCCTGAAGGTCGAGCCACAACTTTTCGGGGCACAGGTGCAGCATACACCCATCGCCAGGAAGATGGAGCTATGGCAGACAATAGTCAACAGGGTCAATGCAGTGGGACACCATCCACGCACCAGGGACGACATCCGCAAGAGATGGAACGACCTGCGGGGGAAGGTCAGATCCATGGTATCCAGGCACCACATTGCAGTCCAGAACACTGGGGGAGGACCTCCACCAACACCACCAGACTACACTGACATGGAGGAAAAGGTACTGGCCATCCTGCACCCTGAGGGACTCACTGGACTCACTGGAGGATTGGACTCGGGTAAGTCATCTACAATTACCCCATATCCATCACACCTGTAATGCATGCACCACCCCACCCCTCCAACACCCACCAGGACCACTATCCCACCCAGCCCACAAGCACTTAATCCAGTCCCCCTGCATGCCCACTAACCCACTAACAGGCCCACATCCACCCCACTGTGCACAGCCACCCACCCCTGCAAGGAAACACAATGGCCTACAGCACCCACAATGCAACTCCACATCCCACGCTAAAAGCAATTCTAATCTCACCAAAGCATCCTGCATGGCCCAAAAGTGTGTAACCTTCACAAACCCGCCCAGGCCTGTGCACCCCCTCCGACCATGCTAATGTAACAGACATGTCCATTCCTCCCAACAGGCACCACCACCGATGCCACCCTGATGGACAGGACAAGGAGTGGCAGTGCCCCCACAGGGAGACAGAGGCACCTACCAGGACACTGATGATGGAACCCTGGACACTGATGATCAGCCTGGCCCCTCACACAGTCCTGGACTGTCACCATCAAGCAGCCCCACCCAGGATATCAATCAATCAATCAATTAATTTGTGAAGCGCGCTACATACCCGTGAGGGTTTCAAGGCGCTGGGGGGGGGGGAGCGCTGACACCCCTACCACCCAGGAAATAACATCAGACCAGGACCTGTGTATCTAGGCCACAGACTGGTGGAACACAACTACAGAGGCCACAGTCACCCCCTACCAACAGGCAGGAAGACGATGGCCCCAGTACAAGTGGTACCGCCAGACCTGTGCAGGGGACACAGGCACAGTGGTCCGGGGGGAGGCTACAGGATGGATGCTGCATCCCATGACGTGATTTCGGAGGGCATGGGAGCATATCACCATACCCAGGACAGATTGGCCCAGATAGTATCCAACCTGGAGCAGAGTCAGAGGATGCAGCAAGCACACCACCAAGAGGCCATGGAGCAATGGAAACTGCACAATGCCACAATGGCCAGCATAGCAGGTGCACTGCTGCAGCTTGTCCAAACACAGCCTGAGGCCCACACAGAACAGGAAGCCCCTACTACAGCACAGGATACAGACCGGTCAACAAGAGCATCAGCAGCAACTTCACATGTACCACCCTCTGAGGACACACAGGGGACATCCATCTCAACCCCTACAGGCCAACAACAGGCGCCCAAACGGACCCTCAGGCAAAGATATGGCAAAGGAACACCTGCCAAGAACAAGGCCCCCTCTAAGAAGTGACTCTGCCAAAAACTGTCCTCCAGGTGTCCCACTTAATCCACCACCAAACAGTGCTACAAATACTACAAACTCATGCAAGCATGGATGGACCTACCACTACTGCCAACAATGCTGCAACCATGTTGCCATATTGGACAACCACCATTAGCCCACTCCCATCACTGTAATCTGCACTATTTAATCCCTGCACCAAATAAAACACTTTTTCAACTGTTACAATGTCCCCTGTCATAAAGTTTGGACAAAGTGAAGTATGGATGCAACTGGTTGATAACTCCTTTATTGGTATCTAAGTAGCATGAAAAGCACCACACGCCTTACATGTTGTTGTTCCGACATATGTGTTGAAATATTTGACTAAATTGTAATCTGTCCTATGCAGACCTGGTCACAGGGGCAATTAGTATGTACCCAACACCCCCCTAGATGACAAGACACACTGACAGTGTGATGCACAGACACCAATGTCATACAATTGTCCCACATAGTTACTGGAAGTATAGTTGTATCAGTTGGGTCCTGGAATTTACATCTTTCCCTTCCTCATCATCACCATCACTCTCATCCCCTCTCTGAGGAAGCTAGTCTGGATGTACAGCACCCTCCTCCTCCAAGAGGGGGATAGAATTTCTCACAGCCATGTTGTGCAGCATGCAGCGGCCACCACTATTCTACACACCTTTTCAGGCCCATAGGCCAGGGAACCACCAGAGATAAGTAGGCAACAGAATATAGTCTTCAGGAGGCCTATTGTGCGCTCTATCACCCTCCTAGTATGTCCATGGGCCTCATTGTAATTCCTCTCTGCATCTGTTCCAGGATTCCTCACTGGTGTCAGGAGCCAACGCAATTTGGGATAGCCAGAATCACCTAGGAAACAGTGCAAAACAGAACTTTCATTGACAAGCCTCAGAGGCAGACAGCCTCTGTGGCAATAAGTGACAGAAACGCCTACCTATGATCCACCCTCTGTCCTCTTGTAGTTGTTCCATCTTGTGTGGCACACTACTGTTCCTCAGCACAAATGAATCATGGACTGAACCAGGGAACATGGCATTCACATGTGAGATGTACTGGTCTGCAGTACACACCAATTGAATGTTCATGGAATGAAAGTTCTTCCTGTTTCTGCACACCTATTCACTGACTCTTGGAGGGATGATAGCTGTGTGGGTGCCATCAATGGCACCTATCACATGGGGTATTTTCGCAAAGGCATAGAAGTCTGACTTGATGGCAGGGAGGTCAGCACTTTGGGTAAACCTCACATAGGACTGTAGGTGCCGTACAAATGCATTCAGGAATCTTGAGAGTATAATGCAAAACACTGGATGTGAAAAACCTGCACCCATGCCCACTGTCACTTCAAAAGAGCCCATGGCCAGGAAATGGAGTGCAGAGAGCACCTGCACTTCAGTAGGGATGGCATGCTGGTTACGATTTGCTGGTGTCAGTGCAGGATCCAGTAATGCACACAGTTCAAGAATAGATGCACAGGTGAGTCTGTAATTGATAATGATGTGACGCTCCACCATGGTCCACAAATCAACAAGTGGTCGGTACACCGATGGGGCCCTTCCTCGCCACAAGGGTCTGTACCTAGGAGGAGTTGAAAACACGTGTGAGGAACACACATACATCTGCACACATTGTTTCACATTCAGCACTGGTGGCATGATTGTCGACGGCACTAATGCATAGTGTGTGTGACATAACAGCAACATGACCCAAATTATATATCAGGGCTGGTCAGGTGAGGTAATGTTTATTGTTACATGCCTATGGGTGTTTAGGGGACATTAGGGCCTGCACTGTGCAGATGAGAGTTTTACAAATGCGTAGTTAAGGCCAAAATGTCTGCCCCCTGTAATCCAGAACTGTCGTTGTGGAAGTGACCTCATACCGCTAGCGGTTGACGTAATAGCGTAAGGCGGTGTTTACCACCGTGCGCAAATTCATTGCTTAACATGGATGTCAATGGGGATTCTTAGCGTATCATGATCGCCGCCGCCGGTGATGGTGCACACCGCTGCGGTGCATAGGCGAACTCGTCACCCCAACTTCACTTGACTCCCTGATCTCATGCAAGCAGGTACTCCACTGAGTGTAGTGCTGTGTCCTGCCTCTGGTCATGAAAGTGGCACGTGTTGCAGGGAAAAGGGCCCTGGCCTTCACCCAAGAGGAATTGGAGAGGCTCGTGGACGGGGTCCTGCCCCTGTACGCCAAGCTGTACAGACGGCCAGAGGTACAGGTGAGTAGGAGGATTGGGGGCCATGGATGTGTGTAGTGGTTGGTGTTGGCTGCATACATGTGTGCACCTCTGACACTGGATGGTCCAGGGTTCCTGACATGCTGCGTGTGTGTGTGCTGTTAGTCGGTTTGAACTGTCCATCCCATAGTGGACGTATAGCCAGCTGTATATGATTGGCCAGTGTCTGACCTCTGTGTTACATTTCTGTGTATCCTTTATAGGGAAGCGCCTACCAGAAGAGGGGACTTTGGCATGCCATCGCCAAGGAGGTGCGGACCCTGGGGGTCTACAACCGGCGGAGCACCCACTGCAGGAAGAGGTGGAAGGACCTGCGGCGCTGGGCGTGAAAGATCTGCGAGGTCCAGCTGGGGAAGTCCGCCCAGTGGGAAAGGGGTGCCCGTCGGGCACTGAACCCCCCTCATGCAACGCATCCTGGCAGTGCCGCACCCAGACCTGGATGGGCACTTGAAGGCTGCACAGCAGTCACAAGGGGGTGAGTACACATACCATTTTTTTGACCCTTGATGGATGTGTGTGTGTGTGCATTCGGATTTATGCTGCCTAGTTGCAGGGACTATTACTGATGTCCACCTACATCATGGCCCCCTTGGGAAGTAGGGGTGTTTTGGTCAAATCTACTGCACGTCAGGTCCTTAAGTTATTTGGGGAATGGCTGTAGAGCAGGGTTCTGGCCACTAGTCAGGGGCATAGCCATGTGTATAGCGGTAGGTGCTGCCTGTTGAAGGGTTTTCTGAGTGGTTGTATGTGTGAACCACTATTGTACCTCCGTTCAGCTATTTACAAAATCTCTCCTGTTTTGTCTCCCCATACCTGTTCTCTTGTGTTGTCTGGGTACATCAGCATCATCTGGAGAGGGAGCTGAGGCACCGGCGAGTGGGGATGCAGCGGCCCAGGTATCCTCGGAGGCAGAGTCGTCCGAAGCCAAGGGGACCAGTGGGTTGGAGGGCGAGGGGAGTACCACGGGGAGGCAACTACCACTGGAGGTAGTGACTACGATACCTCCTCCAATGGGAGCTCCCTGGCGGTGGCGGAACCTAGTGGGCCCACCCCTACTGTGTCACCTTCCACCACCCCCCATACCATCACCGCCCTCCCAGCTGCTCCCCACCGAGTGGCCCGTGCCCGCTCACCCAGAAGGGTGGGCGTCTCCTTCACCCCAGGCACCTCCTCCCCTGCCCCAGTCAGCCCTGCTGCCCTCACGGAGGAGGCTATTGACCTCCTGAGAACCATCTCTGTCGGGCAGACAACCATCGTCAATGCCATCCAGGGGCTAGCATCAGAGATACAGCAGACCAAAGCCTATCTGGATGTCATTCACAGTGCCGTGTCTGGCCTACAGACATCTTTTCAGGCTCTGGCCTCCTCTTGGACGGAAGCCAGTGTCCCTGGTCATTCTGTCCCCCCTCCAACCTCCTCTTTCCCTTCCAGCACCCCACTCCCTTCACCCGTCCAAAGCACACAGTCTGACACGCAGGCACACACCTCAACATACAAGAAGCACACTTCAAAAAACAAGCACCACACCTCCCACCACAAGCGTACACACAGCCATCATACACATGCACACACAACAACATCCACTTCCCCCAGTGTGTCCACCTCTTCCGCCCCCCTGTCTGTCCCCAGTACATGCACACCCCCAGGCACTGCACCTTCATTCACTGTTGCTGATCCTATTCCTGCAGTCACCACAATAGCACACATCCATTCATGCACCCCAGACATCACACCAGCACTCACCACAACTACTTTAGTTGACACATGTAGCACACTCACCAGACTTGCAGACACCCAGACAACATACATTCACACTGGCAGCCTGTCTTGTCCCACTGTGTCCATCCCTCCTCCTCCCAAGACACTCCAACGCACCAAAACACCCACCCATCACACATCCACCATACCTCAGCATACTGTCCAGTCACCTGCACCCACATCACGCACACCTACACCACTTACAACCACTCCCTCTACCTCCACTCCCACGCCTTCCTCCAGGTCCACCCCAATTGCACCTAAGAAACATTTCCTTTCCCGTGTTGACCTATTCCAACCCACTGGCCCACCCCGTCTCATCCCTAAACGTGCTCACCTCCTTGCCCTGTCCACTCCTTCCACATCACAGCCCGCACCCTGTCCGCCCTTCACATTCCAGTGCCCCTTCCCCAGAGAGGAAGAAGCCCTGTGCTGAACATGTTCCATCTGCCACCACCCGGTCCAAGCACACTCCCCCACCTTCCAAGGCCAAACCCAAACCCCCTCCACCTTCTGAACAAAAATCTAAGCCCCACCCCCGTCGTAAATCCCCACCACCCCCTGCCTCGGTTCCATGAGGTGCCTGGATGCCCCATTGTTGCCCCTATGAGGTGGAGTACCGTAGCACTTGTGGGAGTCAGGCTGGGGCCATTGTGACCCATCGGACTTGTCTTCTGAAGGACTGGCCATTGGCCTTATATGCACTTCAGTTGCTCAGTGAGCATAATAAAGGTTAATGTGTGGCCTGTGTTGTTAGAGGCACACTCTAGAGCTGTGGTCTCCTGTTTCATTGTTTGTGGGAGTGGGGCACATGTATGTACTTTGGGCATGTTGGATTTGCCTTGTGTCGTGTAAGTACCTCTTGCTGTGGGGTGTATGGCTTGTGCTGCTGTGAAGGGTTGTGGGAGCGTTTCAGGGTGGGTGGAGTGGGTGGGTATGTAACTGTGCTCTTCCTTCCCTTGTTTAGTAGGTTGCGGTACTTACCATCATCGTCTTCGTCGGTGGTCTCGGTCGTGGAGGTATATGGCAAGGAGCAGGGCTGGCATGATCTGCAGCTCTCTATCCATGTCTGCTTTGGTGTGTGTTGTGTAAGCCTCCGGTGAGTGTTTCCTTATATTTGGTACGTTTCCAGCTGGCTTTGCGTGGCAGTGGTTCCTGCCCCAGACCTGACGGCAGCCTAGTGCTTCATTATTTGATGGGCGGGTAGGGCCTTTCCGTCGGCCTGTGGGTGGGCTCTGCCATTGTTGTCGGCACTCCTCTGGTGGCGGTGAGTGGTTTTCAGGATGCCTGTGTTTCAGTTGGTTCATTATTTGGTGGTACGGACCGCACACCTGTTGGCGGTTGTTACCGCCACTGCCGGCAGTGCAGTGTTTACAGCCGTGTTCATAATGAGGACCTTGGCGTATCATATCGGTATGGAAAATGATACACATACACACACCACTCCCACACACCAATCCAATATAAAACATACACCCACATCACTCACAAACCCCTACGACAAAAATTGAGAAAGAAGCACAGAGAGAGACACCACCATCAACAATACTAGCATCCACAGGCACACAACACCATCACTCACACAACATCCATGCACCTCAGACAACACACACAAACACATCCCCTCACACATCACAACACACCCCACCCCACACATCACCCACACCACACCATGGCACCGCAAAGACACCCCAGGTTCTCTGAGGAGGAGCTCAGGGTCATGGTGGAGAAAATCATCCGGGTAGAGCCACAACTATTCGGATCACAGGTGCAGCACACCTCCATAGCTAGGAAGATAGAGCTATGGCGCAGAATTGTCGACAGGTTCAATGCAGTGGGACAGCATCCAAGATCACGGGATGACATCAGGAAGAGGTGGAACGACCTACGGGGGAAGGGGTGTTCCGTGGTCTCAAGACACCCGATTGCAGTTCAGAGGACTGGCGGCAGACCCCCACTTCCTCCCCCACAACTAACAACATCGGAGGAGCAGGTCTTGGCTATTCTGCATCCTGAGGGCCTCGCAGGAGTAGCAGGAGGAATGGACTCTGGTAAATCAAATCTTAACTATTACATCCCCCACCCTACCTGCATGCTATCACATACCCCACCCTCACCCTCATCACTCCAACACCTCACATATGCCCCACTATCACAACCCACACATCCCAATACCAAGCCCTGCATGCAACAACAAAGCATGGACACCCATCACCAAAGCACGTCCACTACACATACCCACACAGACCCCAAACCAATTATCACACAAGGTCCTACACAAGAATGCAAGCACTGGAGTACAGGGTCACCCACCCATTGCACACGATGGCACACACTGATGCAATAATCTTGCCTTTACACCCCTGCAGGACCCCTACCCAGCGTCACCAGACAGGAGGTTCCAGACATGTCCACTCCCCCCACAGCAGAGGCCCACAGTGATGACAGCAGCTCTGTCCAACTGGATCAAGATGACCAGCCCGGCCCATCAGGGACCTCGGGACAGTCGGTTCCCCTGACACTGGCACCTGCCACCACAGAGCCTCCCCCTCAGGAAACACCAGCACAGCACCCACCGGGCGGGCCCATCCCTCTATCCCCAGGACACGTCAAGCAGCAGTGTGCCCACCACTACAGGGAACCAAGGCAAACCCACCAACCCAAGAAAATCAGGGACCTGGGGGCAGTGGCAGTGGGCACACGGTTCAGGGGACAGAGGAACAGGAAACAGGAAAACAGGGAAACTGGGAGGACTGCTCTGCGACAGGGGGAGGATAGGCCCAGGGAACCCACTCTCCACGAGGCCCTCTCCAACATTATGGAAGCGTACCATCATTCCCAGGAGACGATGGCAACGGTACTGGCCAAATTTCAGGAGACCCAGCGGCTGCAGGAGGAACAGTATTTGGGGATCAGGGAGGAACTCAAGTCCATCAACACCACCCTGGTCACCATTGTAGGGGTGCTGAAGGACCTTGTGAACACCAGGAGGGACACTGTGGCACAACAAGGGGCCCCTGACACTAGCCTGGATGATGAACAGCCCACCATCACCGCCGGCGCTAGTGGATAGGAGGCACCGCCACAGGACCACAACACCAGCACCCCACCCCCTACAGATGGAGAACCACCCCGCAAACGGTCCCTGAGATCCAGGACAAAGACAGAGAACAATGCCAAGACCCCTGCCAGGAAATGAGACCACCCTGAATGTCATCCTTCTGTCCCACTTCGTCACCCTGTCTATCCATCAACTGCCCTAGCTCCACTTCCTGTGCACCTTTGAACAATGCACCTGTGAAACAAATAGACTGGACTCTGCCATGGACAATCCTCCACCATCACCCTTGCCCATTTTACAACCCCCTCCACTATTGTGCACTGAAATAAACACCCTTGAATCACAAAACAATCTGGAGTCAGTCTGTGCTTTCACAAATGTGTATTTGCAATAACTAAGGAAAATAGCAATGTTGATTGTATTGTCAACATACCTATAACACACAGCTCTAGTCCATGAGGTAATATAGCAGAGGTCACACAGTGGGACCCACATCTGTGAAATGGAAAGGAAAAGTGACAAGTCAGGGTCCATACACTGGGTGAAAGTGACAGACATATGATAGGTCTAACAGTTGTATGAGATGTGTCAGCCAGTGACATCTTCTTACCTGTGTCTCACTGGAAGTATTGCTGGATAACGTTGTTTCTGTTGTCCATATCCTCTTCTTCTGCCTCCTCTTCTTCACTGTCCACAGGCTCCACAGCTGCCACAAGACCTCCTTCTGGACCATCCTCCTGCAGAAAAGGCACCTGTCGTCGCAAAGCCAGGTTGTGCAGCCTACAGCAGGCCACGATGATCTGGCACACCTTTTTTGGTGAGTAGTAGAGAGAACCACCTGTCATATGGAGGCACCGGAACCTGGCCTTCAGGAGGCCGAATGTCCTTTCGATCACTCTCCTAGTTCGCCCATGTGCCTCATTGTAGCGTTCCTCTGCCCTTGTCCTGGGATTTCTCACTAGGGACAGTAGCCAAGACAGGTTGGGGTACCAAGAGTCACCTGCAAATGTCGAGGGACAACTGTTAGACACACACTAACCCTTAGGGACAACCCCAGACCCAGACAACTATTCACACGGTATAGGGTCCTTGTCCTCACCTATTAGCCACACACGGTGCCTCTGGAGTTGCCCCATCACATAAGGGATGCTGCTATTCCTCAAAATGTAAGCGTCATGCACTGAGCCTGGAAACTTGGCATTCACATGGGAGATGTACTGGTCTGCCAAACACACCATCTGCACATTCATTGAATGGTAGCTCTTCCGGTTTCTGTACACCTGTTCACTCCTGCGGGCGGGGTACCAATTCCACATGTGTCCCATCAATGGCACCTATGATGTTGGGGACATGTCCCAGGGCATAGAAGTCCCCTTTCACTGTGGGCAAATCCTCCACCTGAGGGAAAACGATGTAGCTGCGCATGTGTTTCAGCAGGACAGACAACACTCTGGACAACACGTTTGAGAACATTGGCTGGGACATCCCTGATGCAATGGCCACTGTAGTTTGAAAAGACCCACTGGCCAGGAAATGGAGTACTGACAGGACCTGCACTAGAGGGGGGATTCCTGTGGGATGGCGGATAGCTGACACTAGGTCTGGCTTCAACTGGGCACACAGTTCATGGATTGTTGCACGATCAAGTCTGTAGGTGACTATTACGTGTCTCTCTTCCATTGTCAACAGGTCCACCAGCGGTCTGAACACTGGAGGATGCTGCCATCTCCTCACCTGCCCCAGCGGACGTGCCCTATGGACGAGAACAGCGAGCAGAGAGTCAGCCAACACTGAGGTATTAAAAAAATAATTATTGCACACATTTGTCGATCCGCAATGTGCCTGTCACTGTGTGTATGCAAGGCCTAGATAGGTGTGACTCATTTAAAAATAATGCCATGTGGCCCCCTGAAATGGCGGCTGCCTGAACTGTAAGGTGGGACAAGGGGATATGAGGTAACTGCGCTGGCATTGTACACCGTCGCTGTAGGCAGTCGAAGACCCGGCGCAATACTGCATTGGTTAACATTGGACCCTATGGGTCCCAGGAGCCAATGACGATGTATGCCGGCGGTGATGGTACGCACCGCCGCGGACGTGACCGCCATTTTCTCTCTGTTCACTCACTTGATACCTGACCTTCGACAGGAGAGGACCTACACTGCAAGTGCTGCTGTGACCTCAGTCTGGAAGCGACGCTGGCTCATGTGTCTGGGGAAAGGGCCCCTGCCTTCACTTCGGAGGAGCTGGAGAAGTTAGTGGATGGGGTCCTCCCCAGTACACGCTGCTCTACTGTCCTCCAGACAAACAGGTGAGTACACTGTGAGCATGCTGTATGGGCAATGCCTGTTTGGAGTGGTGTGGATGGAAGATACGGGGGGGACTGAGTGCTGCATGAGCGGACGATGAGTGTATGTGCGTCAGGGCAAGGGTGGGAACGTGGGTCAATGACTGTGACGGTCCGGACGGTTAAAGATTTTCCTTTTCCCCTGTACTATTCCTCTAGGTCAGCACCCACCAGAAGAAGGATATTTGGTGTGCCATCGCCAAGGACGTTCGGAGCCTGGGGGTCCACCACAGACGGAGCACCCATTGCAGTAAAAGATGGGAGGACTATCCCCGCTGGAGCAAGAAGACGACGGAGGCCCAGCTGGGGATGGCCTCCCAACGTGGGAGGGGTGCCCGTTGCACTATGACCCCCCTGATGTTCCGGATCCTGGTGGTGGCCTATCCGGAGTTGGATGGGCGCTTGAGGGCATCACAGCAGCCACAAGGGGGTGAGTACACTCTCATTCAGCTGACTCTGCACGCATTACGAGGTGTCTGGGTGGGGGAGGTGGGCTGTGGGTTCCCCTAGGCCAGGGCGAGTTTTGTAGGCAAGGCCCCTTTGTGATGCAGGCTATGTGGCACCCCAACCCCACCATTGGTAAGAGCCAACTACACCTAGTCTGGCTCCTGTGACTTCCATGTGTGCAGCAATCGGGCATAGGCCTTGTACCCTATGTCCCTGTGATTAATTAGGGAACTCTAAGTGCATGGCGTAGTGCAGGGGACTGCTGTGTCTGTAGTGTCCGCCAACGGTAGTGGTATTTCATGCACTGAACATGTCTTTCTTCTGTCTCACCCCCCTTTTTGTGGTCTCCCTGTTCTTGTGTGCATTAGCATCATCAGGCGGAGGAGCAGTGGCACCGGAGCAGGAGGGAGCTGCATCCCACATGGCCCTGAAGGGCGAGACAACGAAGTCTGAAGCCACCAGTGGGACGGAGGGTGAGGGGAGCTCCACTGCGGGGACAGGAGGTGACATCAGTGACATCGACTCTTCCTCTCATGGGAGCTCCCTTGCGGTGTCGGGCTCCACTGCCGCCACTCCCCCTACCAGCACCGCCCTCCCAGCAGCCCCTCAGCGTGTGTCCTGTGGCCGCTCACCCAGGAGGGTGGGCATCTCCTTCGCCCCAGGCACCTCAGGCCCTGCTCCAGTCAGCCCTGCTGCCCTCAGTGAGGAGGCTATTGACCTCCTGAGATCCCTCAATGTTGGGCAGTCTACCATTCTGAATGCCATCCAGGGTGTAGAGAGGCATTTGCAACAAACAAATGCATACCTGGAGGGCATTCATTCTGGGCAGGCAGCCCAACAGAGAACATTTCAGGCTATGGCCTCAGCACTGATGGCAGCCATTGTCCCTGTGTCCAGCCTCCTCCCTCCAACTTCCTCCACCCAGACGCAATCCCCTGTACCTCAGCCTATCCCAAGCACACCATCAGTTCAGCATGCACACACCTCAACACACAAGGGTGGCTCTGGCAAACATAAGCACCACACATCCCACAGGCACTCACACAAGCATCATACCCATGCACACATACCAACATCCACTGCCTCCACTGTGTCCCCCTCCTCCACGTCTCCCTCCTCCCTCCCTGTCTCGTCTCCACTCACACCTGCATGCACTACATCTTCAGCTACTACCTCCATCACCAGCACGCCCATCACCACACACCGCTCACGTGCACTCACCACCCCCACTACCATTCACACATCCCCTGTGTCCTCTACCAGTGTGTCTGTGAGCCCTCCTCCCAAACTACACAAACGCATCCACACACCCACCCAACAGTCATCCACCTCACAACAGCCTCCAACCCATGCACCTTCACCCAAAGTCAGCAAATGTACACCTCCTACAACCACTGCCTCTTCCTCCACTCCCAAACCCCCTCCATCTAATCGTCCCAGTGTGTCTAAAAAGCTTTTCCTGTCTAATATTGACCTCTTCCCTACACGTCCCCCCGTCTGTCCCCTAGGGCCCGCCTTTCCAGGTCCCAACCCAGCACCTCAGCCACCACATCATCGGGCTCAGTGGTGCCAGCAACTGCGGGCTTTTGGAGTGCGCCAAGCAACAGGGCTGCCAGTGTTCCACGGAGTGAGGGCAAGGACATTCCGCCACCTCCAAAAGTAAAAAAGTTGCCCACATCCCAGAGGGAGAAGGTGAAAACACCTGCCACCAAGGGCTCAGGCAAAACAAAAGTGGATAGTGGCAAGACAGCTGTGCCACCATCCAAGTTGGGGAAGGGCCAGAAAATCAAGGACAAGTCCACGTCGACGCCAACCTGCACGGCGGACAAGACCGCCACCAGCACCGCCACCTGCACCGCCACCAGCACCGCAGTCACTGAGCCCGCCGCCAGCACCGCCGCCACAGAGCCCGCCGCCAGTACCGCAGTCACTGAGCCCTCCACCAGCACCGCTGCCACAAAGACCGCCACTAGCACCGCTGCCACAGAGCCCGCCGCCAGCACTGATGCCACAGAGGCCGCCGCCAGCACCGATGCCACTGACACCGCCGCCAGCAACGCCAGCGGCCCCTCAACATCCTGAGCCAGTGGCACCACCACAGACATGGCTGCCATCCCTAGTGGTCAGTCGTACGAGGCTGGTGGTCAGTTCCAGGAGCCTGGGCAGCTTGCATGTTGCACCACCGTCAGTGGAGTATCACATCCACTACCTCTGTCCTTGGCAGGATGAAGCACTCTGGGCACCAAGCCCCCTCCAGAACCAGTGGAGTATCACATCCACTACCTCAGTCCTTGGCAGGATGAAGCACTCTGGGCACCAAGCCCCCTCCAGAACCAGTGGGGTATCACATCCACTACCTCAGTCCTTGGCAGGATGAAGCACTCTGGGCACCAAGCCCCCTCCAGAACCAGTGGAGTATCACATCCACTACCTCAGTCCTTGGCAGGATGAAGCACTCTGAGCACAAAGCCCCCTCCAGAACCAGTGGAGAAAGGCATCCACTACCTCAGTCCTTGGCAGAATGAAGCACTCTGGGCACCAAGCCCCCTCCAGAACCAGTGGAGTATCACATCTACTACCTCAGTCCTTGGCAGGATGAAGCACTCTGGGCATGTTCTGCTTTCCCACTTATCTACTATCGGAGCTTACAGAACCTCTCTGGAATGCACTTTTGAGTTCAAAGAAGACATTTATTGTTATTGATTCTCCCCCACCCACAAGTTCCTGAGAGACGAAATTAGTAGATTGGAAGCACACGTTTAAATGTAGTCGCAGCAATGAAAGCAAAATATATCACAGTACTTCTCAGTTGCAATGTACACAGCACATATATATGATTATAGTATAATATAACTGCAAAGCAAAGCATAAAAGTCAAATTAATCATCGTATGGGCAAGGCGGTAGGGCCTAAAGCTTCATGTTTCTGGGGTCTGCAAGTTGATGACTCCGGTCAACTGCGAGAAAGAGATTTTCTACCCAGACGGGAGACTGGCAACTGACGTCTAGCTCCAGCCTGAAGTCAAGCAGATTCAAATCTAACTCACTGTAGCCCAGAGTCATCCTTAAAAGCTAACTCAGTGTGAGATCCGAACAACCTTGGAGAGTGGCCAGTTCTCCTGAGCAATTCCGCTCTCAGACTGGATTGCGAGGTAAACACAAAATCTACGTGCTCTTATCAGCTAAGGTCTGGTGTGAAGAAAACAGCTTGGTTCATCTTGTGGAAAAACACAGCTTGGAAAAACACAGACATCTGTAATGTCTCAACTGCAATGTCTAACCCAACGTTAAAGCCAATAGGCAGCTAACCTAAATATCAAATGTAATGTCTAATGTCATGTCAAAGCCAATAGGCAGCTAAGCTGCTAATCTCATGTCAAGGCCAATAGGCAGCTAACCTAAATATCAAATGTAATGTCTAATATCATGTCAAAGCCAATAGACAGCTGAGCTGAATACAAAATGTAATGGCTAATGCCATGTCAAAGCCAATAGGCAGCTGAACTGAATACAAAATGTAATGGCTAATGCCATGTCAAAGCCAATAGGCAGCTAAACTGAACAAAACATATGGGGGGTCATTACGGCCTTGTGACCGACGTGCGGCCGCCAATGCGGCCGCACCCCCATAGCAGCCATTGGGAGATCCCCGCTGGGCCGGCGGGCGGAAACCTGGTTTCCGCCCGCCGGCCCAGCGGGGATCACAGCCACAACATAGGAGCCGGCTCCAAATGGAGCCGGCGGTGTTGCGGCCGTGCGACGGGTGCAGTTGCACCTGTCGCGCTTTTCACTGTCTGCATAGCAGACAGTGAAAAGATGCATGGGGCCCTGTCAGGAGGCACCTGCACTGCCCATGCCAGTATCATGGGCAGTGCAGGGGCCCCCAGGGGCCCCATGACTCCCCGTTCTGCCAGCCTTTTCCTGGCGGTGCAAACCGCCAGAAAAAGGCTGGCGGTCGGGGACTCGTAATCCCCTGGGCAACGCTGCAAGCAGCGCTGCCCAGGCGGATTATCACCGCCGGGGCATAAGTGGCGGAATACCGCCGGCCCCAGCATTGCAACCACGGCACTTCCGCCGCGGTTGTAATAGGCCAGGAAGCACCGCCAGCCTGTTGGCGGTGCTTCCGTCATTTTAGCCCTGGCGGTCAAAATGACCACCATAATGTGCTACTGGTGAACATTGAGCAACTAATATGCGCAGTAGTGAAACACAAAGTCATTGGTCAAACACAATTAATAGCATCACAGGGCACCAATCCCCCTCCAGAACCAGTGGAGAAAGGCATCCACTACCTCAGTCCTTGGCAGGATGAAGCACTCTGAGCACCAAGCCCCCTCCAGAACCAGTGGAGAAAGGCATCCACTACCTCAGTCCTTGGCAGGATGAAGCACTCTGGGCACCAAGCCCCCTCCAGAACCAGTGGAGATTGTTATCCACTTGAGAGACTGTGGCTTTGCACTCCCCAGGATAATGCAGTGGGCAACCCACCAACTGTAGAGACTTGAGAGACTGTGGCTTTGCACTCCCCAGGATAATGCAGTGGGCAACCCACCCACCGGAGAGACTTGAGAGACTGTGGCTTTGCACTCCCCAGGATAATGCAGAGGGCATGGGGCCCCCTCGTGCAGCTGGGGTCGTGCACTCATCTGGCTGAGGTGCCCCCCCTTCCCTTCCCCCTGAGGTGCCTGTTTCATTTCAATCTGATGCCCCTGCAGTGTTCTCTCTGTTTGGAGTCTGGTATCGAGTGTGGGCCTCACCCATGCATTTTGGGCCCAGTGGTCCATGGACTATGAATGGTGCGCTATCCGGACTTGTGTAGTTGGTGTACATAATTGTTTATACTGTATTTCAAGTTTTGACTAATGGATTTTTATTTATTACAATCGTTCAACTCATTTCCTTTTGTCCTTGCGTTCTTGAAAGGGGGGTGGGGGGGTGTAAATGTAATGTTGCTGCATGTTTTTGTGTGTATGGTATTGTGGGGGAGGGTGGGGGTGTTGCGTGTGTGTTTGTCACTCTCTTTTCCCTCCCCCTCCCCTGTGTTGTAGGTGCAGTACTCACCGTGGTCGTTGCCGCCGTCTTTCGTGCTCCTGATGGAGGAGCAGGAATACCATTGCAGGGAGTATTTGGAGTTCTGGCTCCATGGCGTCCTGGTTCCTCATGAAATGTGTAGAGGTGAGTGTTTTCCCTTCCAAGTCCTGTTTCCACCGTGTTTTTGTTCGCGTTGGTTCCGCCCTGGAAAAGGTGGCGGATTGGCCTCTCATAATAGTGTGGGCGGTACATGGTCTTCCACCTGTCTGTTGGCGGTGACCGCCGCAGTGTTTGTTTCTACCGCCGTGGCGGTCGGAGTGTTAAAGTGGCTTTCTATGTTAGCGGTTTCTGCCATGGTCGTGATAAAAAAAATTTCCCGCCGGCCTGTTGGCGGTCTTACCGCCACTTTAACACCGACCGCCAGGGTTGTAATGAGGGCCTGTGTCTTTCAAAAATTTTGTAGTGGGATTTGGGAACTAGTGCCTCTTTTAAATCTGTAATACATGTCTGTCTTCTCTTACAGTTGGGAGTGGTTGCATTCTCTGATATTAATTACAATATCGTTTTTCGTTGCAGTCCTCCCATAAGAAACATTTGCATAATCTGTAGTATATTTCCAATTCATGCTCTCAGTGCTTGCACTTTCCTGGCTATATATGTATCCCATATGCAAGAGCACGTGTTTGGCTTTTTTATGATGTGATATGCATGGCTCTTTCTGCCATTCTGTCTGAAAGTAGTATAATTTTAAAATAAATAGCTGTGTAAATTTTTTTTATTATGTTTGCTAATATTATTTAAACATAATTTCAAACATTTTACATTTTATGCTTGCATATATGCTGTTGCTTTAAGTTGCACTTGATTTTCTTCCATTTGCCTTTGAAGTAGTTGTGATTTGCATCAGGAGGGCTTTCCTATGTTGGTTGAGAACAATTGTGTTGTAGTTTTATGTTAAAATATTGGTTTGGTTAGTTTTGGGGGCTGGTGGGGTTTTGTGTTTGGGTTTAACATATGGGGTTCTATTTTTACAACTATATTTCTATTTCACTTACTTTTAAAGTACCTTTGTCCAAGCTTACAAGTGTGAAATTGGAGTTTTTTGTCTGCAGGACTTCTTTTTTAGTGAAGTATTTCTTTAGTATCTAAGGATTGCTATATAGAATAGAATTGAGAGTTTAGTAATTGAATTATACATTTCAGTTTTATAATTATTTTAGGTTACACAGCTGTTATTGTTTGCATAACAAATTGTGACAGACATCTATATAATCTTACAAGATTATTGTATAAGGGACGGAGTTCGTTGGAAGTCAATGCTGCTGTATTTGGGCATGGTGTGTAACCAGCTAGTACTGGTCAGGTCGCCCCATCATTACTGAGGGGACCCAGTCTCGAGTTTTGTATGCATGTCGAAGGGCACCTTGGAACCAAATGTGCTGTTCCGTATATGTCAATGGTATTTGTTGATATGGTCTGTACTGGTTAGGTGCTGCCACCTCAGTGTACGTATGAAATGTCTGTGTGTTTGCATTTACTAAAGGAAAATCGGTCCATGAATAAAAACAAAACTTTGCATTTATAAGCTTTGTGGCCTTCTACCACAAAGGTAACTTCATTCCAGTGTCAGGGAAACCCTGTTGTGTCAAATAACTTGAGACGGCATGCGTACAGTTAACCGGAATGTTTAACTGTATTCACCATTCACTATATTTAAGAATTGGATTCAGAGAGGGAACACTATAGTGGGGTTATCCTTTTAAAAGTTCAAGCTTGAACAACCTACAAACTAGGACACTTGAGAATTTAACAGCTGCTGGGGAGACCCATTAAATAGGTATCTACCCTAAAACGCTGGTGGCACCATGTTTTACGGTTCCTACGTATATAGTAGGACTGTGTCTTTGGTCAACATAAACATCAGGGTATGGGAACTCAGTCTGTCCATATTATCAGGGAATGTTGACATGATTGTAGCTGGCTCACAGTGCCCCGCCTGAAACCCTGAACAGCAGGGTAACCGGTGGGCACTGCAACAACGAACATGTCTACTCAGATTCCCAAGGAAATCGAGCAAACAGATCTACTTATATGTTGTCACTCAGAGTACCCAAGATTAGACAAGAGCAAGAATTGGAAAATGTAATTTAGAACATTTAATGCAATAGCCTTATTCTTGCATAAAAACATGAGCTGTGAATATTAGGCATGTGAAACAGAGCATGGTAAGCAGCATGAAAACAATGATGAAAAAGATAGTTCAACTATGGTTCTGTGACTACCTACACTGCTGAGAGCAGAGTGGGTGACAAAAGCAAAAAAGAACAGATGATGGACAGAATGTGGAACAAATCATATATTCACCCCAGTAACAGATCTGGGTTTAATCCTTTAGTTTGTTTTGCTCACCATGCCATCCCAATTTGGATCCAGCCATATGCAAATCAGTCTTGACCCTGCTCCACATGGGACTAGTCCAGCCTAAACTGCCAGTCCAGGTTCTTTTAGCATTTGAGAGCACCCTCTCCCAGATCTATTGGAAATCCTGTAACCACCGGTACCTGGGTAAGATGTACCTGAGCACCAGGAAGCCAGTCTGATGTGGTGTGGCTATTGGTTTGGTAAAAGGTAGAGGTTGGATTCAGAATCAGCATTAGAGTCAGCCAAGCTGCATCTCGGGTACTGTGTGCATGGAAAGTTCCTGGATAAGCCCAGTGGAAGTGCTTCCCGGGTGCAAATAGCGCAGAGCCAGTTTTTATAATACAAGCACTCTCCATGTTGCACTGTGTCAGAGATGCAAGCTTGACCCTGTGATGTGTCTAGAAATGCAGAGCTGTCTCCAAGGACAATCAACATGTTCAGACATTGTGTTCTGTGTGCTCAGCCTTGGACTGAGTGTACAGATTAAATGACTTACTAGGAACGAGCAACATGTACAATGATTTCCTAGTACATAATCACATAAATAAGAAGGCATGTAAAAGGTTACCGATAGAAAAGAAGTATGTGCATTTGAAAATGGAGACTCTAAGCAGGCCCTAACGTGCCCTCACTACAGGAAGGAGACCCCTCTAGTACAAAACCTATGCTTTAAGGCTTTCCATAATTTGTATGTTTGCTGTACAATGCAGCCTACAAGCAAAGTATGAAAAACAAGGCAGAATGAAAACATTTCTCTCTGTTGACCCTGCTACAAGGAGGCATAGGATTTTGACACAAATCCATCTAAAATTCTTTGTAAATAGGGATTTATATAAAAATCCATGGGTAGTTGCATGGGAATGCCCATACACCACTCATAGAACACTTCCTTAATGTAAAGTAACACAATGCGGCGCACAGGACAACTTTGCACTCCCTTGGATTACTATCTAATGCACATCACAATCAGCACTGGATAACAAATCCTATTTGAACATCCTACCGGATATTAGTGATTCAGACTCTGAATACACTAGCAAGATTGATTGTTGTTTGTATTACGATGGAAGTAGTTGTGAGGGAAAAAACATGTGTGAGATGAAAATAGGAGGGATTAAAATAAACATAACGCAGAGTCAAGCTCACCCTATACAACTGTAAACAAGGAAATATGTAGAGAGAAACTGTGAAGAAATTAGAAGAACAGGTAATACCCAACCGAAATAAGTCCTGATAGGGGTGTAGACGAATAACGTCAACAAGACAATGGAAGGGAAGCTTTAAGTAGGGGCCATCTGTTTGAGGATGGTTATAATAGGAAGCCTAAGATATTGTGCTGAACCCTAACAGTCCAGAACAGGTTTTGGGAACCAAAAAACAAGAGACAGGTGTCAAGATGAGAAAAGATTTTTGAAGGGTTTTCAGAAGAAATTGGGATGTTGAAGGGGTTCTCACATAAAAATGTGTTGAGAAAAAAAGTCAGTTATTTATAAATTAAGGAGGGTACCACTTAAGTATAGCGACAAAGTGATACAGGGACTGCACAAATTACAGGAGGCTAGCATAACAGAGCCTGTAGACTTAACAGTATGGGTGACGTCATCAGTGGTGGCTAGAAGGACAAACAGCAGAGTTAGAGTCTATGTAGACTTAAGTGATCACTAATAATACTCCTGGCAGAAACATCAATCATCGCATTGTTCTCCACCAATGATTTGTAAGCAGCTTACTATTAGGTACCTCTCCACCTTAAATGAAAGAAGCTCAACATTTATTACACCAATTGCCAAATTCTGGTTCAAGTGGATACTATTCAGACTTACAAGAGTTGCTGCGGTTTTCCAGAGGCTAATGCACAAACTATTTCAAAATCATGCTGGAAGTTCTTGAAGAAATAGGGTTGACTTTATTTTAGTGGATGTAAATGTGCAGTGAACAGTGTAACCTACTTAGAGCATAAAGTTGGTCACAATAGCATCAAACCCATGCGATTTATGATCGAGGCGATGAGGTGTACACCGCCACTAAGAAGATGTAAGAGCTTTCCTCAGTTTGGCAGAGTTCTACTCAAAATTTGCAAAAAAAACTTTCTGATGAAAACTGATTCAATCAGACAACTTCTTAAGAATAAGGTCAAATTTGAGTTGACTCCTGCAAGTCAAGAAGATTTTTGTGGTATAAAAAGAAATATGTAAAGCTTACCATTGGAGGGTACGGATCCAAAAGGTAAGTGTATGACGAGAGGGAAGGGGTTTGGAGCTGTTCTTAACCAGATAGATTGTGATGGGAAGGAGTTTGTAATCATGTTGGCATCTTGCACTCTAAGGCTCAGAGATGAAAATTATTCTGTTAGAGAGAGAGATAGAGGCACTAACTTTTGATTGAGGGCTTGTACGCTTTAAATTATTTGTGTGGCGTTTGTCTCTTGTAATACAATCAGACCTTAAATCATCAGTTGAGATTCTGCCCTACAGCATTTTATATAGGGCTTCCTGAGCCATAACCAGGGTGTCCATGAGGCTACAGGATCACATCTATGCCATGCATTATGTTCCGGAAGTGAGTTAGCCATATTTTAAGGCTCATGCCCTTGCCTACAAAAGAAGGTCAAGTGAATGATTGGAATGAATATTGTGTTGCAACTTTTGAGGATGAAGAAGCAATCCTAATCCATACTTTTAATTGGAAGGAGGAAGCAGTGAGTGATAAACTGTTATGTGAGGTGACAGAATATATAGAAACAGACTGCCAAAATAAGAACAATGTGGGGAGGAGCCAAGATGGTGACCGGGAAGGACGCTTGAGAAAGCGCTCCGTCTCGGGCTCGCCACCAAAATAACTGCAGGGCGCCCCGGGGACGCCAACATCCTCGCACAGGAGTGGGACCCGCTCTGAGAACCTCTCTCCCCCCGTCGACGGTTACGGAGGCGTTTGTGCGGCCGAGAAAGGAGGTTCCTGAACGACGACGCCGCCTCGGGAACTGCGGCCGCCATCTTGCCTCGTAGCGAGGCCCAGAGCTCCGTCCCTGAGCCCCGAAGGTGCGGTGGGGGTGCAGCGGCGAGGGGATCCCTTGGCGGGAGGGCAGCAGGCCCGCCGCTGGGCCCTGCACCGCTTTGGGCTGCTCCCCCTCCCCCCCTACCGCTTGATAACTTTTTCCATTGCTGGCCCGGGGCGGAGCAGCGGTGAAGTTGCGGACGGGGACTCCTGGTGGTTCCCCCCCCCAGCCCGTGGACCGGCTGCGAGGCATGCCCCCCTCCCCTTGGCCGTCTGGAGCGCCGGCGGATCAGGATCGGTGGGGGGACTTGCTCTCTACGCCCCCTGAACATTACTGGTGGCTCCGGCAACTTTTTTGAACGCTCGTGGGCCATGTGGGAAGCGCTCATTGCAGTAAATTATGTACACCATCATTCCCCTGGCACGGGGATTAGAACCCTGCATGGAAGCTCAAATGAAGGAGCGCGCACATGGCGATCAACGTCGTGAGGATGAGGGGCCCACACCCAGGCCCTGAATTGTCCAGGTCGACTGCAGTAACACTATGGGCGCGCGGGTTTCGCCGCCCCCCCCTGCCCCACCATCCGTCGCCCTCCCGCCGGTGCCGGTGGAGGGGCCTGGAACTCACATCAAAGAACTTAGGGCGGTCGGCAACCTAAAAAACTAAAAGCGTATTCCGGTGTGGATCCGAGCGGATATACGGCCCTCCATACCTGTCCAACCCGGGGACCGTGGGAGTTTGCGTGGGCGCAGAAGGAACAGGGACTCACAAACTGAGACAAAATGGCCGGGATATCAAAATCAGCGAGGAGTCAAGACCGGGGCACGCATGGACCAGCGCCTGGGGACCAGCAACCCATACCCACTTTACAATCACTGGAATCTACACTTTTGGCCCACTCCACACAATTTGAGAAAGTACTCCAAGCAATCATGGAAACAAAAATTTCATTGGAAAATAGAATAGACACAGTATCACAAGACCTAAATATCCTTAGAGCGGACCACCGCAAACTATCCGACAAAGTGAAGTCAACGGAGGTGGTGCTAAACGAAATGAGCCCCAAAGTAACAGACAACCAAAAACAAATTCTCCGCCTGGATCTAGAAGTAAAAACACTGCAGAGAAGAGTAGAAGAGGCGGAGGGAAGATCACGACGCAACAACATCCGGTTTCTTGGATTTCCGGAAAAATCATTAGATTAAAATTCAGAGATTTTATTGGAACAATGGTTAGCCGAAGTGGTCTTGAATAAAGCCCCATCGAAATTCTTCTCAGTTGAAAGAGCATACAGGACTCCCGGGCGCCCCCCAGTACCGGGCCAGCCCCCAAGACCGCTGATAACCAGGTTCTTGAACGTTAGAGACCGGGATGCGATATTGCATCAATTTCGCAGTAAAGGCCCATTTCAGTATGAGGACTCAACTGTTCACGCCTATCCAGACTTCACTCAGGAAGTGCAAAGACAACGCAACTCCTTTGCTCAAATAAAACAACGTCTCCGTGAGCATGACATAAAGTATGCTCTGCTATTCCCCGCCAAACTAAGAGTACTAACAGATGAGCGCACCCACGTGTTCACATCTCCGGAGGACGCTTGGACATGGCTGCATGCCAAGGGTTTTGCCCAACCCCAAGAAGCAACCGGAATCAACGAAAGCTGGTCCACAGCGTCCCCACGGAAACGCTCCAAGAGGCGACCCGGGGGTCAACCCACAGTGAAACAGGCTGCGGAAGAGAGAGCCAGGGTCCTGAAGGAAACTCCCCTTCTGACACAAAACTCTTTCGAGGCCCTCAGAACCCAACAGGAGGAGGGCTCGGAATCGGAGTCAATAAGTTCGGATTCCACACTAACCGGGTCGCTGAAGGGCCCGGAGATCACCCCCCGGTCCGCAGACATACTCTAAACGAGCGCCGCCGACCGGCCACCAGGGCGAGATCCGCCGCCATAGAAGGAGAGCAGGACTGTACATTGTGTGCTTTGTTGGCTGCGGTTGGACATATCGCTTGACATTATGTATCCTTGTTTTGCTGCTCTTAGAGCCAACTCCTGTACTCAAGTTGCGCGTAATTGGTGGCGGCGCATGGCGGGGGAGGGATGGTTAGCTGCGACCTGGGGACGCCCTACAATACTTGCAGACTGTGTCTGCAGAAGGATGCGAGCCCCTATTATGAGCCGCACCTGGATAGTATTATTGCTCCCCCGCAGACAACCACATGGACACAGCCTAGTTTGCACCCCAACGGGGTGCGCAGTTTTTTGTTGGTTCACAGTTGGGGATGGGATCCAGTTGGGGAGGGTAATTACTAGTTCGTGCACCGCGGATCTGCGCATAACACAGGACACATGGTTGGGGGTGGGAAACAGGGTCGACGAGGTGAAGGGGAGGGAGGAAACTGCTCGGATCCTACCAGGGAGCAGAATGTTAGTTGCATCACTACAAAATAAACATGGCCCAACATACAGCCTATAACGCACGCAAATATGACATAGTCACCTGGAATGTCAGGGGCCTCGGGAATCATAGCAAAAGGACCAGGGTGCACGCAAGACTCAAACGCCAGGGCATACACATTGCAATCCTACAAGAAACCCACCTGCGGGATCCAGACCTACAAGAACTGCGGTACAAATGGGGAGGACAGATTGTAGGTACATCTTATTCAACCTTCGCGAGGGGGGTCCTCATATGGATAGCAGGGAGTGTCCCATTTCTTCAAACATCACACAGGATAGATCAGGGGGGTAGGTACGTAATAGTGGAGGGTAAATTAGACGGCAAACAACTATCACTTATAGGAATATACGCCCCTAACACTGCGCTACCTGAGTTCCTGAATACGCTTACCCCAGCATTATTGGCGAACCCCGCAACACCCGCAATATGGGGGGGAGATTTTAACAATACGCCGGACCCGACATTGGATAGGTCTAGCCCCCCCACACACCTAGCAGCTAATAGACACCCCAGGCACCCCCTGGCAACATGGGCCAACAACATGGGCCTCTATGATTTGTGGCGTATGAAGCATCCACACCACAGAGAATATTCATTTTATTCTGTGCCACATAAGGTGCACACCAGGATAGATCTACTATGGGGCACCCAGGACATTTGCACAGTAACTAACGGGATTGAATACTTAGCTAAAACACTATCAGACCATTCGCCACTCAAAATAACTCTAGACTGGGGCAGGAGGCGTCAAGCGATCCCAACCTGGAGACTACAAGTGGAAGCACTGCAGGACCCTGCATTCACAGATGCCCTGAAAACAGCGCTCAAACAGTACTGGGAATTGAACGCTGACACCACAAACTTAAGAGCAACGGAGTGGGACACACACAAAGTAGTGACTCGTGGGCATTGTATTTCCACTACATGGGGGGTAAGACGCACGCTCCACGCAGAAGTTAGCAAGCTGGAGAAGAAATTAAGAGCACTAGAAAATGCAGTGGCCCGCAGCGAAACACCATACACGTCATTAAAAGATGCACGCGCAGAATACGCAGCCGCCGACGCCACATTACGCCTTCATGACTACAAATATCACTTGACCAGATTACAAGCGGAAGGCGACAGATCGGGCAGGCTGCTCGCATGGCTCCTGCGGGAGGAACAGCAATGCCCTCCAATTGGGGCAATAGGGTTAGGCGCAGGCGCACTAGCAACCACACAGGAAGAAATAAATGATGCGTTCAGGGAATACTACACACAACTATACACTTCACGCACATCATGCACCCTCAACAATTCGAGTCTTTTTTGGCGGACTCCTCCCTGCCCCAACTCACACACGCTGATAAGGAGTCACTAGAGGCCCCTATTACACTAGGCGAACTTAACAAGGCTCTAGAACAACTACCTAGAAACAAAGCTCCAGGGACAGATAGCCTGCCATCAGAATATTACTCTACCTTTGCGTCACATCTCACTGCACGTCTCCTAAAAGTTATTGAAGAAGCGGAGGTTAACGGAATTCTCCCCCCCACAATGAGAGAGGCAATGATAGTGGTCCTCCCGAAACAGGGACGAGACCCCACCGACGTTAGGTCCTACAGACCTCTGTCCCTGCTAAATCTAGATTGCAAACTACTTGGCAAAATACTAGCCAACAGGCTAGCTCCACACATGCACACTTTGATACAGGAAGACCAGAATGGATTCATTCCAAAACGTAACACCTTCCTCAACATTCGCAGGTTACTGAGCGTAATGGGCGACACCCCTCCGAGTGCATTTGAGGAAGCAGTGATTTCGCTAGACATCGAAAAAGCATTCGACACACTGGAATGGGACTTCCTGTTTACCACCATGCAGCGAATGGGCATAGGCCCAAAATTTATAAGATGGGTACGCATTCTTTACACGAACCCACAGGCCAGGGTGAAGACAGGGGGTTTCATATCAGAGAGCTTCCAGATTAGCAGGGGAACAAGGCAAGGGTGCCCCCTATCCCCCCTGTTGTTCGCCCTGGCGATGGAACCACTGGCCGCGCGTGTCCGAGCAAAAACAGAAGACTGGGGGGTGGTAAGGAACGGCACCTCCCACGTCATATCATTGTACGCAGACGATGCCTTGATATATATACGCAGCGCAGAGGAGGTGCTCCCACCAGTGATGTCATTGCTGTGCGAGTTTGGAGAGATCTCGGGATTGATAGTGAATTGGGGGAAATCCTGCATATTCCCGTTGGTCGGCTGGTCCCCAGAGCGACGTGAGAATACCCCATCAGGCCAATTAAAATGGTACTTTGACACATTTAAATATTTAGGGGTCAACGTCTACCACAGTGCGGAAGACCTCAGGGATGGCAACCTGGGGAGAGCGGTGACATCTATGAAGAGCTCATTGCGTTTCTGGAATAAACTACCGCTTTCACCACTGGGAAAGGTAGCCATAGCCAACATGCTAGTACTGCCCAGGCTGCTGTATTACTTCGCTGCCCTGCCGATCACAATCCATAAAAGCTTTTTCAACAGTTTAAATTCTGCACTGGTGCAGCTTGTGTGGGGTGATGGTAGAAGGCGGGTCGCACTCAATACACTACACCACCCGGTGGCGGCGGGTGGGCTGGGAGCCCTTAACTTTGAGCTCTATTCTGCAGCAGCGCAGATGCAGTGGATATTAAATTGGATCCATAATCCTGGTGCAGCGGAGGCCACCTGGCTGACAACCGGACTCCGGGGAGTCCCTCTGCTTGAGTGGCTCATGAACAGGCAAACCAAAACCACATGCGTAAATCCACTGATGACAGCAGCTCATGCATACTGGAAGAAGTACATTCAAAAAGAAGCCAAAAAACTTCCCTACTCACCTCTCCTACCACTAGAACAAATCCCCGGATGGGTGACAACTGGATCTCACTCGTCCGTAACCTGGATAGATGCGAGCATAAGCACGGTAGGAGAATACTTCGAGGAAGGAAAACTAATGTCCTTCGAAGCCATACAGGCCCTCACAGAGATCAGCTCGGGCAATTTCTGACATACCACGCTATATGCCACGCCATTAGAAGCACATGGGAGTCTGGGAACGCTGAGCCAAGCATCTCGGCTAACCTGCACCATATGCTGAGCTACGACGCTCGTGAAAAAGTAGTGTCAAACACGTATAAACTTCTGAATAAGCCCCCGGAGGCTAGTCTGCAAAAAGCTCGGGAGAGGTGGAATGCCGCACTGCCTGCCCCGACTTCAGAGACAGAATGGCCGAAAGCCCTGAGTCACACACGCGAGGTCTCAAGGAACCCCAGATTCCGATACACACAGTTTAATTACTTACATCAGACATATGTAGCGCCAGCCAGGATAAAACGCATGTTCCCTGGATCGGACCCAACTTGCCCCAGATGCAAAACCCCAGCAGCACAGTTTTATCATATGGTCTGGGAGTGCCCGCGGGTGCAGGGGGAGTGGGCCGTGCTGACCACTGTACTGTCGGAAATGACTGGCCTGGGCCTAGATGCGAATCCCAAATCCTGTCTCCTTGGCCTTAGGCCAAGAACCAAAAGAAGCAAACACATGCATAAATTCGTAGACCTGGCTTATGCAATGTACAAAAGACTAATAGCCATGAACTGGAAGGCCCCCAAGACCCCCGACCATGGTGCCTGGCTCACTCTCACGCTTCGCTGGGCACGAGCTGAATATCAAGTACTAACGAAACTGGCGCGGGGTGGACTGCGACACTCGGGCTGTGAAACCTGGGGTACACTGGTCTCCAAATTAGAAGCAAAGAACGCCGAAAAACCCCCTTGAACCGCAGATAGCCACGACTATACAGTTAATCACGGGCTTCGCCCTGCCTGCAAAGCGGCAGTAAATCAGGAGAAACGCACACGCCTACCAACAGCACCTCGGCACTGATATCAATACACCACACACTTAAGCGCATACAAGACAAATAGCACGCACAGGCCATCATGCCCAATTTGTGGATACAGGCTCTACAGTAGCCAAGCCAAGCCACCCCCCCCCCCACTGTCCTCTCTCCCCCCCCTCCTTCCATAGGGGGCGCCCTCATCTAGAACCCTAACCGGCAATTAAAACCTCACACGAAAGAAAGCTTTAAATGCGCGTGCCGGCATTGCCTGAAAGTCTCGACATAAATGCGCGGATCTAGCGGTGCACGGAAGTTATCAGTTGTTTGTTAAGTTTAATAATAAGCGCCCAGCAAATTACTGTAACTGACAATATCCTTGTATTGCTGTTAACTGAGCGCATTGAAATGTATGTCACAATTGAAAAACCAATAAAAATATGTCAAAAAAAACAAATAAGAACAATGTGCTAAAAGGGTTGGGCGCCTTTTGGGAGGTACGAGATGAGTTAAAAGTACAAAACAGAAAAGTGATGAGTATTGAATGAGTAATTGTGCTAGGGATTTTAAGACGTTGGGTGCTTGAAATTTCCCAAGAAGGGCATTTGGGAATTGTGAAGATGAGGCAGAGAGTTAAAGGTACTTATGTGTACTCGTGCTTGGATAAAGACCATGAGAATAATAGTGCATTTCATGTGAAACTTCTGATAAGACGCAGGTGACTTTGGACCTCCACAGTGTACCATTATGAAGCATAATATGCAATGGGAACGGATTAATATTGATGTCATGGGTACAGTTAATGCAGGAATACGGTGAGGCCAGGAAAGAAAATGTTACCTGTAACTGCAGTTATCCAGTATTGGTATCTTATATCTATTCTCATACTTGACTCATTCCCTGTTGTTGAAGTGTGAGTCACATGGTACAATAGAAACCAATGCTGAAAAGCTTACATAGAAGTTAATGTTAAAAGACATTCACTTTAATAGCTTATCAGCATCATTTAAGAACACCCAAAGTCCAGCCAATTATGCAACAGCACCATTTAGAACAGTCAACACAGAGGCTCCTGTCTCTCAGATTTTCCAGCACAAGAGAGATGTACACTGAATTCGAGTAAGAGGAACCTCTATGGGGAGGAGGGTGGGTTGCATAGATACCAATACTGGAGAACTACAGTTACAGGTAAATAAATACTTTTCTTCTCCAGTACTGGATCTTTCATAGATTCACATGCTTGATACAGAATAGTCAGCAGTTAGTATTTTAAAAAAAACAACATCACAAGTATATTGCAGAAGGCGGGAAGATAGAATTGTCTCACCGTATTGAAATAGATCACGTAATACTGCTTGTACCACAGTCGCATCAGTTTTGTCAGCTGAATCCAGGCAGGAATGCTGCGTAAAGGTGTGCATGTTGGACCAGGTTGCTGCATGACAGATCTGCTGAATGGGCACACCGGTAAGGGGAGCTAGGGTAGTGGAGGTGGCTCTAGTGGAATGAGCCTTAACGTTACATGTTAAGGGTCTGCCTGCCTGTGTGTGACATAATTGAATGGCTGTTGCGATCCATCTAGCTAAAGTTTGTTTGGTCATTGGAAATCCCCTTCGTAAAGTTCTGCAGGCTATGAATAACTGATCAGTTTAGCGAAATTGCCTTGTTCTGTGTGCCTTAATGTCCAAACTATGCAGGGATTTATCCGCCGTTGTTTGAGGATTGGGAAAGAAAGTTCATAAAATTATGCGCTAGTTGAGGTGAAACTCCGAAGGAATTTTTGGTATAAACCTGGAGTTTGTTCTTAAGATGACGCTACCCTGTTTAAATTGAAGGAATTGATTCCTGATGGTAAATGATTGTATGCTACTAACCCTTCTTGCCGAAGTCAGTGCCAGAAGTAACAACATCTTCCATGTCAGATATTTTAACAGTGCTTTGTGGAATGGCTCAAATGGATGTTTCATTAATTGGCTCAGTTCTACATTGAGATGCCAAGCAGGAGGAGGTTCCTTCACCAGAGGAGGAACCAAGAACAGTCCTTTGAGGAATTGTTTGACAATTCTTGCCAACCAAACGGAACGGTGATCAGCTGTCCTCCTAAAACAGGATATCGCTGCAAGATGTACTCTAATGGATGAGCGTGTGAGACCAGTTTTTACCAAATGCAAGAGGATTTTGATTTGAGGAAATCGGCTGTATACTTTTCTCTTGGCACCATAAACAAAAACATTTCTATTTGAGTTTACACGTTTTATTAGTAGTGTCAGCACTCGCTTTTGCTAAGATCTTCCTGCAGTCTGTCGGTATATTTAAGTTTACAAATTCATTGAACTCAGGAGCCAGGCCAGCAAATGTAGAGAAGTCACATTGGGATGGAGTACCTGACCATTGCTCATTGTCAGCAACGTTGGAATGGGCTCCAGTTGAATGTGTGTCTGTTCTGACAGAAGCAGGAGTTCTGTGAACCAGATCTGTCTGGGCCTTCTGGGAGCAACGAGGATCATTCAAATGGTTCTCTTCTCAGTTTCTTGAGAATCCTCAGCATCAATGGGATTGGGGGAAAAGCGTCAGCAAATATTTTGGACCATCGAAAATGCATTCCCCCGCAACCCTTTCTGAGGATGCCAGCTTGTGCAGAATTGGCATTTTCTGTTCGTCGCAAGCAGATCTATGTGTGGCTTGTCCCAGCGAGCGAAGATGGTGTCCAGTGTCTGCTGGTTGAGCTCCCATTTGTGGCAGCTGGTAGTTGTCCTGCTTAATTTGTCCTCTAACACACTGGCAGCACGTGTTCTGCCTTGAGAGTTATCTGATTTTGTATTGCCCACTCTCAGATTGTTTGCACCTGTTGTGAAGGAGCAAGCTCTATGGCTTTGAGTTCCAGGAGACTGATGTGGAATTTCTTTTCGGATGTGCTCCATTTTTCGCTGACGGATAGATCTTGGAGATGAGCTCCCCAGCCATCCAATGACACGTCTGTTGTTATGATAAAGTCTGCCCCTTGGAGATGTTGCTCCTCTGAGCTCACCAAAGCATTGATGTTACTGTTCTTGGGGTAATTTGAATGATGTCTTCGAATGACCCTTGAACCTGTGGCTATTGCTTGTCTAGTTCTTCTTGCAATGGGCACATGTGCAGCCTGTAATTTGGTACTAGAGGGATGCAAGAGGAAATCATACCCAGGAGGACTTGAACTGTTGAAATGAAACTGACTTTTTTACACTGAACTTTTGAGATAACTGTTGAATCCTGAATTGCCGTTCCTCTGAGACGGATACTTTGTTTTGGGTGGTACTGAGGACTGCACCAAGGAAAGTCAACTTCATTGTTTGGAGGAGAGATGATTTCTGCTTGTTTACTGTGAGACCCAAGTATCTGAAAAGGGGAAGGCAGAGTGTGGTGTCTGTAGTGGCTTGGAGGGATGTTGGAGCTTTTATCAACCAATCGTCCAGGTATTGGATTGCTCGCACTCCCTTCTGTCTTAGATGAGCTGCCACTGGAGCGAGACACTTGGTAAATATACATGGGGATGATTTTAGTCCAAGGGGGAGGACTCTGAACTGTAGTGGGTGCTGCTTCCTTGAATCATAAGTACTTGAAATGTTTTAGATAAACTGGTACATGGAAATAAGCGTCCTGGAGATCTAGGGCAGTCATGTGGTCCCCATGACTGAGTAGATTTAAAATATCTTGCAGGGTGACCATTGGACTTTTTTTTCAAGTACTTGTTGACCTTCCAAAGGTATAAGATAGGGTATCAGGAAGAAACAGGAGGCAAACCCAATTCTCTCTAAGTCTTCGGGATCTCTTCGATTGCCCCTTTAGCTGTAATGGTGGATATCTCTAGCAAGAGTTGTTTTAGGTGAGAAGGAGGTGCTCCCTTTGGGGGGACATTTGGCGGCTTGTTGGTAAATTCAAGTGTGTGTCCTTGAGCTATGACATCCAGAACCCATTTGTCTGTTGTTATGAGGGACCACTGGTGAAGATAGTTTGATATACGCCCCCCCCAAGTTGATGTCCGAAAGTGTGGGGGTCAACTGGCACTGGCATCAGGTCACTGTTTTCTGGCAGTGTTTCGGCCTCTGATAGGTTTTTTCCTCTTGCTGGTTGTTTATATGCTGCTGCAGATGGATGCGTATTGTTGGATGTACTCTGAGCGATATTGGCTCTGACAGGGTTGGAGCTGTGGTTTAAAGATTTGAAAGCCTCCTCGATAAGAGAATGAACCTCTGCCCCTAACACACTAAAGGGCTGTGGTCTCATTTGCAATATTGTTAGAGACTTGGCTGTGTCTGTATCAGCATTGATAGCCTGTACAGCATCATCAATATGCTTGCCGAATAATGCTTCACCATTGTATGGCATAGCTAAGATCTTCCTTTGAATCTCTGGTCTGAATGATGTTGCTTTCAGCCAGTCTTGTCTCCTTAGCACTACTGCTCCTGCTAATTGTCTGAAACCTATAAAGGAGATATCTATTGCACAGTCTATTATCTCTGACAAAGCCCCCTCTCCCTCCTGGCATCAACCTTTGCTATTTTCCGCAAGAGGTCTATGTATTGAGCCATCTTAGGATTGCCTGGGAGGTGGCTGCTCTGACTGTGATGGCTGCCATGCTGGAGAAACGCTTGCCTATATTGTCTGGTGTTGTGACAGGTGTTGAAGGGTGCTTGGAATGTCACTGGACCGCTTGATAGATGACAGAATCCGGTTCGGGGTGACCAACTACACATGCCGGTGAATCATCCAGAGCTTTTGACTTCTTGTCTAGTCTAGGCATTTCTGTCAACACTGTAGCATGATTTTCCATTGTTTTTATACCCTCCTGACAAATAAAATTCACAACTGGGATAGCTCTTATAGATCTCTTCAAGGGTTCCTTAAAATCATTAAGAAGCAATCTGTTTGTTTGGTGGTCAAAGAGAGTTGACATCTCTTTGCTGCCCTTTCCATGATGTTATGAAAACCACCAACATCATCAGGTGGTGAAGGAGGAGATGGTGTGGTTAACAAATAATCATCCCATTCACTGGGTGTGGAGGCAGAGTCATGTATCCCACCCTCTTCTGCATCCTCATCTGAGGTCTGTGGATCATCAACTGAAGGGTCTGCAAATGTCTTAGACAGTGATGGTAAAGGGGTCACTGGCATTTGTAAAGTGTGAGATTGCTGTATCGGTGTTTGTAGTTGCAGAGACTGAATAGGTGTTTGCGGTTGTAATCGAGGTACAGCTGCATCTGGATCTGGAAACTATATAGTAATCGTGGAGCATATGCTGGAGACAAGAAACCAAGTGCATTGGTAACGGCACTGACTGTTCCAGCTGTTGAGGTTGACTATAAGTAGAGTCTTCTTCATCATAGTGTTCTTTGCCTACATAATACTGATCATCATAAAATTGCTCATCTTCATCATCTTCTTCTTGACACTTAACATGTAACTCAGATGGGCTATGTGCCACTTCAAATGGGCCTTCATCAGCATTGTTGTCCAGTATATGTGCAGGCAGAAATGGTAAAAACTAGGTGACGTGTGTATAGGAAGGAGCGTCTCAGTATTTAATGTGTCCAAAAGGGACATGGCAGAAACAGGCATTAGAAGTGGCAGAGGCGCCTTTGTGGATGGTGGCAAAATTTCTGTCATTAATGTCTTCGTCGACAGGAAATTCATTGTCAAAATTGTCGAAGAGGCATTTCTTGGTGTTGACGTGGATGGTGCTGTCGGCATTTGCATCTGCGGCGTCATCATCGGCGGTGCTAGCATCGATGGTGTCTTTGTCGTTGAGTTTTTTTCATTGACAAGGCTGCCATCAATGGTGTTCTCTTCATGGATGGTTTCGTTGACGGTACTGTCGTCGATGGTGTCTTTGTCGACTGTGGTTTCGCTGACAACATCATTGTCAACAGGTGCTTAGGTGTAGACCTGACTGAAATTTTCATGATCTTACTAGGCACTTTCTGTGATGATGGTGCCATCATCGACAATAGCTTTGAGGTGGTAATAGTCTTTAAAGCCACTGGAGATGAGGATATTATCATTGGCGATACTGCTGAAGTGAAGGTCGACATCATGATGGTAGTAATGGTCACCGACAACAGTGTTATCGACGATGGCCTCATTGCTGGTGAAAATGTTGATGAAAACTGGAATTGTGACCCAGAAGCTGTTTTGTCGTCGACTGAAGGAATTTTGAAGTCCTTTTGAAAGAAACTTGCATTATAGAGGTACCTGATGACTCAGACTGAAGTTTCTGTCAGGAATTGTTTTCCTTGACTGCAATTTTTGAACGCACATGACATGTTTTCTTGGCAGCCTTTTTAGGTGGTTTTGATGACTCCGTGACAAGTGATCTCCCTGTTTTAAAGAATTTCTCTGTCCTACAGGAGTCGTCATTATCCTCCTCAAAGAGAAGATTTTCTTTTGATTTGAGCTTTTGCAGCATTAATAGTAATCTTTCCTCTCTGTCCTTCAGGGTTTTCTGGGAAAACGTGCGACAAATATTACTGTCTTTAACTGTATGCTCTTGATGGAGGCAGTAAGTGCAATCTTTATTGGGGTCCTCTGAAAGCATTCTTTTTTGACATAGGTTCAACATGGCCTAAATAAATCTTTTTTAGGTTGTTCTGACATTGTTAGGTAGTATGAGATTAGAAAATATAAATATTTATCTAACCTGAAATAAATCTTCTTGAACGTAGATTTGTTGAAGAGAAAACTGAGCAGAGCTCAGGGAGACTCCCATCACACGATGTGAGGTAGAAAATCTGAGAGACTGGAGCCTCTGGGGTGAGGGTTCTAAAGTGTGCTGTTGCATGATTGGCTGGACTTTGATCTTTTTAAATGATGCTGTTAAACTATTAAAGTGAATGTCTCTTAGCATTAACTTCTTTATGTAAGTTTTTCATTACAGCATTCTATTGTACCATGGGACTCCCACTTCGCGATTGTGAAAGATTCAAGCAGGACAATCTATGAAAGAGCAACAATAGTCCTTGAAAATGAATTTTTTAAGAAGGTCTGAGGAAGAGATGGTTGAAAGATTGCAGGGAAGGCATTTGATTAAGCATAACACCGCCTTGGTGCATCATAGCAGTAGCATCTGCAGTATAGAAAGGTTTAACAGAGTAACTAAAGACATCCTACAACTGGGACGTACAAATATAACTGTAACACACTGTAGGTTTGAGGTCAAAAAGTTGTTTTGGGCTTACAGGATTACTCCTAGGGATTTAAAGGACATGGGGCCAGATGTACCAAAGGATTTTTCCCATTCTGTGTCTATGGGAAAATGCTTTAGTACATATGGCCATAATTCCTTTAAATTAATGAAGAAAAGAAGTCAGTTTTCTAGAGATAACCTGGTTTGAGTGGAAATAGGTAGAAAAGTGTTTTGGTGGCCTAATGAGGTTGTGAAGAAAATTGAAAAGGCTCAGGGAGTTTATAGAACCAATTTTGATACTTGTTATGGTATAAAGGAAGTGAAATTGGAGGCTGCACAATGGGCTTGTGCAAGAAGGGATGATAAAGCACACAAAGATGAGAGCAAGTTCATCGGTCCATTCACAGTGGTGGAGGTGATTTGCAATTCTGCCTTATTGATGAAGTGAACGTATAGAAAATGAGCAGGTTGTGTATCAGATTGCTGGTGTGAGGGAAAAATAGAGGACAGGAAGGCAAAAATGTGATTGGTTGTTGGATGAGTGCGTAGATACACATGGTGATAGAGATGAGGAGATCTCTTGCTCACAGTCAACTAGTGGTGTAGCTAATCAGGGTGATTCTTCCATTGGCAAGGAGGGGGCGAGGTTCCCTCATGTTGGAAGACAACCTTGAGTTGGTGATTCTGGCAATTATGCAAGTAAGGAGGCAGGGGTGTAAGGACAGAGTGCTGGAATGAAGTGAAGGTCAGGAAGGAGGATTGTCATGTGAAAATATTAGATGATTAGGTTTGTGATGATTAAAATTCATATAACCTTTAGCATGCATTTGTCTGATTATGTTTCTAATGAATTTCATAGATGCTCATTTACTCCTGAATATGTTTAAGTTTTACTGTAGAATTTTATCATTACATGTTAAATTATGTTAAGAGGAGTGCACTGTTGGGGTTTACATAAGGGTTGCCATTAGTACTGTTTCCCTGCACCATAAGCCTTCTTCTTAGTCATTCTGTATTCTGCATCAATTATGTTATGTGTAATGCTTCTATCTTCTGCTTCAGACCTCTAGAGCAGTTGGTTGAGCGCTGTTTAAGAGGCAGCACAAAGCTCCAGGGTGGCTTATAAAGTACCATATTATTCCTACACCAAATGTTTACTGGGTATGGTTTTGAAAAGTGGTATTATTGTCACATTCAATGATCTTCAATTTACCTAATTCCAAAGGTTGGAGGGTTGAATCTGTCTTGTTGGGATTCAAAATTGTGCTCTTCAAGTCTCAAAGCAAATGCCCTCAGTGAGTGCTTCAAGTACTAAGGCTCTTGATGGCTTCAAGCATCTTACATAAATGTACAAATGAATCATGTTTTGGAGTCCTACACAGGGGTCAGTGCCAATGTGACATAAATCTAGGTATAAACAACTATCAGGCCTTAGCTCTCTCTGCATCCTAAGTCATTATCAGAAGGTTGTCAGTACATCCGATTATGCTACAGCTGAGATTCCATAGAAAATAATTTTAGAACATATGTCCTAATAGCGTTTCACAGTGGTGCAACCAGCATGGAAACCAATAAGGAATTCTGCTAGACACTCAAAAAAGCTACATACTAGTTGGCACCCTACTTTAGCCTACTCTGTACACTCCATGTTTTCTGCCAATTATTTGTGGTTCTTCCATACTTTTCTGAGCGATAGCTCAACTAAGTCTGTTCCTTTTACATGAGGAAATGTTTCCTAAGGCTTCTCCTGACACCGCCTCCCATCCTAAATCCAACAGAGGTCCTTTTCCTATGACATACTTGGTTCTTACATTTGAGTTTATCCCTATGATGGACTGTAGGGCACACGCTTGTGTGGCCAGTTGTTCAAAGCAATGCAGTTTAGTGCTGCACACAATGGTCTTTAAAAAGGCTAAGTAAATTGACATTTTATGTTGTGCAAGCAACTGTGCTAATCTCTCCTCAACATGGGGCTTGATTTTCCTTTGCATGTCCTACTGCCCTCCAGTGTGTGCACGTGTATACACACACACATATATACGCACTAATGTTTTTGCACGCCTCTCTGGAATTTCACAATCTGCTCTTTGCGGTGGTCCACCTTTCCATTAACTTGAACCTACTGTCTCCATCTTTCACAGAGGTTTGTGTTACTGGATTTTAAGTCAGTCCTGGGATCCCAATACCATGGCAGCAGTTCTTGTGTAAAAGCTTAATCTGCTGGAATACAAGATGTAAATTTGTAACTCCTTAACGAAATGGCCGCAAAGCAAGCATCTGGGTGAGTACCTCACTCAAGTTTTGAAAATTCTTTGGTCTGTGAACCTAAAATCATATTTGATGCCATCTAACGAAAAATAACATTAATTACATGATTAAAAATTCTAAATAAACGTACAGTGAATAACACCAAATCTTCACTAAAGTGACCTCATGGCTTACCAAAGTAGTGATGCAGCACTTTTATGAGGAGCCCTTCAAATCAACTGAAACGGTCTGTAGGAGAGTTCCTCTGTGGTTGCATCGCTTCCTGCAGCCTCTCTAGCTTTGAATAGAGCAACATTTAAATTCAGGTTCTTGCCCTTGTTATTGTGGGTGCCATTTAGCCTGTTGTGAGTGAGAGTTCACATGCTTGAGTCTCACTCGCAGTGTGTGGCACTTGTGGTCTGTGGTATTTGTGTATAGACTGTATGTAGTGTAGGTCCATTGAATGGACCTACTTAAAACTTAAACTTGAACCAGTGGTTACCAAATGCGACAACCTTTTGGGATCTAGGATTTGTAGCTGTGATGTGCTACATATGACCAACCGGAGTAACTCAACTCATAATAATTTGTACCATAAAGGCAGAAACCTTCGTAATGTAACCAGATATCTCCAAGATGCCAAAATATACCATGCCTGACTTTTCCCTTAGGTTGCATGTTTCCTTTTCCTGGAATATACCAAGGAGACAGCTTTAGACTTGTGCTCTCTGTGCTCCCGCAGGTCAGGTACAACTACCCACACTGCCCACCCTTCTAGGCCATGCCCGCCTCATGATCAATGCTGATTAATTCCATGATACTTTCAACAGCTGGACAGTAAGCGGTGACTTCAACGTTGTCCACCAGGATAGGAATGGTTACCAAGGTTCACTTTGTGCAGAGTTATCCTCTGTGGTCTGGCGTTAGTGGCCTTTCATTAGCAGGCATCAGGCCAGGTCAATCTGTTAACCAACACAGATCAGTCTCAATTCTCTCAGTGGGACCTCGTGTCCATTTGCTTCCACATTGTAGCATTAGCTCTCCTGCCATAGCTGTTCGCTGTGGACAAGACGGTAGAAAGCAGAGTCTTCCTTATTAGACAGCACTTGAGGGGACCCCATCTCCACCACCTTCCCAGCCTGCATCACCAGCACCCGGTCGGAGTCCATGATCGTGTCCAACCTGCATGAAGAGAGAGAGGCATGGCAGGTGCATTAGGGAAGAGCGTAACATGGAAGAGAGTGACAGCACTGGCACCACACAGGTTGTCCCTCGTACAGTGAGTTATGGTAGCTTAGGAGTAAGAGCTGAGAGTGAGTCCTGCTGATCCTCAATCCATGGCTCAATGACCCTCGCTACACAGCTCCTGTGACCCGCAGCTGCAGGCGACCAGAAGGAGGATGGGCATAATCACAGGACAAATACAGTGCTCCATCCACAGAGGTTCAGCCAGTAAGCCCCCTCATCATTTAAAACAAACAGTGGCCCTCATTTACCACTCATATAATTTACACTGCACAGTGGCCCTCATCTACCACTCATGCAATTTACACTGCTACAATGGTAAGTAAATTCATGGTATCTTTTGTGTCACACAAAACCTGGGTAAAACAGTAAATGAGTGCTAGTGGATGGTGTTCACTCTGGGAGTTGTGAACATCTGTCTGTCTTACTCTGATTGTCCAGGGGTGGGAGTACCCTTCCCCCCCTCTATAATAATGTTATAGACGCCTCTAGCAAGGAAGGAGCAGGGGAAGTGAGAGGCTGTAGGGGGCAATGAGAAACACACCTGGCACAATAGGGTCCTTTCTGCATACAACACAATGAGCAAAATCAAAGAGAAGCATCTACTGGTAGAAGGTACTGACTACGTTTAAATGAGCCAGGTTTTATTGTATGCAGAAACACTTTCAAGTTCTGCTCATTCCCTGCTTGTGTGGCCTGCAGAATTCAGCAATGGCAGCTGACAACTTCACACTGTGCTGTAGCAGAAACAATATGGACAAAGCTACCCTGTGGATTATACACAGTCAAAGAATGACCCTGCTTGCCACTCCACCTACATCAGACCATATAATAATGCTGCATCTCACCAGGCTCAAACTAAATCTCACAGCACCATTCAGCACGCACACAGACAGCCATATCACACACAGTGCAGCGTCTCACACCCAAAATGCACATGACTCAGACTGAACCCCACAGCACCAACACTGCACCCTAAAGATCTCACAGTATACTACTGACAACACACTGTGCTAAAAGCACTCACACCGCATCCGACATGCATCACATTGCACCTCAATGCACCCCACAGAAACCACACTGTACTTAACAGCACTGAAACTGCACTCCACAACACACACCCACACACACACCACACCCACATCGCACCCTATCGCCCTCTGCATCCAGCATCACTCTGTACAGCACAATTTACTGCCCACCACAGATTGAACCCAAACTTCCCCCAGTCAGGCCTTACTTTACCGCAGAAATGGTGGGTGCGCTGCAAACATGTTTCCATTTCCAATTCAGGATTGATGAATTCACGACCATAAAACTTAAAGATGCTATTCCTAGTAAACATTGAATGGAAGAAGCTGCGGTACCTGTGAGCGATCGTCAGCATAGTCCTATCAGCAAATCGTTCCCGAATGGCCTGCTGCAGCAGCCGGTCGGTCCTCTGGTCCACACTGGCTGTGGCCTCATCGATGCATAGAACCTGCAGCACAGGGCGAGATGGAGCATGAGCGGAGAGAGGCAGCTGCATGTTTCTGTAAATCTCGGAGGTGATGGGAGGGTCCTGGCGGACTTTAACAGTTCAGCCTCTCTTCTGATTTGGGAGAAGTCCTACGGTGCTGGATTTGTGAGCTGGGACTTTTCCTGTCTCGCCGATACACTTATTTATTCTGTGTATTTACAATGTCAACACTATACAACTGCTCCCTGAAGTTTCCCATCACCTTCTTCCACTTATATAAGCGGTCTGAAGCTGCTGTACTTTCCAGGGCCGAGCCTGCGAGTGCATGCGAGACGCTGTTGTGTTTTGTAAAGGGCTTGGAGCCCGCCTGTCACTCACCATTGGCTGGTTTTCGTGGCACTTTTCTTTACAGCCTCCTAACTCATCAAGGCATGTCTGGCATCATTTCCGTTCCTCTGTGTGGAGCAGGGATCAAGCACTAATTGATTCAACTTAATTAATGCCCGTCCACTGCTCCTGACCTGATCAAAGTACTATTTTGTTCTAACTTCCAGTGCCCCACAAACAGAGGTTTTGTGACTGGCAAAAACATGCCCAGCAGGACAAAGTCGAAAGGTTTTATTTTTTTAAAGCGAACCTTATTTTATTTTGCTAAGACGTCTTTTCTCAGTTAATTTCTCATGTTTTCTTTTGTTTTTGCTCGTGGGCGCTGCTGTCAAAAGATGACAACTTGTTCGAAATTTGCGAGACCTATTACATTGCAAACTCTTTTTTTATTGTTATAAAAACCTCTTTACGTCTAGGAGCTAGATTGTTTAAACTTGGTGAAAGCTCATCCACAGCTCAAAACAAAGCCATGCATTTTCTACCCCATTTCCTACACTGCTAGTGATATCTGTCTTTAGCTGACAGAGTCACATTTAAAGAGAGGGTATCCCTCAGCTGGTCTCAGAGAAGCTGAATTATGAATGATCCTCAATGAAAATTAGCTTTTTGCTTTGATGTATATGGGTTTTATAGATACTAGGAGAAAGCTAATTTTTCTGTCTTCAATCACTTACCTTGGCATCTGACAGGAGGGCTCTTGCCAAGCACACAAGCTGCCTCTGTCCCACCGAGAATTTCTTCCCTTGTTCTCCCACTTCTGAATTCAACCCACCTGCATGGAGATAACAACAGATACAGAGTTAGATGGCAGACTGGTAAGGACAAGCAATTTGTGAGTTGTGGATGGCTAACAGTCAACAATGGGGCCATTATCCACAGAGTGGTTGTACGTTTTATCAGAGACAGAAGCATGAGCCTTCCACAATGTCACTCAGAGCCCTGATGCAGAACCCTCCATCTTCATGATGCTGACAGTTTATTTTTTAATGACTCCTTAGGGGACTGAATGGGGTAGATGTGCAGACCTCCTTCTCAACAAACCATGGGGGACCCCTGCTTAGTTCACTATTCTCTTCCATTTATCTCAGTCATGTTGTATTTCTTTACTGAGCACAGGCTCCTGTGAGGCTCCTAGGATGCAGTTTCTCTCTTTATGTGATGTATTCAGAAAGTAACTGGAACTTTAGAGAGAGTGGTAGCCTGATGTTAACATCCGATGAATAGTCAACAACTAAGCTAAGCCCCATGGGATGTAAAACTGGGGACACACTATTGTAATGGATGTTCCTTACAGGTCACTCTGCAGTGGTAGTGACTTGCGCCACACTCACCCATGCGAGCTACCACTTCTTTCAAGTGGCACTGCTCCAGGACTTGGTACAGCTCAGCGTCCAGGTGACAGCCCCTTGGGTCTAGGTTCTCCCGGATCGTTCCACTAAAGAGAAAGGGGTCCTGGGGAATGATGGCCAGCTTGGACCTGTGCAAACAAGAAGTGAGACACATCGCTAAACTTCAAAGCTTGATTTGATAGGAATATAACATTATGTCGAGCAGGTGTCAGTCTATAGGAAAATAAATTCTGATGGAGAAAGAAACAGTTCAGGAGAGAGTGATAGACAGAGCGAGGGGGAGACTTTCAACCTTCCACTCCTTTGTACACTGATGTCTGACTTGCCAGGGTGATTAAACATGTACAAGTTCAGGAGATGTGCATACTGCACCTGTCACTGACTCTTGAGATCTCAGTAGGGCAGCTGGATAGGTGAGTTTCTTCTTGAACATGCAGAAAGTGAAAATTGGGAAATGACCATTACTTTTTTTTGCTTAGTTGCTTCCTTTACCACCTTTACCAATTCCTGCCCAGAGGGAAAGTCTATATTCTGGGCTTCATAGTATTTCGTGTCTATCACACTACATAGAGATGTGTTGGTGCTGGACACCTGAAGCAGAGATTGTAGCAGGAAGGTTTGAATTTTTTCATGGAGGACAGCAATTGAATAAGGAGCCTCAAGTCAGAGAAGCTTGGATAGCAAAAATGTATCATCGCTGAAGGCCACTGAAGGGATCTTTGTGTTACAGCTAGGTATAATCTCCTCAATCCAAAAAGTAGCCAGGCTATGTGCACAGACTAGTTAAACAGGCACTGTATTCCAGTGTAATGGCACTGCAGCAGAAGAGACAACAGTTTAAATCGGCCTCATCTGCAAAAAGGGTCCTTTTAAGTGGGGAACGCCACTAAAATAATATTTCTGGATGTTTTGTACAGAGCAGTCTAGGATCATGTTATACATCTAGGTTGCTGTTAATGCAATAGCTACCATGCATGCCAGGCAAATACAGTTACAAGGAGGAATGTTCAGAAGAACAAGTTACTTACCTTCGGTAATGCCTTATCTTATAGAGACTCTATCTAGCCACAGAGTCTTTACCTTGGAATAATCCCCAGGCGTCAGACTGGATCTGGAAATCAGCAGTACCCCTGCACACTGGTAGGTGGCGTCATTTGGCTATGTGTGGCATTGTCCCCGCCAGAAGAGACGTGCATAGTGCCTATATAGGTGCCCAGCGTGCTGACGTCAGTTTCTTTTTGCAACATTCCTTGCCAGGAGCTATGAGCCACAGAGAACACTGACCACTGGTGTGTGGAACTATGGCCCTGAAAAGGGAACAGCCCTGCATCTAAAAATCTATTAGCAGAGCAGAGAGGATGGGTGGGTCTGTAAGGAATCTGTGGCTAGACAGTCTCTACCAGATAAGGTGTTTCCCAAGGTAAGTAACTTGTTCATCTGATAAGACCTTCTAGCCATAGGTTCCTCACCTTAGATCAGATACTCCACATTGCTAACGCAGCGGTTGCAGCCTTAGCTGTGGGAGTATGGGCACGCAAGCCCTCCAGCGGTTGCTTCTTAGCCATTACGTAGCAGATCTTAATTCACAGCACAATCTATGGGGACATGGTTCGCTTCAGCACGGCCTTCCCATTCTTGGCTGTGGCATATCCTACGAACAGTCGTGTGCAGTCAAGAATGACAACCCTCTTTTTGAGTCCAGGTGGTGGAATCTCTCCTCTTCTTTAGAGGGATGAGGTGAAGCATAAAAGGTAGGCAAGGCGATGGACTGGCCTACGTAGATTGGGGTGACTACCTTATGCAAGAAGGATGCTCGAGTCCAAAGAACCAGTATGTCTGTGTAGAAGGAAATGTATGGAGGCTGAGATGACAGCTCCTGCAGTTCACTGATCCTCCAGCCAGATGTAATTGCCACCAGAAAGTCTGTCTTGATGATGAGGAGTCTAAGAGGGTTTTTATGAATCAGCTCAAAGGGAGTGTGCAGGAAACAGGCCCCTTACTGCAGTACCTCCACCCCACTGTTTGCCTGATATTGATGCTGACTTGACCGAGAGTGTGCTGGTACCCTGCTAACCAGGCCCCAACAGCAGTGTTCTTTCCCTAAACTGTGCCATCGTTTCCACAATTGGAACACCCCTGGCACACAGCTAAGTCCCTTGTAAAAGGTACCAGTGGTACCAATGGCTCTGTGGCCAGGGGGGGGTCCCTGAGGGCTGCAGAATGTGTTATGCCAGCATAAGAGACCCCTCACAAAACACATGCACACTGCCATTGCAGCTTGTGTGTGCTGGTGTGGAGGAAAAGGCAAAGTGGACATGGCATCCCTCTGTGGGTGCCATGCCTACTAACCACTGCCTGGGGCATAGGTAGCTCACCCCTCTAGCAGGCCTTACAGCCCTAAGACAGGGTGCACTATAGCTGCATGAGCAATATGCCCCTACAGAGTCTAAGTCAATTCTTAGACATTGTAAGTGCAGTGTGGCCATATTAAGTACATGGGCTGTGAGTTTGTCTTTATGAACTCCACAGCTCCATGATGGCCTCACTGAAGACTGGGGAGCCTGGTATCAAACTTCTCAGCACAATAAGCCCACACTGATGCTAGTGTTGGATTTATTATAAAATTCACACAGAGGGCAACTTAGAGATTCCCCCTGTATTTTACCAAACCCTTTAGTGTAGGGCTGACAGGTCTGTGCCAGCCTGCCACAAACAGACAAGTTTCTGACCCCATGTGGTGAGAGCCTTTGTGCCATCTGGGGTCAGGAACAAAGCCTACTCTGCATGGAGGTGCTTCTCACCTCCCCCTGCAGGAACTGCAACACTTGGCGGTGAGCCTCAAAGGTTCAGGCCTCCTGTTACAGTGCCCCAGGGCACTTAAGCTAGTGGAGATGCCTGGCCCCCTGACCAAGCCCCACTTTTGGAGGGAGGTCAGGCAGGAAAATTAGGAAAAAGAAGGAGGAGTGACCACTGCAGCTGCGACCATCTCTAAGGTGTCTCATCTGAAGTGACCTCCTCCTTGCAGAATCCTCCATCTGGCTTTGGAGGAGAGTGACCAATAGGGATAGGAATGTGCCCCCTCCCCGAAGGGAGTAGGCACCGGAAGGGTGTAGCCGCCCACAGGAAAAGTAGCTATTGGCTACTGACTTTTGACCCCTGTAATGCCCCTAAACCTAGTCTTTAGGGGCACCCCTGAACCTTGCTCTTCAGATTCCCGCTGACCTCAAGAAGAAGAAAGAAGAAGAAGGACTGAAGAGCCAACCCCAGCAGTGAAAACTCCAGACGACAACTGACTTGGCCCCAACCCTACCAGCCTGTCTGCAGCTTCAAAGGCTCCTGCTGCAAAAGGCGATGCATCCTGCAGCACCAGTGACCTCTACAACCCCCCAGAGGACTGACTGCCCAGCAGAGGACCAAGAACTCCCAAGGACAGTTGCCCTGTCCAGACGAAACCTTCCAAAAGGACTCCAGAGCCTCTCCGGATCAGAGAGTCCTGCCCGCTCTGCACCCGACGCCCAGGGCCCATGTCCAGGTGGCCCACCAGTCCACAGGAGGTTCCTAGGTGATTTAGCCTTTGAGTCCACCCTGGATTGATCCCTCCTGGCCAACACGACGATGCCTGCAGCCTGAATCTGAAAGACCCCTCTGATCGCGACTGGACCCGACACCTCAAGATACCCTTGCACCTGCAGGCCCCTGGCCCTGGAGAATCGGACCAACAGTCTAGAAACGCCCAGTGGGCTCCTCTCCTGCCTGTCCAGCCTTTGGTTTTCCGCAACCGACTCCCTGGACCCAGCCTGCAGCATCTCTGTGACCCCCGGTGTCCCGCCATTGAAAAGCATTGGGCACCCGATGCTGTGTTTGTACCCAGCCGCCCCTGTGCCACTGAGGGGGTGCGTTTGGTGCTGACCTGTGACCCCTCCCCTGGTGCTCATCTAAAACACCCCTAGGTCTGTGCTCTGAAATTACTGGTACTTACCTGAAAGCAGTTCTTTTCCGAGTGCCCCCAGGCCTCATAGGATTCCACTGATTACCCAACACCAACTTTGATCTCTGCACCCGGCCGGCCCTGTGTTGCTGGTGGTGCGCTTTTGGGATCAACTTAACCTCTGACCTATGGACATCCTAACCCCCGAAGACTGGGATTATAACTCAAGTACTTACCTGTTAACTGTGCTAACACTCTTCCTCCCCTAGGACTGCATTGGTACGTATGAGAAATTACAGTGTCAACTTTTGAAATTGAAAAGTGCTACTTCCCTGTAAACTTTTATCTGCAAAACCTAAACAAAGTGCATTTGATATATAAGCTTGATACAAACTTACAACTGTACTTACCTGCAACAAGATCATTTTGGTTCTAGAAATAAAGTAACAAATTATATTTTTACTATATAAAAACATTGGCCTGGGGATAGTCATTGAGTGTGTGCCTCATTTCTTGACTGTGTGTGTACAACAAATGTTTAGCACTACCCTCTGATAAGCCTAACTGGTCGACCACATTACCACAAAAGAGAGCATCAAAATTATCTACTTTAGCCTCTGTTAAGCCTTCGGGGGATCCACTGGACTCTGTGCACACTATACCTCGTTTTGGATAAAGTATATACTGAGCCAGCTTCCTACAGAGTGCACATCAGGAAAGTAAGAACCAAATTGAGGTCCACCTGTTGAACCACCAGGGAAATGCCCTGATGCTTCAGTAATGTCCAGAGATTTAGGGCGTCTTGGCAGAGGCTCCACAACCCCATCCTGTTTCTTGCAGTACTACATGGCATTGGCGTTGTTTGTGAACACTAGTCTTTCCTTGATGGATGGTAGAAAAGCTTTTAATGCCAGCCAGATTGCTTGGTGCTCTAATGGAGTGATATCTGTCCTCTGATCTCCACCTCTTTTAGATGGCTTCCTCTGCCCAGGAGTGACACATTGGTTGGGTAAAGGATAGAAGTCTGCTGCTGACCCAATCTCGGTTCATCAACCACCAGTGAAGATCTTTTGCAGTGCCCTCTGAGAAATGGACCATGTCGGAGAGATTCCCCTGATGCCGTGCCCACTACAACTTCATGTCCCACTGCACAGCCTGCTAATTCCAAAGGGCTTAGGGAGGGATGCAAAGGGATCCAAAGGGATGCAGAATGCCATGAGGCCCAGCAGCCTTAGATTCAGACTAGAGGTTAGAGGCTGAAATATTGGTATCATAGCCTGAATATCCTGGAATTGCTGCTCAAGAGGATAAGCCTGACACTGCACAGTGTCCAGAACAACTCAAATGAAAGGGACTGTCTGAGAAGGGATGAAGTGTGACTTGACGTTGGCATGTTAAAAGAGACCCCAGTAGGTGCAGGAGGTTTGCCACAGTCTGGAGGTGGGAGACGACCACATAGGGTAAGCTCATCTTCAACAGCCATTTGTCAAGACCAGGGGACAACTGAAGTTCAACCATTGCCATCACATTGGTGAGCACCCAAGGGGCGTTGGTATGGCCAGAAGTGAGCTTGGCAAACTGAAAGTGCTTAGGACCCATCATGAATCACAAGTAACGTCTGTGGGTAGGCAGGGTGGGAATATGTAAATATACGTCCTGCAAGTCCAAGGCTCCCATCCAGTCTCCCGGTTCCAGGGCAGACAGGACTTGAGCAAGCGTGAGCATTCTGAATTTCTCCTTTTTCAGTAAGAATTTGAGAGAGCACAAGTCTAGGATAGGACAAAGGCCTTCATTCTTTTTGGGAGCTAGAAAGAAGTGGAAATAACAACCATGACGTACATCTGATGCTGACACCCTCTCTATGGCTCCCTTGGCTAAGAGGTCTTGCACTTCCTGACAGAGTAAGTAGAGGGGGTCTTCTTTAAGCCTGTCACAAGTAGGTGGCATTGGTGGAGGGGTAGTCACATAGAGGAGGGAAAATCCCCTTTGGACAATCTGGAAAACTCAGCGGTCGGATGTTATTGACCTCAGGTGGTGCAGGTAATGGTGTATTCTGCCTGCCACTGGATGCCCTTGATGGTCAAAGTTCAAACTAAAGGGACTTGGAGACTGCAGCTGCCAGGCGGGTGGTGGAGTGGCCTGACCTCTGGCTATGTGACCCATGAGGTCTGTGGGTGCTGCATCCTTGGCCATGCAAAGATTGGGAAGTCAAAAGCAAAGCAAAACACAAACGCTGTGGGATAGCGTAACTGGATGGACGGAATGCGGAACCAATCAAACATTCACCCCCAGTCACAGATCTGGGTTTAATCCATCCATTATTTTGCTCACCATGCCACCCCAGTTTGAACCCAGCCATATGCAAATCAGTCTTGACCCTGTTCCTCATGGGAACAGTCCAGCCCGAACTGCCAGGCCAGGTTCTCCCTGGACCGGAAACAAGCATCCTGGGACCGGTTTCGGGGTTTCACCCCTCATCAGCCAGGCTAGCTTGAATCCAGTGGCACAGTGAGCCCGGGACCCACGTCTGGGCATACCCGGCGCACTTAGGGCGGCAAAAGCAAAGCAAAACACAAACGCTGTGGGATAGCGTAACTGGATGGACGGAATGCGGAACCAATCAAACATTCACCCCCAGTCACAGATCTGGGTTTAATCCATCCATTATTTTGCTCACCATGCCACCCCAGTTTGAACCCAGCCATATGCAAATCAGTCTTGACCCTGTTCCTCATGGGAACAGTCCAGCCCGAACTGCCAGGCCAGGTTCTCCCTGGACCGGAAACAAGCATCCTGGGACCGGTTTCGGGGTTTCACCCCTCATCAGCCAGGCTAGCTTGAATCCAGTGGCACAGTGAGCCCGGGACCCACGTCTGGGCATACCCGGCGCACTTAGGGCGGCAAAAGCATAGCAAAGCACAAACGCTTTGGGATAGCGTAACTGGATGGATGGAATGCGGAACCAATCAAACATTCACCACCAGTCACAGATCTGGGTTTAATCCATCCATTATTTTGCTCACCATGCCACCCCAGTTTGAACCCAGCCATATGCAAATCAGTCTTGACCCTGTTCCTCATGGGAACAGTCCAGCCCGAACTGCCAGGCCAGGTTCTCCCTGGACCGGAAACAAGCATCCTGGGACCAGTTTCGGGGTTTCACCCCTCAACAGCCAGGCTAGCTTGAATCCAGTGACACAGTGAGCCCACGACCCACGTCTGGGCATACCCGGCGCACTTAGGGCGGCACAAGCAAAGCAAAACACAAACGCTGTGGGATAGCGTAACTGGATGGACGGAATGCGGAACCAATCAAACATTCCCCCCCAGTTACAGATCTGGGTTTAATCCATCCATTATTTTGCTCACCATGCCACCCCAGTTTGAACCCAGCCATATGCAAATCAGTCTTGACCCTGTTCCTCATGGGAACAGTCCAGCCCGAACTGCCAGGCCAGGTTCTCCCTGGACCGGAAACAAGCATCCTGGGACCGGTTTCGGGGTTTCACACCTCATCAGCCAGGCTAGCTTGAATCCAGTGGCACAGTGAGCCCGGGACCCACGTCTGGGCATACCCGGCGCACTCAGAGCGGCAAAAGCAAAGCAAAACACAAACGCTGTGGGATAGCGTAACTGGATGGACGGAATGCGGAACCAATCAAACATTCACCCCCAGTCACAGATCTGGGTTTAATCCATCCATTATTTTGCTCACCATGCCACCCCAGTTTGAACCCAGCCATATGCAAATCAGTCTTGACCCTGTTCCACATGGGAACAGTCCAGCCCGAACTGCCAGGCCAGGTTCTCCCTGGACCGGAAACAAGCATCCTGGGACCGGTTTCGGGGTTTCACCCCTCATCAGCCAGGCTAGCTTGAATCCAGTGGCACAGTGAGCCCGGGACCCACGTCTGGGCATACCCGGCGCACTTAGGGCGGCAAAAGCAAAGCAAAACACAAACGCTGTGGGATAGCGTAACTGGATGGACGGAATGCGGAACCAATCAAACATTCACCCCCAGTCACAGATCTGGGTTTAATCCATCCATTATTTTGCTCACCATGCCACCCCAGTTTGAACCCAGCCATATGCAAATTAGTCTTGACCCTGTTCCTCATGGGAACAGTCCAGTCCGAACTGCCAGGCCAGGTTCTCCCTTATTTTCTAGTACAACACAAAGCTCCTATAAACAGAAGATGATCAGAAATCCTTGAGCGGGAGACACAAGTGTGTACACCCTCAGCCAGTATACCTGCCTCTTTTGGGAACCCATATGCCTCCTGTGAAAACCCATAATGTTTGCTTTTTCTACTCATTGGTTTGACCTCCGCTGAGACTCATATGTTTTGCTTTGTCCTTTTTTAAATAAATGTATTTTATTGGTTTTTGTCAATATACATAGCACACATGCCTGTAGTGAACTGAAGAGAGGTTCTGGATGCCCCATTTTTATACCCTGGTGCCCTGCTTCTAGAAGGTGGGAGGAGTTTCCAGAAAGGTTCTTTTGACGTTCCAGGAGTTTCCTGTTTCCCCTTTCCTGCTTCCCCTGCCCTGGCTCCTCGCAGGCTGCATGCTGACAATCCAGGGTAGTTAAGCCTATTGTGTTGTGGCAGAGCACAGTCAATTCTAGTGCAAGTGGTGCTGCGCTCAGTTCCCCCCTCCCCAACCGGGCACGTGGAGAGGTAATTCAGGCTCTGCTGATTCCACTATTGTGTGACTGTCTGGGGTGAATTCATAAAGTTTCAACTGTTAATTACACCCAGTCATATGACCTCAGGCAGGCTGGAGGGCCAGAGGGCTAAGGGCAGGAAAATGCCAAATATTTTAAATTGGCATTTTCAAACTTGTAATTATAAATAAGACTTCACATTAAAGAGGGTTTATTATAACAAGTTCATAGATACCAAACTTGCAATCTCTACCTCCTCTCCTTTAGGAATTACAGCTTATTAAATGTAATAAGGAATCCCCGATGTTATCCTATGGGAGGGGTAGGCCTTGCAGTAGTGAAAACAAATTTGGGATGTTTTCACTATTAGGACATTTAAAACTTAAAAGTACATGTCCTACCTTTTAATTACACCGCATCGTGCCCTATGGGCTACCGAGTGCCTACTTTAGGGGTGATTTATATGTAATAAAAGGGGAGTTTAAGGCCTTGAAGGGAGTGTTAAATGCCAAGTCGACATGGCAGTGGGACACTGACTTCAGGCTGCATTGGCAGGCCTGGGACATGTTTTGAACTACTATTTAAGTGGGTGGCACAATAAGTGCTGCAGGCCTACTGCTAGCATTTAATTTACAGCCCCTGAGGTGGGTAGCTTCAATTTCGCTAGAGCCACTCATTTCTGTCTGTTTCCCCTATATAAGTTGAAGGAGCAAAGCATCAATTATCCAAAACACTTATCTAGGTATTTCCAATTGTAGGGAAACTAGGGGAGGATCCCCATTTTAATCAAAGCTAGTCTGTCCATAGCTGATAAAGGCAACATAAGCCAGAATCTTCCTGCAGCCAATAGTGAGGCCACGGTTGGCATGTGATAAATGTGCATACCTACGTATTTTATGATGTCTGGTGCCCATCTCAATGAGTCTCCCAATGCTATAGGCTTAGGTCTCCCAGAAGCCCTCCCAAGAGGAGAAGCACAGGATTTCTCCTAATTTACTCTCTATCGCAGCAGCTTCCAGAATTACTTCAGTGTCCCAGTTGCCTCCTTGATATCAGCGCCCTCACCACACATGAATAATAACATATCTGCAGATAGGAGGTCTCATCAATCCTCTGTCTGTGGTAATGTTGTAGCACATTGGCCAGAGGTTCCAACGCCATCACAAATAGCATTGGTGATAAAGGGTAACCCTGTCTGGTGCATCTTCCCATTGCGTAGCTATCAGATACAATGCGACCTGTTTTCACCCGTGCTGCCGAGTTCGTATAAAGCAACTTGGCCCAGTAGATAAATCATTACAACGTATAGAACGTCCCGAGATAGTGAGTTAAAGGCCTTTTTGACATCTATTGAAAGTGCAGATTCAGGAAGGACTTCAGAGTGATCAATTATTTGTATCAATCTTTGTAAGTTATGAAAAGTGTTACATGTGGGAATAAACCCTCCCTGATCTGGCTGGATCAAACTCTGTATTCTAGGCAGCAACCTGTGAGCCAGTATACAGCTGAGAACTTTATAGTTGACATTTAATATGGAGAGTGTTTAGAACCTTCAGATTGGCCTTGTTCAAATAAATAATGCATGGGTGATTACCCATAGGTCTGTGGCTGCGGTGTCTAGACTTACACCATAAAATAAAGCCAATACAACATAATATGTACAAATTAATTACTGGAAACTTTTTTTCTCCAGATATATAAGACTATGCAGTAGGTCAAACTACTTGTGTTGCACAATTGTGCAGTTCAACGTATTTCAGACTATCATACCTTAGTGTCTCCAGGCCAACCAAACGGGTACTGATATTGTCGATAAGGATCTGCCCTTTTTCCAGCTCCATCATACGGAACAGAGCCATGAAGATGGTAGACTTGCCTGATCCAGTTCTTCCCACAATGCCCACCTTCTCTCTGGGGGCAAGAGTAAAGTCCACTCCATCCAGAGCGTTAGGAAGTCCCGGGCGATATGATAAGACAGCATTCCGGAATTCCACTTGCCCCAGACTTGGCCAACTGGAAGCAACCTGTCACAAACACAAGAGAGCATGTGATTTGGTCAGTCATCGTTATACACATTAAAATTAATTTCCAGTTATTTCTTGAACATCAGTGATTCTAAAAAGTGTGCTATACAAATTACTAGATGGCATTTCACTAATCCAGACCTTGAATCCTTAAACACTTTTCCTAAACCCAGACCTCTAAACCGACAAATTAGATTGACACTCCCAGTTCTGCTATGTTTTAGCAGAACTTGGGAACTGGAATTTTCTAGCACATGTGAACAAGAATTTTCAATGCTGTTGAGGATATGGGAGTGAGGATTATGCATTCCCTCCTTGCTTTATTTTAACAGCCGCCATATTAAAAGTTTCAATAAAAACAGTTGAGAGAAAGTCAAAGAATGGCAATGCTCATGGTGTTTTGAGAAAAAAAAACGACATTCCCTATCGCCAAGTCAACCTACCAGAGACAGCCCAAGACAACAATATACACAGTCTTGTGTAACAATCTTCCGCCTCCTCTTGCAGCTTGGCGCCATGTTAAAAACTCACATTTTTACAAGATTATACCTACTGCATTGTTTGTTTATTTGCTTTGTTTTTCTTTCAGGTAGCTATTGGTCTGGATGTTAGCCCTTACATCCCCTCAGTAAGTTGTGCTTTGTGTACTGTTTCACCCACACCCTCCTTCCTCTCAAACACTGTCAGGTGTCATTCTCCCGCAGAGTAGAGACACACAGGGCCTTCCCCGCAGCACCTTTGTCTCTTGTGTGCCACATACTCTGACCTCTTTCCGGCAGCGGGCGGTGGATGATGTGTGGTTAGGGTCGCCATCTTTCCAAGATAAAAATATCGGCCATTTGTTGTTTTATAAGTGTGCAAAGGTATGCACATGAGACTAAATAGTACTGCAAACAAAATTGTATGAATTCACTTGCAACGTGACTTTTCTGACTTTGTTTTCTTTAATTATTAGTCGGGGATCATTAACACAGCTCTTGAACACATTTAAAAATGTTTTCTATTTATATTTGCTGTTTGGAATATGTACAAATAAGGGATAAAAAATAGCGCTGTAGGTGATTTTGTCTATTTTTGTACCAGCCAGGACATTGAAATACCGACAGTGAAGGTAGAAAACAGGTCAGTGGTGTTAGCGCGTCAGGACCTTGATAAGTAAACTTACAAGGAGACACGCGTTTAGGTCCATAAACCTTTGGACCACGTTTGGAGACTTCCCATGACGAGATAACTCAATTTCATAAACATTTAGCAACACAATATAGCAATTCAATAAAAGCAATCAATAATCAATAAACAATCAATAGGAATCAATGACTGAACACACCATGCCCTTTCATTCATGAATAACCACACCAGTTTAAGTCATTTATTCCCTATTCGTTACAACCTAATATCATGTTTATTAGTCTCAATAGCAAAAGGCACATCAAAACCACTATCATATGGCTCTCAGAAAACAACTTAATCAATGCATAGATTATAATCATTAGAACTCGGCTCATCATTAAAATGAATCAATTTAGCAAAGTCTCATTAGCACGTTATTCAACAAAGCAAAAATCCCTTCGTTTGTCTATTTGCATCAGATATTAGTGAACACCTTAACCCCTTCGCTGCCAGGCCTTTTCCCCCTCCTGTGCCAGGCCTTTTTTTGCCTATTTGGGGCAGTTCGCGCTTAGGCCCTCATAACTTTTTGTCCACATAAGCTAACCAAGCCAAATTTGCGTCCTTTTTTTTCCAACATTCTAGGGATTCTAGAGGTACCCAGACTTTGTGGGTTCCCCTGAAGGAGGCCAAGAAATTAGCCAAAATACAGTGAAAACTTCGTTTTTTTCAAAAAAATGGGAAAAAGTGGCTGCAGAAGAAGGCTTGTGGTTTTTCCCCTGAAAATGGCATCAACAAAGGGTTTGCGGTGCTAAACTCACCAGCTTCCCAGCTTTCAGGAACAGGCAGACTTGAATCAGAAAACCAAATTTTTCAACACAAATTTGGCATTTTACTGGGACATACCCCATTTTTACAATTGTTTGTGCTTTCAGCCTCCTTCCAGTCAGTGACAGAAATGGGCATGAAACCACTGCTGGATCCCAGAAACCTAAACATTTCTGAAAAGTAGACAACATTCTGAATTCAGCAAGGGGTCATTTGTGTAGATCCTACAAGGGTTTCCTACAGAAAATAACATCTGAAAAAGAAAAATATTGAAATTGAGGTGAAAAAACCTCAATTGTTCTCTACGTTTTACTCTGTATCTTTTTCCTGCAATGTGAGATTATCAAAAGCAATATACTGTTACGTCTGCTGGACTCCTCTGGTTGCGGGGATATATAGGGCTTGTAGGTTCATCAAGAACCCTAGGTACCCAGAGCCAATAAATGAGCCGCACCCTGCAGTGCGTTTTCATTCTATACCGGGTATACAGCAATTCATTTGCTGAAATATAAAGAGTAAAAAATAGCTATCAAGAAAACCTTTGTATTTCCAAAAAGGGCACAAGATAAGGTGTTGAGGAGCAGTGGTTATTTGCACATCTCTGAATTCCGGGGTGCCCATACTAGCATGTGAATTACAGGGCATTTCTCAAATAGATGTCTTTTTTACACACTCTCCTATATTTGGAAGGAAAAAATGTAGAGAAAGACAAGGGGCAATAACACTTGTTTTGCTAATCTATGTTCCCCCAAGTCTCCCGATAAAAATGATACCTCACTTGTGTGGGTAGGCCTAGCGCCCGCGACAGGAAACGCCCCAAAACGCAACGTGGACACATCCCATTTTTTTGAAAGAAAACAGAGGTGTTTTTTGCAAATTGCCTACCTGTAGATTCTGGCCTCTAGCTCAGCCGGCACCTAGGGAAACCTACCAAACCTGTGCATTTTTGAAAACTAGAGACCTAGGGGAATCCAAGATGGGGTGACTTGTGGGGCTCTGACCAGGTTCTGTTACCCAGAATCCTTTGCAAACCTCATAATTTGGCTAAAAAAACACATTTTCCTCACATTTCGGTGACAGAAAGTTCTGGAATCAGAGAGGAGCCACAAATTTCCTTCACCCAGCGTTCTCCCAAGTCTCCCGATAAAAATGATACCTCACTTGTGTGGGTAGGCCTAGCGCCCGCGACAGGAAGTGCCCCAAAACGCAACGTGGACACATCCCATTTTTTGAAAGAAAACAGAGGTGTTTTTTGCAAAGTGCCTACCTGTAGATTTTGGCCTCTAGCTCAGCCGGCACCTAGGGAAACCTACCAAACCTGTGCATTTTTGAAAGCTAGAGACCTAGAGGAATCCAAGATGGGGTGACTTGTGGGGCTCTGACCCGGTTCTGTTACCCAGAATCCTTTGCAAACCTCATAATTTGGCTAAAAAAACACATGTTCCTCACATTTCTGTGGCAGAAAGTTCTGGAATCTGAGAGGAGGCACAAATTTCCTTCCACCCAGCGTTCCCCCAAGTCTCCCGATAAAAATGATACCTCACTTGTGTGGGTAGGCCTAGCGCCCGCGACAGGATATGCCCCAAAGCACAACGTGGACACATCCCATTTTTGGACAGAAAACAGAGGTGTTTTTTGCAAAGTGCCTACCTGTAGATTTTGGCCTCTAGCTCAGCCGGCACCTAGGGAAACCTACCAAACCTGTGCATTTTTGAAAGCTAGAGACCTAGAGGAATCCAAGATGGGGTGACTTGTGGGGCTCTGACCCGGTTCTGTTACCCAGAATCCTTTGCAAACCTCAAAATTTGGCTAAAAAAACACATGTTCCTCACATTTCTGTGGCAGAAAGTTCTGGAATCTGAGAGGAGGCACAAATTTCCTTCCACCCAGCGTTCCCCCAAGTCTCCCGATAAAAATGATACCTCACTTGTGTGGGTAGGCCTAGCGCCCGCGACAGGAAGTGCCCCAAAGCACAACGTGGACACATCCCATTTTTGGACAGAAAACAGAGCTGTTTTTTGCAAAGTGCCTACCTGTAGATTGTGGCCTCTAGCTCAGCCGGCACCTAGGGAAACCTACCAAACCTGTGCATTTCTGAAAACTAGAGACCTAGGGGAATCCAAGATGGGGTGACTTGTGGGGCTCTGACCAGGTTTTGTTACCCAGAATCCTTTGCAAACCTCAAAATTTGGCTAAAAAAACACATTTTCCTCACATTTTGGTGACAGAAAGTTCTGGAATCAGAGAGGAGCCACAAATTTCCTTCCACCCAGCGTTCCCCCAAGTCTCCCGATAAAAATGATACCTCACTTGTGTGGGTAGGCCTAGCGCCCGTGACAGGAAATGCCCCAAAACGCAACGTGCACACATCAAATTTTTTGAAAGACAACAGAGGTGTTTTTTGCAAAGTGCCTACCTGTGGATTTTGGCCTCTAGCTCAGCCGGCACCTGGGGAAACCTAGCAAACCAGCGCATGTTTGAAAACTAGAGACATAGGGGAATCCAAGATGGGGTGACTTGCGGGGCTCTGACCAGGTTATGTTACCCAGAATCCTTTGCAAACATCAAAATTTGGCCAAAAAAACACTTTTTCCTCACATTTTGGTGACAGAAAGTTCTGGAATCAGAGAGGAGCCACAGATTTCCTTCCACCCAGCGCTCCCCCAAGTCTCCCGATAAAAATGATACCTCACTTGTGTGGGTAGGACTAGCACCCACAAAAGGAAATGGCCCAAAACACAACGTGGACACATCACATTTTTTCATAGAAAACAGTGCCTACCTGTGGATTTTGGCCTGTAGCTCAGCCGGCACCTAGGGAAACCTAGCAAACCAGCGCATTTTTGAAAACTAGAAACCCAGGGGAATCCAAGATGGGGTGACTTGCGGGGCTCTGACCAGGTTATATTACCCAGAATCCTTTGCAAACATCAAAATTTGGCCAAAAAAACACTTTTTCCTCTCATTTCGGTGACAGAAAGTTCTGGAATCTGAGAGGATCCACAAATTTCCTTCCACCCAGCGTTCCCCTAAGTCTCTCGATAAAAATGGTACCTCACTTCTGTGGGTAGGCCTAGCGCCCACGAAAGGAAATGGCCCAAAACACAACGTGGACACAACATATTTTTTCACAGAAAACAGAGGTGTTTTTTGCAAAGTGCCTACCTGTGGATTTTGGCCTCTAGCTCAGCCGGCCCCAGGGGGGGGCAGAAATGCCCTAAAATAAATTTGACCCCCCCTGCCCGGGAGCGACCCTTGCCTACGGGGTCGCTCCCCCTGCGTGACATTGGCGCCAAGAAACAAATCCCCGATGCCTAGTGGTTTCTGCTCCCTTGGGGGCAGATTGACCTAAAATCGGCCAATCTGCCCCCAAGGGTGGCAGAAATGGTCTAAATACAATTTGCCCCCCAGGGGAGCGACCCTTGCCTGATGGATCGCTCCCCATCTCTAAAAAAACAAACAAACAAAAAAAAAACACACAAAAAAAAATTGCCCTGGCGCCTAGAGGTTTCTGCGACCCCTGGGGGCAGATCGGCCTAATAATAGGCCGGTCTGCCCCCAGGGGGGGCAGAAATGGCCTAAAATAAATTTGCCCCCCCAACCCCCCCCCCCCGGAGCGACCCTTGCCTACGGGGTCGCTCCCCCTGCGTGACATTGCCGCCAAAAAACAAATCCCCAGTGCCTAGTGGTTTCTGCCCCCTTGGGGGCAGATTGACCTAAAATCTGCCAATCTGCCCCCAAGGGGGGCAGAAATGGTCTAAATACAATTTGCCCCCCAGGGGAGCAACCCTTGCCTGATGGGTCGCTCCCCATCTCTAAAAAAACAAACAAACAAAAAAAAAACACAATTTTTTTTTTGCCCTGGCGCCTAGAGGTTTCTGCGACCCCTGGGGGCAGATCGGCCTAAAAATAGGCCGGTCTGCCCCCAGGGAGGGCAGCAATGGGCTAAAATAAATTTGCTCCCCCATTCCCTCCCCCCCCGGGAGCGACCCTTGCCTACGGGGTCGCTCCCCCTGCGTGACATTGGCGCCAAAAAACAAATCCCTGGTGCCTAGTGGTTTCTGCCCCCTTGGGGGCAGATTGACCTAAAATCGGCTAATCTGCCCCCAAGTGGGGCAGAAATGGTCTAAATACAATTTGCCCCCCAGGGGAGCGACCCTTGCCTGATGGATCGCTCCCCATCTCTAAAAAAACAAACAAACAAAAAAAAAACACAAAAAAAAAAATTGCCCTGGCGCCTAGAGGTTTCTGCGACCCCTGGGGGCAGATCGGCCTAATAATAGGCCGGTCTGCCCCCAGGGGGGGCAGAAATGGCCTAAAATAAATTTGCCCCCCCAACCTCCCCCCCCCCGGAGCGACCCTTGCCTACGGGGTCGCTCCCCCTGCGTGACATTGCCGCCAAAAAACAAATCCCCAGTGCCTAGTGGTTTCTGCCCCCTTGGGGGCAGATTGACCTAAAATCTGCCAATCTGCCCCCAAGGGGGGCAGAAATGGTCTAAATACAATTTGCCCCCCAGGGGAGCAACCCTTGCCTGATGGGTCGCTCCCCATCTCTAAAAAAACAAACAAACAAAAAAAAAACACAATTTTTTTTTTGCCCTGGCGCCTAGAGGTTTCTGCGACCCCTGGGGGCAGATCGGCCTAATAATAGGCCGGTCTGCCCCCAGGGAGGGCAGCAATGGGCTAAAATAAATTTGCTCCCCCATTCCCTCCCCCCCCGGGAGCGACCCTTGCCTACGAGGTCGCTCCCCCTGCGTGACATTGGCGCCAAAAAACAAATCCCTGGTGCCTAGTGGTTTCTTCCCCCTTGGGGGCAGATTGACCTAAAATCGGCCAATCTGCCCCCAAGTGGGGCAGAAATGGTCTAAATACAATTTGCCCCCCAGGGCAGCGACCCTTGCCTGATGGGTCACTCCCCATCTCTAAAAAAACAAACAAACCCCCCAAAAAACACCAAAATAAATTTGCCCTGGCGCCTAGAGGTTTCTGACCCCCCTGGGGGCAGAAATGACCTAAAATAAATTTGCCCCCCACCTCCCCCGGGAGCGACCCTTGCCTACGGGGTCGATCCCCCTGCGTGACATTGGCGCCAAAAAACAAATCCCCGGTGGCTAGTGGTTTCTGCCCCCTTGGGGGCAGATTGACCTAAAATTGGCCAATCTGCCCCCAAGGGGGGCAGAAATGGTCTAAATACAATTTGCCCCCCAGGGCAGCGACCCTTGCCTGATTGGTCGCTCCCCATCTCTAAAAAAACAAACAGACAAAAAAAAACCACCCCAAAAAATTTGCCCTGGCGCCTAGAGGTTTCTGACCCCCCTGGGGGCAGAAATGGCCTAAAATAAATTTGCCCCCCAAACACCCCCCCCCCCCCCCGGGGGCAGATTGACCTAAAACCGGCCGGGGCAGAAATGGTCTAAATACAATTTGCCCCCCGGGGGAGCGACCCTTGCCTAATGGGTCGCTCCCCACCTCTAAAAAAACAAACAAACAAAAAAAAAAAACACAAAAAAAAATTGCCCTGCTGCCTAGAGGTTTCTGCCCCCGGGGGGGGCAGAAATGGCCTAAAATAATTCCCCCCCCCCCAGGGAGCGACCCTTGCCTAAGGGGTTGCTCCCCTTGCGTGAAATTCACGTAAAGAAAAAAAACTCCCTGATGTCTAGTGGTTTCTGCCCCCCTTGGGGGCAGATTGGCCTCATCAAAATAGGCCAATCTGCCCCCAAGGGGGGCAGAAATGGCCTAAATATAATTTGCCCCCTAGGGGAGCGACCCTTGCCTAAGGGGTCGCTCCCCACCTAAAAAAAAAAAAAAAACAAAGAAAAATGATCCCTGGTGCCTAGAGGTTTCTGCCCCCCCTGGGGCTTTGCCTGGCAGCAAATCAAGTGGCTAATCTCAGGTCTCAACCCTTCTACGAATCCGAACACAAAGTGAAACATGTCTTTTGCCTCAATGACCTCTGTGCCACTGTAATGCTTGAACGCTTTCAACAACCTCTCATAATAGGCAAGTATCGACTCCTTAGGTTCCTGAGCCGTTCGATCAATCCTTTGCCAATCAATATTTTTCGGCGAAACTCTTGTTTTCAGAAACTCAATCACTTTATAGTAATACTTCATCACCTCAGGAGACGGTGCTCCTGTGCTTCTGTCCCTTGCTGGTTCCACAGTCAGCCAATCTACACTCCTTTTGCACTCTAGCCACAAATCAGCCAGAACTATGATCTCAAAAAGGGTGTTCAGGTCTTCCCAAAGACACTTTGCAAGCTTCACGAACCTATCTGTCTGCTGATACCACTCTATTGGTTTCTCCCTTAACCTGGGGTAATCATTTGTGAATGACAGAATATCACCCCTAGTCCACGGTACATGGACAAGAACCCCTCCGGCAGTTTCTCTCATTGGCAACATCCTCACAGTGCCTGTATCCGGCAATGTCTCAGCTGGCTGCTTTATGCAGTCGCTCTTCCTTTTGTCTCTTTTCTTTGCCCATCTACCTTCCCACTTCTCTAATGCGCCGCAGACTTGTGCACTTTGCAGTATCTCCTTGAGGTGTGCCTTCATCCCAGTAGACCTGATGTGTTCAAAATCTTTTGGCTCAAAATCTAACCTGTAACTTCTCTTCAAATGCTTGGTATTGTCTAAGTCTATGCCGTATTTGTCTGCCAGATTTGCCAACCTCTGGTGCACCTTGCTCACTTCCCTCGTTATCTTCGGGCATACGTACCTCAACTCTGCTTCTGTGTATGACTCTAGCCTGTTCACACCCATGTTCCCTTCAATAAGTTCACCTGCTTCCATACTCAACCTCGTATAGTTCAGACATTCACCTCCTTCCACTCCCCCTTCTGCTACAGGAGTCGTCTGTGGAGTGTTAACATTGTCTAGCCAATCTGTCAACTGTTGCGCGGTCAACCCCTGCACTGAGATATTTCCCACATGTACAAAAGGTGTCTGTGGTGCATTTGCACCCGCAATCTGCGGTGTCAGCAGTCTCGAACCTGACTGTCTTATGGCATCTGGAGAAGCCCCAATAAGACTAAAATCTAACAAAGATCTGGATCCGTCGAATGTCGGTTCCACTGGAGTCATCCCTTGAGAGCTCCCTACGAACCCTCCTCTTGTCATGTTTTGTGTCATTACCCCTTGATCACATACACTCGGCTTTGCCTGTGCATACAATGGTACTGGCGGACCAACTGTAATAGGCAAGGATATGGCATCTGGTGTCTGTCTGTTTCCTAAACCCTGTGGAAGATTAACTCCCATGTTCTGGCTCAACATTGTCGATGGGTCTGGCTGCAGTCCAGTAACCGAAGTATATCTCGGTACCATCTGCGGCTGCACCTGATGCAGTAAGGGTGGAGTTGGTTCAGTCTGAATCAACTTTGGTCTGGAATATACTGGCTCTGTCGGTACCATCAGATTAGTCGAAGTCTCTAAGATAGGCACATCCGGGTAAAGCCTTTGAACCTGTGGCATTGGCAACTGCGGTTGAGTCACCTGTGCGGTACTCACACCCAAACTACTTTGCATCGGGACTGGTGTCGAAACAAGACTAACCTGTATCGGGTTCACTGTCACCTTCTCTTATGTCACCCATGTAGGACACGTGCTAGTACTTGGTCTGTTATCGTCTATTGCACATGGCGGTAGACGATCATGTAACAACTGATTAAGGAACTCATCATCATCTGAGTTATCTTCCTCCACTGAGGACTTCTTAGTCTCTTTGCCTCTAGAAGGACTTTTATCAGACTTTCAGGTAGCTTTCCCCCCTTTTCCTTCATCCTCTTGAGCTATCGCTGGAAACAGCTTGATTCCATCTATCGTCTCCTTCCTCCACATTCTCTGCACGCTATCCCATCTAGCCTCTTGTAATGTCTTTTCTGCTTTCCTCATTCTCCTCTCAAATTTCTGCTGTTGTTGCTGTCTTGTCAATAGCTCCCAAATAGCTAATGCCTAAAACTGTGCTGGTCTTGGTGGTGGCTTCAGATCATATAGCATCATCTGCAAATTTTCCAAAATCCTCAAATTAAACGTTCCACTTTCTGGAAACGCTAAGCTCCCCTGTTTCTCCGTCGCTTTGCACCATTGTTTTAACCAAAGACATGCGCAATACCCTTTTCCTCCATCACAACATAAGCCGGTGTACCCTCTAACGGTGTAATCTCTCCTACACTTGCGATAATATATGCATCTCCCCTCCAGGGGCTCTTGAAAGCCTTGAAAAATGTCATCTTTTTGTCTTTTACTTTGCTCAAAACTCGAATCAGGAAGTGACTTTAATTCCCAGAATTCTCTTCACCCACCTTCTCAACCAATTGCCTCTCACGGACGGCTGCCAATCCGTGCGCGACCCTTCTTACTAACCGACCTATCCCATCGTGGCTCCAATGATGTCACACTCACACGTACTGCCGCTGACAAAGTCTTGCGGCTCGTCCTCCGATTCTCAAACTCACACAAAACTAACACAATATATTTGCAAGCATCAACCAATACAAAATCCAAATTTGCTGGTTTACTACAGGAAGGTTAACACAATCGCTTCAGAACTTTACAGAGATTTTGCTTAGCCTCGGCCAATACTCTCTCCTTCTCAGATCCTGCACTCGCAAGCAAAACTTGACCCGCAAATTCTACTCTCGGCTTGTCAATGGAATATCGTTCTAGTGCACTTTAGAACTCAACAAATCTCCATCTAAGTTTTCATTCACTCACTTTGACTCAAACTCGACTCGTCGACTTCACTATGGACCTATTAAACCGCACAAATTACAACATAAACCAAGTGTCTCATACACTTATCAATATACTCCGGAGTCTTAGACCACACAGGGTCCGTACATCATCAACAACCACGTGGACAATTTTTTAGCACAAAGCGCCACACTCACATGAAGTTCGCCGACTTCCCTACTCTCATACTGCAGAGTACACCCACTCCTACTAAAACATCATCATCATTTGGCCTAAAATCCTCACAGACATCATAATTCACTTGCAATTTGCATAAGCTGTGCAAGCGCAAAACCTACTTCATTTACACTATCACTAGAGCGCAGAGAACATACTCAAACTCCCTTCAGCAGGCTCAGAGATTCCGGGAAAGTCATTTGGGACTTAGGGACACATCATCTTTGCAATTTGCATCATTTGAAAAAGAAAACCCCACAAAAACCCAATTTTGCGGCACACCTTAGCTACTCCAAACCTCTTTACCTCGTATCATCCGCACCAAGACCTCAAAGAACCAAATTCATCAATCTCTGTCAAAACCGCTGACCCTTCGCCCTGGGGCCCCAAAGGGCCAAACCATCCGCACTGCTACCAAAAACTGTTAGCACATCAGGACCTTGGTAAGTAAACTTACAAGGAGACACGCGTTTAGGTCGATAAACCTTTGGACCACGTTTGGAGACTTCCCAGGACGAGATAACTCAATTTCCTAAACATTTAGCAACACAATATAGCAATTCAATAAAAGCAATCAATAATCAATAAACAATCAATAGGAATCAATAACTGAAAACACCATGACCTTTCAGTCATGAATAACCACACCAGTTTAGTTAAGTGTTAAGTAATTCATTCCCTATTCGTTACAACCTAATATCATGTTTATTAGTCTCAATAGCAATAGGCACATCAAAACCACTATCATATGGCTCTCAGAAAATAACTTAATCAATGCACAGATTATAATCATTAGAACTCAGCTCATCATTAATATGAATCAATTTAGCAAAGTCTCATTACTACGTTATTCAACAAAGCAAGAATACCTTCATTTGTCTATTTGCATGAGATATTAGTGAACAACTTAAACTAACCACGAATTAGCATCAGCATGTTGGGCTTCATGCAAAACATTACTAAACACAGATTTGGAAAACATCTAAACTAAGGCCTCTGTCAAAAGAGCATTTGGTACCTAGAAAGGAAAGGCAAACAGACAAATTCACAATTTGTATCAGATAGTTACCCATCCAAGGGGTCAGCAAGCATCATCAGTCTTCGTCCTCAGGACATCAGTTCATCGGCATCAGGCATAATAGGACGGGACAAAGTCTCAAGATAGCATAGCTAAGGGCAGATCACTTCCCTCTTATGGAGGAGAAGACGGAAACGGGCATAGATGGGTAGAGGATGGTTTAGAAGAGTCAAAACCAGCAAAATCTCTTGGAAAACTCGAATGACAAAAGTCACTGTGAAAAAGGGTCGGAAGAGTGTTCCTCTTTTCCTTGGGTCACGCCGTTAAATCCAAACTGTCTAACTATCCCCTAATTCCTCATTGGATAACTCTTGGTGCATTGGTATCTCCATCCAATCGCAAGGTAAGTCCCATACTAGAATTTTCCTCAATTTGCAGTTCTCATGTCACTTATTGGTTCAGGTTATTCACGTCTTCACCGTTGAGAATGTCAGGTAGGAAAAGATACACTCCACGCGCCAGTCAGTGTCTTCATTGTCTTCTCCCTGGGAAACTAACCTTGTATTTGTTACGAATTACACTGTTGCATCCAGCAAGAACATCGCCTCGAGCAAGTCGGTTCTCATGAGAAAGAATTTACTACGGTTACACACACATGGTTTCTGGAAAAGTACAGCTTCGTGTCCTTCAGCAAAAACAGCACATTACACGTTAGAAAAAGCTATTCAAATATGAGGCCAGGCAGCTAGGCCCAAGCCCTTGTTAACTTAAACCCCTTTTAATTACTAAAGCAAACCCTTAACATATAACCTAAACTATGACATTTTAGTACAAAATCAAACATTAGTGCATAACATTTCATCATTAATAATAATTTTCAATAGTCTTCGTGTACATTGGTAGCCACTCCCCGTGGGCACATTTTAGATGCGTGCATTATTTCATAAGGTTAACACATTTCTATGCAGCTTTATCACACATTATATTTCAAGCTTCACGTTAGTATTGCTTTTAAAACTACACACTCCAACAATTGTCAACCACAGCTGTGGTTCAGCCATCTCTGAAGTCCAGACCCATATTGTGCCTGCCCTCTGCCGGCCCATCCCTCCTCCCCTACCTCCTCGATCTGGCCCTGGAGAGGTCCAAGACGGTTATTTTTGTCTTTCCTCACACTGGTCACATTTCTCTATTCAACCCTTTATTTACAGTTTGTTTTTTTGGTTCTACAATTAACATAAGGAACTGGCTTTTACCCGCAGGCTGAATAATACGTAATACTTCCACGCCAACAGACTAGATACAGGAGGGAGACTCCCGATTTTAACAGCCAAAAATTGCTTATATTTGGCGGAGCCCAGCTTCAAACTGTCCCTGTTCAATAGAAGTCAATGGGGGAAATTCATTTTTCCAATTATATTTTTGAAAATTCCCCACTCTCCCATTTAGAAATGTTTGACAACCTCTGCTGTGTACCTAGTGGTTGGCAAAATAGTATACAGTGTTTATAGCCACAGGCTCAAGAGCAGGGAGAATGTACTATTTTACCAGCAACCAAATAAAGAGCGCGAAGGAGGTCTTTATTTAGACGAACATGAACAAAAAAGGGACTCAGCAATTGCTGCGTGGTGGACATCTTGTAATAGGGGTATAAGAAAGTGCGTGGAGCATTTCACAGGAGGTGCATACTCACATGTTCCTGGAGTATTTGGTGTCTGTATATGACTCTTTAAAGTTATGCCTGCAAAGAAAAGTACTTTTAATATGTTTTACATACATATTTTCTTTACTCTTGACAATGTATTGTCGCTTAATGTTCCCGATCTTCCTTTGGTTGATTTCTGTGGGCGGTTCTTATTTTGTGCTTGTTATAAAATAACTTGTGCTTATTTTGGCTTAGTTTTAAGATAGATTGTGCTTACTTCGTGTTTCAGGCCTGGAACCACAGCAGCAGAAAACAAAGAGAACCCAAATAGGAAATGCTGAGACTGGTGATATCTGTGTCACAGGTGGAGGGGCACATACACAGGGGGTACATTGGGCGAAGACACAAAAATGAAGCTGTTATGGAACAGGAAACGGAAAAGCAGCTTCTGTGCACTTCAGGAGGGACGTGCCTCTTCACTCTGATGGCAGCCAAATAAACACACATTTTCACACTGTTCACCCAGCAGTGTGTATGGCATAGATCCTTACTGGTCCCATGTGACACTCTGGCATTTTAGTCACTTGCCCAGTGTATTATGGGAACCATAGTGTACTGTTTAACGGGTGGCTCCTTTGCTATGGCGGAGGAGCGTCGCCCCACTGGCGGTGTCAGAAGCAGACAAAGAAAACTATAAATCATTTTATTTTTCTGCTCTGGCATAGCCAGCAGTGCAGGGAGGGGCTGGGCTGGGCCACCGGGGGTGGGAGATGAGACGAGGGGAGAGTGCACCTAAGTGCGCATGTGTGTTTGGCCGGCTCTCTGAGGCTGACCAAACACACATGTGCACTTAGGTTTTTCCAGCCCAGCTGTGTACACAGCCGGGCTAGAGAAACTGCACAGACCCCAGGGTTGTGTCTGAGCAGCAGTCACTGCCGCTCAGAACAATCCTGGTGCTGCTTTCATGCAAGGTTTTCCATGAAAGCAGTGCCAGGATAGCTAGGGAGCCTGTGCTGGTGTCCCAGCAAGAAGGGGAGCGTGAGGCGGCAGGGAAAGAGATGAGGTAAGTTCTTTTTATATATTGGTTAAATTTGTACCTCATCTCCGTTCCACCCACTCCTCCCCTTGCGCTATGCAGCGGCAGGCACTGCTGTTGAACATCCTAGCACTGTTTTAAGTGGGTTGGATGTTGTTTCCACTGGACCATCATTTCTGTATTTGACAGTGTTGCCTCAGCACAATAAATTTGGAAGACAGATAAAAAAAACAATATATATATATATATATGTATATATATATATATATATAGATATATATATGTAAAAACTAGTGGTGGTCGCCACTAGGTAGTTATACTTAGGACCATTTTTCCATAGAAAAAAACGTGTTTTTACTTACTTATATGCCTAAAAAAGTGGCCCGGTGATTCTTGGTGCGCATGGAAAGTTTCGGGGTGATCCATCAAGTGGGAGCCGAGAAAAAGGGAGCTAAAAAAAGGCTGCACTTCTCATGTTCATTCCCACAGGATCTGTCAACATGTCTATAGCCCGAACCGATGGATGGAATTACACCAAATTTGGCATAAAGGTAGCTGTCGGTACGGAGATTGTGCTTTTTGTCAAATCCGTTCAGTAGTTTTTTTGAAATTTAGGGAAATTCAAATTTGTATATCTCTGGACGCAAAGTTTTTGTGAACAAAGACAAGCTTGTGCAGGGAAATGCACAGCTGTGATTGGCTGGAAACACTTCGAACCAGGCCATCTTGGGTTACCGTCCTTGTTTTTTTATAGGCCCCCGGGTGGTCCAGGTCCTGGGGGCATTACAAATTTTGTGTGGAGGGGCCTCCCGCCCACCCCACAGCTTTCATTTTTTTTATATGCCGGGGGCCCGTGGACCCTCCGCTGCCCTGGGGACTACCACCTCCCCAAGGTTTTAATTTTTATATATGAGGGGAGCCACAGCACCACATGTGCCATGGATCTCCACCCCCTGGTGCTTTAATTACATCATGTGTAGGGGGGCCCGTGGCCTCCCGTGACCTCAGGAACACCACCCCAGGGGCTTCGTTTAAAATATATGTGGGGGGTCCCCTGGGATTACCACCCCCGGGGCTTCTGTTAAACTATATGCGGGGTTGTCTGTAGCCCCCCCGGTCCAGGAGACTGCCACACCCCCGGAGCAAAGAGAAAAAAAGTGAAGCCCCAGGGACCACCACTCCAGTATTGGAACTTTCATATATTCACATTAGAGGAGATTGGCTTGGTTTATGGTGCACACCTATGGTGTAGCACACTATACTGAGTCTATGCAACCCTTAGTGATGGTGAATAGATATCCAGATAGCAAAAGCTATGTAGGGGTAGCTGAGGCGAGCACCTGAAACTTATCCAGGAGGAATGTAAAGCACTTGCAATACCACAGTAGTTAGGCAGTAACTCATTCACAAGAAAGGATCACACAAGTGTTGCAAAAATAAAGGATACTTCATTATAGCACTATTACTAGACTAGCATTGGTATATGTCCCTTTGGTGATATCTACACACAATATATACACAAAATAATAATTAGAAATAGCAGAATAGCAGACTAGCCGCAGACTCACCACCTGCAAAATAGCAGCAAGGTTCAGGAGACGCTATCCTTGAGGGGTAGTCAGGACTGGCCCTCAGTATGCAGGAAGGCCAGAAGAAGTCACTATGAGTGACCCAGGGCGTTGGACAGTGAGTCAAATGGAGGCCTCAGCAGCACACAAAACAGAAGTCCCACGTTGCAGGAGTTGCAGGACAAGAGTTAATCTCAAGTTGCAGGGTGCTGGAGGCGGGGGCTTCCTGGTCCCTGAAGATCTCCTGGAGGAAAAGTCAATAAGCCTTGGCAAGTGCAACAGTTGTGATGCACAGGGGTTCCAGTCCAGTGGCAGAAGCAGGGGCCCACAGTCTCCCAAGTTGGTCAGAAGATGGGCAGAACCCGGAGGAAGCCACAGAATCACCACCTGTGAGGCAGAGCCTTTTGTTATGGTTTGACCCTAAGGGGGGGCCAAACCATACAATAAGAAAGTGGAATGTGAAATAGTGAACCCAACCAAGGTAAGTGTCGTAGTTAGCTAGGGGTAGATGAAAACACCAGAGGTAAGTACAGTAAGTGTCCCCAGCGACCAGGTGCAAGGTAGTTACCCACCCAGTCGTCCTATAGGCTAACACAAGGAGTAGTGGTTGGAGTTTGTGTGATTCAGGACGCTTCCCAGTGGCCCCCGAGGAAGCCAACAGACAAGATGAAGGTTGGAGAGTGCCCCCACCCCAGTATACCCAGAAGACCGGAGTACCTACACCAGGGGACCCGGATGCAGGGGGAGAATGGACTCTCTCTGAAATCAGTGGAAGCCTTGGATTGTCCAGCTGCTGTCATGGACCATGGACCAGGCCGGTGGAACCCAGGGACAGATTCCAGATGCGGAGGACCTGAAAAGGAAGGGGACAGAGTCCAGCACCCTTGGAGGTGCCCAGGTGACAATGCCCATCCTCCTAGAGGTGAAGTTCCTGCAGGTCGGTGGCAGAAGAAGTTCAGCTGCGGAGTCCAGGTGCTGCAGAAGATCCTAGTAGTCACCTATTAGATGTCCCTCAACAGTCGCTGGATTGCAGGAGGGTCAGTTATCAGCCAGGTCACTAATAAGCACTGGCAAATTCAAGCAGGAACTGAAAATATATTTGCAGAGTTTTGGGGGCCAGCAAGGTCCTGGAGACTACCCTTGAGGTAGAGTCTACCCTTGGGGTGGCCCTCAACGTGCAGGAAGGCCAGGGCAAATACCCATGAGTGACCCACAGGCGATGGACACAGGGAGTCATAAGGAGGCCTCAGCAGCACAACAAAACAGTTGTCCCATGTCTCAGGAGTTGCAGGACAGAGGTTAATCTTCGAGTTGCAGGGTGCTTGAAGCCGGGGCTTCTTGGTCCCTGAAGATCTCCTAGAGGAACAGTCAACAAGACTTGGCAAGTGCAACAGTTGTGGTGCACAGGGTTTCCTGTCCAGTGGCATAAGCAGGGGCCCACAGTCTCCCAAGTTGGTCAGAAGATGGGCAGAACCCAGTGAAAGCCATAGACTCACCACCTGTGAGGCAAAGCCTTTCTTTGTCTGTGGAACAGGAGACTCCACCAGCTGGTCAACATTGCCTTTGAGGTACCTGCGGATGCAGGGGGCTGACTCCTTCGCTCCAAGGGAGATTCCTTTGTGCTTCTAGGTGAAAACAGAGTCCTTGCGACCCTGGGGGATGCACAGCCTTGGATGTTGCACAAGTCTTCCAGGATCTGGAGAAACAATGTTGCAATGGGAGCCTTCCCACCGGAAGCACACTTGTTCGGTTCCAAAGCAGACCAGCAGCGGTTCCAGAGGCCAGGAGCAGAAGATGTCTTGCAGAGAGTTCCTTGGAGAGTCTTCCTCAACGAAATCTGAGGACCCACCCTGGGGGGAGCCTTAACTAACCTTAAAAGGGGGTTGGTCAGTCTCTGCAGTGACCCACCTATCAGAGGGGGTCAGGAACATCATCTACTTGGCCTAACCAGTCAGATGCTTCTAGGGGCCTCTGCACATCTTATTTCTAAGATGGCAGAATCAAGTGGCCGCCTTGCAGAGCTCTGTGCACCTCTCCAGGGGAGGAGCTGGACAGGGGGTTGTCATTCCCTGTCCTTTGTGCAGTTTCACCCCAGAGCAGGAACCAGGGGTTTCTGAACTGGTGCAAACCAGATGCAAGGAGGGCACCAAATGTGGCCTTCAAAGAAGTCTTGTGGCGCTCAGGGGCCATCCCAGCACAGGGGTGTGGAATTTATTAAAATATCTACTTGTCCAGGGGACAGGTTGCTTCTCAAATCTACTTGTCCTGTAAAAAGATCTACTTGTCCCTTTGGTGCCATGTAGTGTGGCGCCAAATTATGGCAGCAATCTCATTATGTAAGAGCTCTGATAATAGCCTCTCTGATTATGCCAGGGCAACTACCATAGTAGGGCTTGAATACTTGCAGTTTCAATCCCTACTGTAGCAATTTCCTTATTTTGGCACCTTTCTGCAGATCTGCATACTGGGGCTGGAGGAAGCAGTCAGCAATAGTTCCAGGGCTGGAATGCCTTTGAGTCTGCAAACCTACTAACCTGCATGTTTTAAAGATTTTTACCAGCTTCTCTCTAATATTTTCCCATAATAAGAAAGGTTGGACATTTACTCCTGACAATGGCAGAATTAGAACTTCTTCGAGGGTTGGGAAGAAAGTGGCTGGAGGGAAAATGAACTTGCAAATGCTCAATAGATTTTCACATGAGCAAATCTACACATCGTATTTACCCACGCTAAAATACAGTTCACAAATATTTTATAGGGGTACGACATATACCATGGGTGCACTTTTGTGACTTTCTTTAAGAATTTGGGGCCACAAGTAGGTAGGTTCAGATTTGTGACCTGCAAATTGCGAGTCGCAAATCCGAATGTAGGATGGTGTCCTTGACACCATCTGTGATTCGCAAGGGCTTCGCAAATGCCCACATCATGAATAATCATGAGGTGGGTCGCAATTTGCGACCCCCTCACGAATGGTGGCCTGCTGGAGACAGCAGACCACCATGTCTGTGACTGCTTTTCAATAAAGCAGTTTTTTTTGTAATGCAGCCCGTTTTCCTTAAAGGAAAAAGAGATGCATAACAAAAACGAAAAATGAAACGTTTTTGTTTCATTTTTTCAGAGCAGGCAGTGGTCCACAGGACCACTGCTTGCTCTGAAAAAATGTTTACAGTGACATTCACAATGGGAAAGGGGTCCCATGGGATCCCTTCCCTTTTGCGAAAGTGTTAGCACCCATTTGAAATGGGTGCAAACTGCGATTGCGGTCACAAAACAATCCTACATTGCACTGTGAGTTGCAATTAGGAAGGGAACACCCCTTACTAATTGCGAGTCGCAAACCCGTTTTGTGATTCGGTAACCAGGTTACTGAATCGCAAAACTGGGTTTGTGCATCGCAATGTGCTTTTTGCACGTCGCAAACAGCGAAAGTCGCTGTTTGCGACATGCAAAAAGCTACCTACATGTGGGTCTTGGTCACTAATTAGGTCTGATGTTAAAGACATTTTGTTTTTATTAAACTTCTATTTCTCTCTCTTTCGGCTGGCTTTACTGTGAGTGATCGCATTCTGCTCTTCCACAAGGAGCATATTGCCACACAAAGTAGTTTTGTTCAGTGTCAGGAACTACAGTGGCAATCAGTGACGTAACGAAACTGGAGGGTGCCCCTTTGCAAAGAACATGGAGGAGCCCCCTCTCCAGACTCACTCAGGGCAGGTGCTGTGCTGACGGGGCCCCCTGGAGGGCGGCTGCAGGGCCTTTGTTATGCCGCTGGTGGCAACGTGTGCTTTAAGAGTTCAAAAACTTTTTGGGGGGGTTTTGCCAATGTTTGTTACAATGTTGAGGGCCTGGTAGCTCCCACAACAATAAAGTGTTACAAAAGCCATGTCAAAACAAGACACGCTTTGATGAAACTAAAAGACTTATAAAAATATGTCAGATCAGTTGGCTTTGTCAGTGTTTGTTTATTTTCATGCTTCCCATAATCGTGTTGAAAATGGTTACACTGATTTTCCATTAGAAATATTTTTGGGAAATACTAGCATGCATCAACACATTTTACTAAATGACACTTCATTTGCATATAATCAGAGAGCATTCTGGGAGCATTATACTTAGCCTCTTAGCCTAAACTTTTCAAACATGTGTGTACACGTTTTTTTTTTTTGTACTGGAACCAACGTCAGTAGTGAAGTGTGACCTTAAAACATTTATTTACAGCACGCACCCTAATAATGAAGGCTTTCAAATAATGAACCATAAATACAAGTTCAAACAGCATTATTCTTTGGAAACACATTACCTCAACTGCAGAGAGTTCAACTCTCTGTAAATAGGCAGCCAAAGGGTTTGTGCTGCAGGGGGTTGGGCCTACTTGTCCCAAGGACAAAGTAAACATAAAAACTTGTTGCCCTTGACCCCAAACAAGATGTCCTGGGCAATCATTCCCCGTCGTCGAGATGGGAGTCCCCGGTACCTTAGAAAAGACAATGTCACCAAAGACATAATAACATTAAAACTCTACATTTTAGTAATTGTAGGAAGTTGGCTCTGTATATACTATCTCAAAGTGAGAGATAGTGTGCACAGAGACAAAGGGTTCCCCTTAGAGGTTGATAGTGGCAAAATTAGATAATACTAATGCTCTAAGCCGTAGGCTTATCAGAGAGTAGTGTTAAGCATTTGTTGCACACACACAGGCAATACATGAGGAACACACACTCAAAGACTTAACTCCTTTATATAGAAAAATATAATTTCTCAATTTATTTTAGAACCACAAGATTCAAGATTTGAGGTCAGTACATAAAATGCAAGATACTTCACACAGGTAAGTATAGAACTTTGATTTAAAACAGTAGTACACACAGTTTTGGTTAAAATGGCAATAAGCTATTTTAAAAGTGGACACTGCAAAAATCAACAGTTCCCGGGGGGAGGGGGGGTGTAAGTTTGGTTAGTTTTCTCAGGTAAGTAAAGCACTTACACAGTCAGTCTCCTGGGCATAGGCAGCCCACCGTTGGGTGTTCAAGGCAACCACAAAGCCACAGCACCAGCAACACAGGGCCGGTCAGGTACAGAGGTCAAATGAGGGCCCAAAACACATAGGCACCTATGAAGAACAGGGGTGCTCTGGTTCCAGTCTGCTCGCAGGTAAGTACCTGCGTCCTTGGGGGGCAGACCAGAGGGGTTTTCTAGAGCACTGGGGGGGGGGGGGGCAAACAGGCACACAAAACACACCCTCAGCGGCACAGGGGCGGCCGGGTGCAGTGTGCAAAGTAGGCATCGGGTTTGCTATAGAAAGCAATGGTGGGACCTGGGGGTCACTCTGGCGATGCAGGCAGGGCACAGGGAGGCTTCTCAGGCCAGCCACCGACTGGGCTAGGATGGGGGCTGCCTGCTGGTCACTCCTGCACTGGTAGGTGGTTCCTCTCGGTCCTGGGGCTGCGGGTGCAGTGCTTGGTCCAGGTGTCGGGTTCCTTTGTTAGCAGGCAGTCGTGGGTCAGGGGGAGCCTCTGGAATCTCTCTGCAAGCATCGCTGTGAGAGTGCAGGGGGGTCTACCCAAGGTGTCCACGTCATTAGAGTTGCCTGAGAGTCCTCTCTGTGGTGTTGGTTGTCCTGGATTTGAGGCAGGGGAGTCGGGTGCAGAGTGTGAAGACTCATGCTTCTGGCGGGAAGTGAGAGTCTCTTTAAAGTTGTTTCAAAGTTGCAAAGTTGTTGCAGTTTCTGAACAGTGCCGCTGTTCTCGGGAGGTTCTTGGTCCTTTGGATGCAGGGCAGGCCTCTGAGTCCTCAGAGGTCGCTGGTCCCACTGGATGCGTCACTGTGCAGGTTCTTTGAGTCTGGAGACAGGCCGGTAGGTCTGGGGCCAAGTCAGTTGTCATCTCCGTCATCTCTGGGGGGCTTACAGATCAGCAGTCCTTCTTCTTGTTGAAGGTTGCAGGAATCTGATTTCCTGGGTTCTGGGTCGCCTCTAAATACTGAATTTAGGGGTGTGTTTAGGTCAGGTGGGCAATGAGCCAATGGCTACTGTCCTTGAGGGTGGCTACACCCTCCTGGTGCCTCCTCCAGAGGGGAGGGGGGCACATCCCTATTCCTACTTGGGGAATCTTCCAAAACCAAGATGGAGGATTTCTAAAGGCAGGGGTCACATCAGCTCAGGACACCTTAGGGCCTGTCCTGACTGGTAGGAGACTCCTCTTTGTTTTTCTCAATCTCTCGTCCGGATCATTAGCTGGGATGTCCTGGGGGGCTGTAACAACAGGCATGAGCCTTTGAGGCTCAACACCAGGTGTTACAGTTCCTGCAGGGGGAGGTGAGAAGCACCTCCATCCAGTGCAGGCTTTGTTCTTGGCCACAGAGTGACAATGGCACTCACCCAATGTGGCCAGAAACTCGTCTGGTTGTGGCAGGCTGGCAGAAACAGGTCAACCTAGCACTAGGAGTCGGACTGGTATTCAGGGGGCATCTCTAAGATGCCCTTTGGGTGTATTTTACAATAAATCCCACACTGGCATTAGTGTGCATTTATTGTGCTGAGAAGATGAATACCAAACTTCCCAGATTTCAGTGTAGCCATTATGGAACAGTGGAGTTCGTAATTGACAGACTCTTAGACCATATACTCTTTATGGCTACCCTGCACTTACAATGTCTAAGGTTTGGCTTAGACACTGTAGGGGCATAGTGCTCATGCATCTATGCCCTCACCTGTGGTATAGTGCACCCTGCCTTAGGGCTGTAAGGCCTGCTATAGGGGTGACTTACATGTGCCACCGGCAGTGGGATGTGGGCATGGCACCCTGGGGAGAGTGTCATGTCGACTTAGTCATTTTCTCCCCCACCAGCACACACAAGCTGTGAGGCAGTGTGCATGTGCTGACTGAGGGGTTCCCAGGGTGGCATAATACATGCTGCAGCCCTTAGAAACCTTCTCTGGCCACAGGACCCTTGATTCCAGGGGTACCATTTACATGGGTCTTTTCTGTGTGCCAGGGCTGTGCCAATTGTGGGAACAAAGGTACAGTTTAGGGAAAGGACACTGGTGCTGGGGCCTGGTTAGCAGGGACCCAGCACACTTTCAATCATAACTGGCATCAACAAAAGGCAAAAAGTTAGAGGGTAACCATGCCAAGGGAGGCATTTCCCTACAGTTATCTATCCAAGTCTGTGTGTAAAAAGGACCAAACTTGAGCCTCAGCCAATCAGAGTGCCCCACCCTCTAGAACCCTCCTGAGAGAAGCTCCAGTACCTCAGATTTTCTAATTTTTAGTGCGTATGTTAAAGGTTGAACAAAAGATATTGAAGGTGAGCTTCCCCCGGGAGGCAGGTAGTTTGCATGTGAATCTATGAAAGATTCCAATACTGCAGAACTATAGTTACAGGTAAGTAACTTATTTTCTTACTCCAGTATTGGAACTTACATAGATTCACATGCTTGAATCAGACTATAAAGCAGTATTCGGAGCACATTGCATTGACTTTACATCATTTAAATTAATGAGAGATCAATGAGCTATCTGTAGTAACATGAAAGCATTACATTCTATAAAAATAGTATTATCTATTTGCATACCTATTTATATGTTATGAATGGCAAACGCTAATGAAACATATAAACATGAAACCATGCAATGTGCGTAGCAGAAAAGAAGGATGGAGGGAGGTAAAGTGAGCTCACCGTCATTGGAACAGATGTCACAGGACCGCCGGACCAACCGCTACATCTCCCTTAGGGATGGCATCCAGACAGTAGTGCTGCGTATACGTGTGAGTACTTTTCCAGGTGGCTGTTCTGCAAATGTCCTGCAGGGGTACACCTGCAAACAGTGCCATGGACGCTGAGACAGATCTTGTAGAGAGTGCCCTTACCGAAGAATGTAAAGGCTTACCAGCTGCTTGATGGCAAAGGTTTATAGCAGCTACTATGCACCTGGCAACATGCTGCTTGGAAAGGGCGTGTCCCTTCTTCGGGGCACTATACGCGATGAACAATTGAGTAGTCTTTCAAAAATGCTTAGGGCCATATGTACGAAAGCTTTTTCCCATAGACATAGAATGGGTAAAATCCTTTCGTACATCTGGCCCTTAGTTCTTTCCAAGTAAAATTTGAGATTTCTTTTGATGTCCAACGAGTGCAGAGCTCTTTCCGCCGGAGATGTCGGGGTCGGCAAGAAAGATTTCAAAACCAACGGTTCGTTAATATGAAGGTCTTATGGCACCTTTGGAACAAACTTGGGGTTCGTACGAAGTATCACTCTATCCTGTTTAAATCGAAGGAAAGGCTCTTGAATGGTCAATGCCTGGATCTCGTTGACCCATCTAGAAGAAGTAAGGGCTAGCAAAAGAGCTACTTTCCACAATAAGTGCTTTAAATCCGCCCTGTGGATCGGTTCAAATGGGTGCTTCATAAGCTGAGAGAGAACCGTGTTGAGTTGCTAAGACGGTGGAGGAGACCTTACTGGTGGAAAAACTCAAAAAAGCCCTTTGAGGAATTGTTTGGCGATGTTGGCAAACGTCTGAAGCGAGATATAGCTGCCAAATGCACCCTGATGGATGCATGCGCCAAGCCCGTCAATGCCAGATGGAGGAGATAAGGCAATATTCGTTCCGACGGCGACAGCAGTGGATCAATCTTCTCCTTCTGACACCACAAAGAACACCTTTTCCATTTTAAAGAGTATGATTTGTTGGTGCTATCTGCTCTGGCTTTTGAAAGAATATCCCGACATTCGGGGTGATTATTTAAATGGGTGAACTCATTGTGTTCAGGAGCCAGGCCGATAATTTGAGTGATTTGGGGTCCAGATGTAAAACTTGACCCTCATTCCTTGTCAAGAGCTGTGGTGAAACTTCCAGTGGAATGTGGTCTGTCTCTGAGAGCAGGAGGAGTTCTGAGAACCAATGTTGGCGAGGCCAAAACTGAGCTATCAGGATGAGCCTGCAATGCTCTCTTTTGATCTTTGACAGTACTCTTGAGATCAGGGGAATGGGTGGAATAGCGTAGGCAAATATTCTGTACCATGCCATCAAAAATGCATTCCCCCAAGAGCCAGGATGGTGAACCCAACTTGCATAAAAGCAGCATTTGGTGTTCTGCGGAGTTGCAAAGAGATCCAGTTTGGGTTTCCCTCACATCCTAAAAACTTGGTCGAGCACCTCCTGGTTGAGCTCCCATTCGTGACAGGAGGACGTCAGCCTGCTGAGAGTGTTTGCCATCTCGTTCTGCCTTCCTGGCAGATGTTCGGCTTGTAGAATGATGCCATTCCGAATGGCCCATTTCCAAATAGTCTGCGATTCTCGAGATAGGAGAAGAGATTTTGTTCCCCCTTGCTTGTTTAAATAATGCATTGTTGCAGTATTGTCTGTTCTTATGAGAACCGATGAGTGTCTTATTCTTGGAAGGAAAGCCTCCAGGGCCAGGAAAACCGCTCTCTACTCCAGGAAATTGATGTGATATTTCTGGAAAGAGTTGCTCCACCTTCCGCTGATCTGAAGGTCTTGAAGATACGCTTCCCATCCCTCTAGTGAGACATCTGTGGTAATGACCAGCGGAGGAGGAGGAGGTAAAAAAGGAAGACCGACTGCGATGTTTAGCTGTCTCTCCACCAGTGGAGCGCTTGGATCATTCGAGGAGTCACTGTGACTAAATCGTTGAATGAACCCTCTTTCTGTATTCATTGAAGATCTAGTTCCTCCTGCAGGGGATGCATTCTCAGTCGACAAAAGTGAATTAACTGTATGCAAGAAGACATCATCCCCAGAAGTGAGTTGTAGGTGTGCACTGAAAGAGACTTTTTTCTTTGTATTCTGTTTGTTAGATAGATGAGTCTCGCTTGTCTCTCCACCTAAGGAAAAGCCTTGTCTCTGATGGTGTCGATTTTTGCTCCTAAAAAGGTCGTCACTCTTGTTGGCAATATGTTTGACTTGTTCCGATTCAGAGTGAGGCTCAGGTTGTCGAATAATGCCATGCAAGCCCCTGTGGAGTCATGAGCTTCCTGAAACCACCATGCTTTTATTAGCCAATCATCTAAGTAGGGAAAAATTGGCAATTTTTTCTTTCTTAGGAAAGCCGCTACCGGAGATAGGCACTTTTTAAAGATTCTGGGGGCGGACTTCAGGCCAAATGGAAGAACCCTGAATTGGAAATGGCTGCCGGCTACTGTGAAACACAGATATTTTTTGTGGGCAGGTGAAATCGGAATATGAAAGTAGGCGTCCTGCAGATCCAGGGACGTGATATAATCTCCGTGATTTATGCGGAGAAGAATGTCTTGCAATGTGACCATGCAAAAGGTTTGATGTTTGACGTATTTGTTTAAGTCCCTGAGATCGAGAATGGAATGCCAAGACTCCCAGTTTTTGCACACCAGAAAGAAACAGGAGTAAAAACCTCTGTCTCTTTCTGAAGAAGGAACTCTCTCTATCGCTCCCTTCTTGAGCATGGTGATGACCTCCAGCCGGAGTTGTTTTAGATGCATCTGAAAGAAGGTATGAAGAGGACGAGAAGGTGGGCGTTGAATGAACTCTGAAGTATGGCCAAATCGAACAAACTTTAAAACCCATTGGTCCGATGTTATTTGCTCCCACTTCCGACAGAAATGTGATATCCTTCCCCCTATCTTTTGGATTCGTGGTAAGGTTGTAGCCGGGGCCTGAAACTTGTCATTGGCGTCTGAACACCTCTTTGCTCTGACGCGCTCTACCCTTGGGAGGGGGTCTGGAATAGGATGCCTGGGGTGGTTGCCTTTGAGAGTATTGAGGTCGGAACTGTTGTGCAGTATAGGAGGGGTAACAAAAGCTCTGGCAACTCCCTCGATATGCTGAAACTCCTCTACCCCTGGAGGCACGAAAGGGCATCTTCTTAAATTGATGGGTTCCTAAGGACCTTGCAGTGTCTGTACCTGTTTTGATGGCTTGTAAGGCCTCATCGACATGCTTGCCAAAAAAAGCTTCCCCATCAAACGGAAGGTCCAATACTTTATTCTGAACCTCCGGGCGAAAGGAAGTCGCTCAAAGTCAGCCCTGACGCCGTAGTATAAAAAAACAATCCATCTGCTTGGATGGCATGGGCAACGCAAATCTCTTTGCTGCTCTCTCAAGCAGATCATGGAAACCCCCAATATCTCCTGGGGGGGGGGGAATCCACCAAAGTAGGCGATGGAGATGAGGGTGTCGGCAATATGTAGTTGTCCCAATCCGAGTTCGCAGCTTGCAACTCCCCTTCCTCTCTCTCCTCATCCGAGGAGTCAGTAACCTGCATGAAAGACCTTTGCAGGGTACTTCTGGCCGATCTAGGAGATAACCTAGGTTGTAGCACTGGAGTGGCAGGCAGTGAGGGAGGAAGCGCCGTTTGTATGTTCGATTGTGGCGCTGATGAAAATCTCTTTTTGTACTCTGATAACATAAGTTGTAAATCAGAAATAAGGGAACTCGGGATACAGAGCATATCCTCTGGTACATTTGGCTGCTGTTGTTGAGGAGAATAATACTGCTGATAATATTCCTCTTCATCCTCCTGACATTTAACATGCTGCTGCGAAGGACTATGGGCTGCCCCAAACGGCCCATCATCATCAGAATCTTCTTCCAAAAGATGAGTTGGAATTAAAGGTGTCGTAGTTTGGACTCTTGCTCTGAGCAAGACTGCTGGTTAAAGGATAACAGTACTTTTGTTTGTAGGCGACTGAGTCTTTCCTACAACAAGTCGCAACTGTTGTCCCAACCTTACCGGCTCACTAGCAGCACCTCACCAGAAACATAATAGTAAAAGGTGATTTGTGGCAGTCGCTTACGCATGGACTCAAAGTAAGATATCTCAGGGTTGTCGTGGTTAAACGGAAATGACCCTTTTCTCTCATACAAACAAAGGCAATAACACAGATGCAGTGAAGTTATAATAGTTTTTATTTAACATAACTGCAATTTGCGATAAGTTGCATGAACTGCAATAATTAGGATAATGAATATACCAAGCAACAGTATTGTGAAGAAGAGAGTCATTGTTATGAAGACCCCCACCATTTTGCAATATATGAAAGAAATATATATATATGTATGTATAAGATGGAATATGCCCTAATACCCTACTATCCTAATGAGAATAGGCCTAACCTCCTACCTAAAGGAGAGCTGGGTTTACTAAACCTAATCTGCCAAAACCGTGTCCATGAGTGGAGCCCCCAACCCTCGTTACCTTGGAATGAGGTCTCTATCTCAGACTCCGTAGGCACACGAAGACTGGGTCAGCGTCTTGACGACTGCAGCATCGCTATCAGATGGTGGCAATGCCCTCTGGTCGGAATCCCTCTGATTATCTTCTGAAGTGTGATGTATTTATACAGATCTACAAGGTCCCCTGACGTGGGTGTATTAAAAAACAATAGATAACAGGCATGCTTGGGACGGCAATTAATATCAACAATCCCTCGAAAGTATAGAGAGGGAAAATCCCTAAGTGTGAACACCTACTGTTTCTTTGTCTTTGGTGCTTGATCTTGACGCCTTGGCACGGTGACACTGATAATGTAACTCATAACAAGTGGTCTAACTATAAACAAGGCAGCCATCTTAGAAGAAATAAATAATTAAATGGGCTAAGACAGAGAAAGCTAAGTAGGTTAAAAGTCACTAGGTGACGGGGGCACGAGTCTACAAGCCAGCGGCTAAGCTAACTTCTGCTATCCCATTAAAACGAACTAGGATTCACTACAAGGTGTGACCTTACTTGGGGATGTGGCTCTTGGAGTTATATCTCCTCTCCCAGACAAGGACTGAATTTTTTTTCTCGTCTACGGTGTCGCCGACGGTGCAGCCGACGAGGTCGTCGATGAAGTCGTGTCTGTTAGCCCAACTGCACCAGTCCCCGTCGACGGTGCCGCCGCCGATAGCGTAGTCATAGGAATCCTCGTCATCGACGGTGTCGTCGCCGACAACATTTTGATCTTTAACGTCGACGGTCTAGATTTCATTACCATCAACGTAGATGTCGTCGACGAACAGGAAGCCACCGTCGAGAGACTGGTAACCGTCGCCGTCATCGATGCAGCCGCTGTATACATTCTCATCGACGACGGTGTCGACGATGATGACTTCGTTGACGGTGGAATCTTCGTCGATGGTCTGTCGTCAGGAGCTGAGGAAGGCTTTCTGAACTCAGTCAGAACCTTTGGAGAAGGCACAGAAGGCTCTGAGGAAGGTTTAGACACCTCATTTGATGTTGAAGGCTGATGCTGGACTTAGAGGAGGATCTTCTCTCTTGAGGTGAGGATGAGAGTTTGCAGCCTTCACCAGATCCCAGTGAGGTCTTTTTGAAAGTCTTTGAGGGTTGTTTTGAACCCTTTTCAGAATGAGGTGATCTTTGCCTCTTTTGGGATCTTTTAGAAGGCCATGAAGACTCCTCACTGTCAGAGTCTGAGACAGGGTTCTTTCTTGATTTAAGCTTCTGGAGCCATTTTAACAATCTTCCCTCTCTATCCTTTAAAGTTTTTGAGGAAAAGGTACAACATACCTTACAGTCAGTAGCAGAATGCTCAGGATAGAGGTAATATATGCAATCTCTATGAGGATCTTCTGAATGGAGCCTTTTCTTCCCACAAGTTCTGCTGGCTCTAAAGAGACTTTTCCTTTCCCTGTCAGACATTATGCTGGTAAAGCAGGCTCATGTAGATGGACCACTTGTGTTGATCAGTGATCACAACATACCTTAAGATGGCTTCACCGAACTTACAGAGTCCAGGAAATGAACCTGCGGTCTGTAGGGGCACCCTGCTCATGCAGGGGCACCCTCACACTTAGAGACACCCTGCCCTTGGGATGAAGGGCCTACCAGAGGGGTGACTTAAAGTGTCTAAGTGCAGTGACCAGGATATAAATCTGCGGTGATGAAAGGGTGCATGAAACCATTTGCAATGGCAGACCTGCAGACACAGTTTGCATGGGCCCCATGGGTAGCACAGTATATGCTGCAGCCCATGGGGGACCCCTAGTGTGCCAATGCCCTGGGTACCTAAGTGCCATATACTAGGAACTTACATAGGTGCACCAGTATGCCAACTGTGAGTGTAAAAAGTTTACCAGCAACCAAATTTAGAGGAGAGAGCACAGACACTGGGGTCCAGTGAATCAGGTTGGACAGCAGTATTGAGAACTAGTTATGGTATAATATTTTTTTTCAATGGCAAACTAAATATATATATATACACACATATATATAAATATATATATATATATGCAACTATAGAACTATAAATCTCTATAGCTATATACATTTCCAAATTCCTCTCCCTCACCAAAGACCCACACACCGCCAAAGCCAACCTCCATGAGGGAATGAAGTCCATCGCCGAATGGATGAGAAAAAGCCTCCTGAAATTGAACTCCGACAAGACGGAGGTCCTCATCCTCGGCCTCCTGGTGGCCCACCGCACTGGGACCCCCTCCAACACCAACCAACCACGCACGCAACCTGGGCTTCGTCCTCGACTCCGCCCTCACCGTGTCCAAGCAGGTCAACGAAGTTTCCTCCTCCTGCTACAACACCCTCCGCATGCTCCGTAGAATCTACAAATGGATTCTGACGGAAACCAGAAAAACGGTGACCCAGGCCCTCGTCAGCAGTAGACTAGACTACGGCAACGCACTCTACACAGGCATCCCAGCAAAAGACATCCGATGCCTCCAACGCATCCAAAACACCTCCGCCCGACTGGTCCTCGACGTACCCCGCCAATGCCACATCTCCCACCACCTGAAAGACCTCCACTGGCTCCCCGTGGACAAGAGGATCACCTTCAAGCTCCTCACCCACGCTCAAAAGGCACTCCACAACGCCGGACCAGTCTACCTGAACAACAGACTCAACTTCTACGTCCCCTCCCGCCAACTCCGCTCCGCCAACCTCGCCCTCGCCATCGTTCCCCACTTCCAACGCAAGACCTCCGGCGGCAGATCCTTCTCCTATCTCACCGCCAAGACCTGGAACGCCCTCCTGACTGCCCTGTGACAGACACAGGACCTTCTCACCTTCAGGAGACTCCTCAAGACCTGGCTCTTCGACCAGTAGCAGCAGACCCCCCCCTCAGCGCCTTGAAACCCTCACGGGTACGTAGTGCGCTCTATAAATATTGTGATTGATTGATTGATTAAATCTCTATAGCTATATACATTTCCAAATAGAGAATAAAATGGACGTAATAATTAATCCGATGGCGGGATGGACGAAAATGGCTCACCTTTATTGAAACAGGTGCTTCAGAACAGCTTGACCTACTGCCACATCCTTGAGGAAGTCTGCATTCAGGCAGTGTTGCTGAGTGAAGATATGAGGGTATGAGCACCCTTCCATGTCTCTGCTCTGCAGATAAATGGTAATGATACTCAAGCAAACAATGCCATGGATATGTACATGGCTCTTGTGGAATAAGTTCAAACCTTTGCATGCAAAGGTCTGCCGGCTTGTTGGTGACAGGCATCTGGAAATACTTTGTTTAGTTAGCAGAAAACCCTTTCTAGGTGTGCTGTATGCTACGAAGAGCTGGTTGGATTTATGAAAATTATGTTTAATATCAAAAGAGTGCAATGTCCTTTCCGCTGATGCCTGAGAAAAAAACACTTCAGAATTATGGGCTCATTAAGATGGAAATCCATTGGGACTTTAAGAATGAATTTAGGGTTGGTGCGAAGTATAACTTTATCATCCCTGAATTGAAGGAAAAGTTCCTGTGTGGTGAAAGCTTGGATTTCACTTACTTGTCCAGCTGATGTGAGGGCGAGAAGTAAGGCTACTTTCAAGGAAAGGTACTTTATACCTGCTTTGTGGACATGGTCAAAAGGTGGTTTCATAAGTTGTGAAAACTGTTTTTAATTGCCACTGTGGAGGAGGAGGTTTTACCAGTGGCAACCCTTTAAGGAATTCTTTAATAAGCCTCACTGACCACAGAGATGGAGTTTTCGGTGATCTCCTTAAACGAGAAATGGTTGCAAGATGTTCTTTAATAGAGGAATGCAATAAGCCTGACTGAGCCAGATGGAGTAAATAGAGTAAAATCTGATCCGGTGACAAAGAGACAGGATGATGTTAAATGCTCAGCACCAAATGCAAACCTTTTCCATTTTAAACAATATGTTCTGTTAGTACTGCCTGCTCATGCTCTAGCTCAAATCTTCCTACATTCTGAAGGAACATTTAGATGTCCAAATTCTTGAAACTCTGGAGCCAGGCCGCTAACTGGAGAGACTTGGGGGCATATTTAAATAAAGTGGTGCTGCACCTAGTACAGCGCCACTCTCCTAGAGCCCCTTAGCGCCCCCCTACCGCCACCATGTGTGCCATGGCGCAGAGTAGGGGGCAATAGCATCATTTTTATTGGTGCTATTGATGTACTCTGCATTATTGGTGCTACTCCTGAGGAGTACATAGGGGCCCAATATAAAAAATGGAAACCCCATTTTAACACCTGTTCTGAGCAGGCGTTAAAAGTACCGTACAAATGGACGCAGGGAAATCTGTTAGATTTCCATGCACCATTTTTTCGGCCCCCCTAAAGGGGGAACGCCTCCTTTGCATACATTATGCCTGGCGCAGGCATAATCTAGCGCAAACAGTGACAAAGTGGCACAATGCATGCATTGCGCCACTTTGTAAATATGGCCTGAGGATTTTGGCCTCGTTGGGGCACATTAGCGTAAACAATGATGCTGGTGTGGGGCACGGGGCTTATAAATATGCCCCTTGGAGTACGGATGTTGAACCCGACTCTGGTTCATCGCTAATAGTGATGGGATCAGTTGGAGTGGAATGTGCTGTTGTGTTGAAAGGATAAGAAGCTCCATAAACTAGTACTGCACAGCCATGCTGAGGCTATGAGAATCATCCTGCCGTGCTTGGCCTTCATCTTCCTGATGACTTTTGCAAGGACACAAACTGGAGGAAAGATAAAGGCAAATATGCCGGATCATGCAATTGAAAATGCATTCCGCCACAATACCGGACGGGGATGCCTACTTGCAAAGAGCATTTTGACATTGTGAGGGGTCGCAAAGAGGTTGAGATTTAGCTTGCCTCATTGAAGGAAGATCCAATGCAGTGTGTGCTGGTCCAACTCCTACTCGTGGCACAATGTTCTGATTCTGATTAAGGTATCCACTAATTCGTTTTGCTTCCCAGGTAGATACTTTACCATCAGTAGTATTTTGAGATGAATGCACCATTTCCAAATTAGCTGAGCTTCCTGAGATAACAAGTGAGATCTGGTGCCCCCTTGTTTGGATATATGGGCCCATATTTATACTTTTTTAGCGCCGCATTTGCGTCATTTGTTGACACAAAATCTGCGCAAATTTACAAATTACAATTGTATTTGGATTTTGCGTCAAAAAATGGCGCTAATGCAGAGCTAAAAAAGTATAAATATGGGCCATAGTGTATTGTTGTTGTGTTATCTGTTCGTAGGAGCACTGAGGATTGTTGAACCCTGGGAAGGAATACCTGTAAAGCAAGATGCACTGCCCTTAATTCAAGTAGGTTGATATGAAGAGCTTGATGGGAAAGTGGTCATTTGCCACCGATTTGAAGGTTCTGAAGGAATGTTCCCCAGCCATCTAAGGAAGCATCTGTAGTAATCACCAGAGGTGAGGGTGGAGCCAGGAATGGTTGTGGCAGGCCGTTATAGAGATTGACCTGTTATGTCCACCAGGCTAATGAACTGACTATTGTGACCTGGAGGATGTCATCTAAGCTTCCCATTGCTTGCGCTCATTGGGTGTCCAACTCCTCCTGAAGTGGACGCATGTGCAGCCGGCAATGTGGTATTAGATCAAGACAGGAAGACATCATGCCCAAAAGTGATTTGTAAAGGTGAACAGAAAGTGTCCTTCTTTTTTGTATTATTTCTGCTAGCTTGATCAGCTTTTGTTGCCTCTTGTCTGTAGGATATGCTCTGTTCAATTTCATGTCTAATACTGCTCTCAGAAATGTTATCCACTGAGATGGATGAAGAGATTACTTTGTCAGATTGACCATGAGACCTAACTCTTAGAACAAGTGTATGCAAGCCATGGTGGACCGTCTTGCTGACTGGCTGAAAGGTGACTTAACTAACCAGTCCTCTAGGTATGGGAAGACTTGATGTCTTTGTGGTCAGAGGCAGACCACTACTGGGGAGAGACATTTCATAAAGATTCGAGGAGTGGACTTGAGACCGAAGGGTAGTACCCGAAACTGGTAGTAGCTGCCAGCTAATGTAAACCTGAGTAACCTCCTGTGTTTTGGATAGATAGGGATCTAAAAATATGCATCTTGAAGATCTAGTGATGCCATATAATCTCCTTTGTTGAGGAGCTGAAGTATATCTTGCAACGTGACCATCATGAAAGACTGTTTTTTGAGGTAGATGTTGAGGTTCCTTAAATCCAAGATTGCTCTCCACTACATTTACTTCTTTCGTATTAAGAAGAAACAGGAGTAGAAACCTTTACCTCTCTGTGATAGAGGTACTCTTTCTATAGCTCAATTCTTGAGCATAGTGTTGACTTCTCGTTTGAGGCTACACAGATGTTCTTGCAGAAAAGGTTGTGGTGGCGTTGGAGGTGGTGTCTGTATAAATTCTAGTGTGTGTCCAAACCGGATTAGGTCTAGAACCCATTGATCTGTTGTTATCTGTCTCCAACTGTGTAGATGATGGGTTATTCTTCCTGCTATTTTGGTAGTAACATTGAGGGGAGTAGCCGCGCCTGGAACAAGTCACTGTAGACAAGCAGTGTCCTTGCCTTGTTGTCGAGATTTTTCTCTGGGTTGAGATCTGACAAAAGACACTGATGGCGGCTACCTTTTATGGTACTGGCTCCGGAAATTTTGGGTTGAAGAGGAGTACACTGGAAAACGGTATTGCTGACCACCCTCCCACCCCCCCCCCCACCCCCATAAGATACCTGTCCTCTTTTTCGGACTCTACGAAAAGGCAACTTTCTATATTGTAATGTGCCCAGCAACTTGACTGTGTCTGTGCCTGTTTTAATTGTTTGCAGATCGTCATTGATGTGCTTTCCAAACAAAGCTTGTCCATCATAGGGAAGATATAGAATTTTGGCTTGAACCTCATGTTAGAATGAGGTAGCCTACCTTTACAGTGTAAAACTGCTGCTCCAGCCAGCTGCCTTAACCTAGTAGTAGCGATATCCATCGCACAGTCGATAATTTAAGAAGCTATGTTTCCCATCTGCTAAGATCTTTTTTGCTTCCCCTTTTATGTTAGCTGGGAGTTTGTTTACCTGTCACCTGTCACCAGGCAGGTCGCTCCCCCCATCTGCCACGCAGCCCCCTGTGGGTTGAACCTCCGTTGCCGCTTTTGCCGCCTGACTACTCGCTCCCTTTTTCCTGTACCCCAGCGCTTGGCTTCTGTGCCACTTTTTTTTTTCATTCTGTGCCCCTGTGTTTTGCTTTCTGTACCCCTGTGTTCTGTTGTCCCTCTCCCGCCGTTTTTTCCCCGGGTTTTCCCCCGGGTTTTTCCCCGGGTTTTTCCATTGCTGCTGAGCCCCTGCTGCCCCGCCCCCTTCACTCCCATTGGCCGCCCCGCTCCCACCTCCCAGCTGCTCCTCACTCCCTCTGCCCTCATATGGAGGCCTAGGCAAGCCCGTCTGCGCCCATCCGCGCCTGGACCGCACCCAGCAACAGAACCCCTGGAACCCGCACCCCCCGCAACGCCAGATTGCACTACGACGCAAGCACCCTCCACGCACTCAACACCAGACGAGACCACCCCTGCTACCGGGCCACCCCGAAACGCACCCAGGGGCCTTTCACCTGCCGGAACTGCAGTTTCACCAGCATCCAACCCTCCACACCACCAGCCAGAGAACCCAACCACCTCCGCTGCATCCTCCTCAACACCCGCTCCGCTCGCAAGCACGCCATCGAACTTTGGGACCTCCTAGACTCCACCGCCCCCGACATCGCCTTCCTGACGGAGACCTGGCTGAACGCCACCTCAGCACCAGACATCGCCACAGCCATCCCACAGGGCTACAAGATCTCCCGCAGAGACCGCACCAACGGAGTGGGAGGAGGAATCGCCATCATCCACAAAGACTCCATCAAAATCTCAACGAACACCGATGACACCCTCACCACCGCCGAGCACATGCACTTCCAGATCCACACCGACCCCAACACCACCCTCAGAGGAACTCTCATCTACAGACCTCCCGGACCCCGCCCACAGTTCAGTGACACCATCGCCGACCTCATCAGCACCCACGCCCTCGCTTCCACGGACTACATTCTCCTCGGGGACCTGAACTTCCACCTCGAGAACAACAACAACGCCAACTTCACCACCCTGATTGACAACCTCGCCAACCTCGGACTCAAACAGCTCGTAACGACACCCACTCACGCCGCTGGACACACGCTCGACCCCATCTTCTCCGCAAGCCCCCACGTCTCCTTCAACCACACCACCGAACCACACTGGACCGACCACAGATGCGTCCACTTCACCTTCAGAAAACCCACCACACACCACTGCACCCAACAGCTACCACGCCGCTGCTGGGGCAAGGTCACCGAGGACCAACTGACTACCGCCCTCGCCCTGAGACCACCCACCGACCCCACCGACCCAGACACCGCCGAGACCAACCTCACACAGTGGATCAACGACTGTGCCAACACCCTCGCCCCTCTCAAGACCTTTACAACCAACCACACCAACAAGAAAGCCGCCTGGTTCACCGAGGATCTCCGGATCTCCAAGCACACCTGTTGGAAGCTGGAGAAGAAATGGCTCCACGACCGAACACCAGACAACCACACAGCCCTCAAGAGCGCCACCCGCAGACATCACCAACTCATCAGGACCGCCAAGAAGACCGCCTTCAAGGACCGCCTAGACAACAACGCACACAACACCAAAGAGCTCTTCAGCATCGTGAAAGAACTCTCCAACCCCAGCTCCATCACCAACGACATCCCGCCATCTCAAGACCTGTGCGACTCCCTGGCCACCTTCTTCCACCGCAAGATCACCGACATCCACGACAGCTTCAACCCCGACCCCCCCCGCACCCACCACCGAGTCCACCACCCCTGCGACTACCACTCGCACCAGTCGCCTGACCGTCTGGTCCAGCGTCAGCGACGAAGACACCATCAAAACCATGAACTCCATCCACTCCGGATCCCCATCGGACCCCTGCCCTCACCACGTCTTCAACAAAGCCAGCGCAGCCATCGCGCCCCACCTCCGGAAAACAATCAACTGTTCCTTCGAGACAGCAACCTTCCCAGAAAGCTGGAAGCACGCCGAGATCAACGCCCTTCTGAAGAAGCCCAAGGCGGACCCCAAGGACCTCAAGAACTTCCGGCCCATCTCCCTGCTCCCTTTCCCGGCAAAAGTGACCGAGAAGATTGTCAACAAACAGCTGACCCGCTACCTTGAAGTCAACAACATCCTGGACCCTTCCCAATCTGGTTTTCGCAGCAACCACAGCACCAAGACCGCCCTCATCGCCGCCACTGACGACATCCGGACCATGATGGACAAAGGAGAAACAGCCGCCCTCATCCTCCTGGACCTATCAGCAGCCTTTGACACGGTCTGCCACCGCACCCTATCAGCACGCCTTCATGACGCCGGTATCCAAGAGAAGGCCCTGTCCTGGACCACATCCTTCCTCAGAACCCAGAGCGTCCGCCTCCCACCCTTCCGCTCCAAAACCACCGAGATCATCTGCGGCGTCCCACAGGGATCCTCCCTCAGCCCGACGCTGTTCAATATCTACATGGCCCCCCTCGCCCACGTTGCACGACAACACAACCTCAACATCATCTCCTACGCCGACGACACCCAGCTGATCATATCCCTCACCGAAGATCCCCACACCGCCAAAGCTAACCTCCACCGAGGAATGAAGGCCGTAGCCGACTGGATGAAGGACAGCAGACTGAAGCTGAACTCAGACAAGACGGAGGTCCTCATTCTCGGACCCACCCCATCAGCCTGGGACGACTCTTGGTGGCCCACGTCACTAGGCACAGCCCCGGAACCCACAGACCACGCACGCAACCTGGGGGTCATCCTCGACTCCACTCTCTCCATGACCAGGCAAGTCAACGCCGTCTCCGCGTCCTGCTTCAACACCCTCCGTATGCTCCGCAGGATCTTCAAATGGATCCCCCTCGACACGAGAAAAACCGTTACCCAGGCCCTCATCACCAACAGACTCGACTACGGGAACGCCCTCTACTCAGGAATTACAAACAAGCTCCTGAGACGACTCCAACGCATCCAGAACGCCTTGGCCCGACTCATCCTCAATGTCCCCCGCCGCAGCCACATCACACTCCACCTGAGAGGCCTGCACTGGCTCCCCGTCAACAAAAGGATCACCTTCAAGCTCCTGATCCACGCACACAAAGCACTGCACAACACCGGACCCACCTACCTCAACAACCGACTCAGCTTCCACACCCCCACCCGAAGCCTCCACTCAGCCAACCTCGCCCTCGCCACAGTCCCCCGCATCCGAAAAAAACCCAACGGGCGGCAGTAGATCCTTCTCCTACCTCGCCGCCAAAACCTGGAACACTCTCCCCACCATCCTACTACAGACCCAGGACCTGCTGGCCTTCAGAAGACTCCTCAAGACCTGGCTCTTCGACCAGTAGCACCCCCCCCTCCCCAGCGCCTTGAGACCCTCGCGGGTATGTAGCGCGCTTTACAAATGCAGTGATTGATTGATTGATTGATTGATACGGAGCAATATCAGACCATTACTGTCATATTTACCCAACAATGCCAGTCAATTTACAGCTCTGTGAGCACCGACTTAGCTGAAAAACTCTTTCCTACACTGTTGAGGCACCTACCGTCTTCATCCGGGGATGCTGACAGATGAGCTGAAGGGTTCTAAGACCTTCTTTGAGCTGCCTGAGAGACAACTGAATCTGGTTTTGGATGACCCGTTAGGCAACCTGGGGCGTCCACCGAAGCCTAGTATTTCTTACCGCTGCAACCGAGGCAGGATTGCGCATTAGTTTCAGGCCTTCCTACCAAATATAATTAATAGTAGGCATGGCTCAGATAGTTTTCCTGTAAGGTTCTTTAAAATCAGAACAAAAGCAGTCCTTTTGTTTTGCTGGAATAGGAAGTTCAAATCGAAGTGCTGCCCTTCCTAATATATTGTGTAAACCTCCTATGTCTTCTGGAGGAGAGTCAATTGGTGTTGGAGAAGGCGATGAGGGTGCTGCTAGTACGTAATCATCCCATTAATCATGGAGGTCCTGAAGGTCCCCTTCTTCTCTGTCATCCTCGTATGCTGTGAGGTCATCTGGCTGTGACACTAGTGGAGTAAGCGTGGAGAAGAAGGCAACTTGTGTGAGGGTATGTAGCCAGTGGAAATCTCCTTTTCTAGTCCGATAGCATCACTTGTAGATCCGTTACCAATGCTTATGGCATATATGCCATTTTTTCATGATACTGCTGTGGTTGCTAGCAATGTGGTTTGGGTTCATAGTAAAGTTGCACATATTCTTCCCCTTCATCAGAATACTCCTGGCATTTTACGCTCATTTGTGATGGGCTAAGAGCGTTCCCAAAAAGATTATCTTCATCTGAATATTTGTCTAGAAGGTGGGAGGGCAATAATGAAGGCACTTGACTTGGTGATGTATGTGCCGGTGTAATTATCTTTTGTTTTCTGTGTTTCTGGATAAGTTTGGTTGTCAGTGTGGTCGTTGACGAGGTCGTCAACGATGGAAGAGTCTGAAGTCCCATTTTTCTCGTTGACGATGGCGTTGTTGTTGATGAGGTAAATACCATTGATGAGTCATTGCCTGTAAACGAGTGTGTCGCTGTTGGTGGTACCATCGAAGACAGGGTTAATGTCGATGGGGATGCCGTCGTTGACGGATGCTTCTTTGTTGATAGGTGCACTGTTGTCAACGGAAGCATAGATGAGAAAGTTATCTTGAGCTTCGACAGAATAGGTGTGGAGGTAGCTGAGGATGCCATCGTGGACAATGAAGATGCTACCATTGACACCATGACAGTGTTTGCTGTATTTGTCATCGACACTGCTATCACCCCTTTTGTCGATGTGGTCATCAACAACGATTTTCTCGTCAACAGTGAAGTCGCTAACAAGCCATCCATTGGCGGGGTCGATGAAGGTTTTTTAAAAGTGTGTTTTACCTGGGGTGGAGGTGTTGGAGGTTCAGAGGTCGACTTCTGAAGGCTTTTAAAAGACCTTGGAGCCTTTTTCTCCTCTTTAGTTCCCAAATGCAGCCAACTCTTCTGAGGAGACTTAGGAAGGCTGTGTCTGTGGGAGACCTGAGAGGACGTTTTGGACCCCTTCTTGGGTGGTTAGTAGAAGAGTGAGCAGTGGATTCTTCCCTACTCCTTCTAACAGGCGTCTTTTGAGAGGATAGAGATGATGTGCCACTCTCTTCTTCAGAAACAGGATTCTCTTTTGACGTAAGTTTCTGGAGCCATAGAAGGAGTCGTCCTTTATGGTCCTTTAAGATTTTATTGAAAAAAGTGTGACATACCTTGCATTCCTTAGTTTTATGATCAGGATACAGACAGTGGATGCAATCCTTGTGAAGGTCATCTATGTGGAGCCTCTTTTTTCTGCAAGCACCACAGGGTCTGAAGAGACCTTTCTTAGGTGTATTTGATGTTTAGGACACCAAAACACAGAATACCAATATCTAGGGCAAATCCTGAGACGTTGTAGAAAAAATAAATAGAGAATCAGCAAAACTCCTTTTGTAGAGTTGTGACAGGACAACACTGAGGAACTGGAGCTTCTCTCAGGAAGGTTCTACAGGGTGGTGTCACCTGATTGGTTGACTCTCAAGTTTAGTCCATTTTGCAAAATGACTATGATATGGTACTAAACTGAAAGGCATAAGGCCTATATGTTTATATCCATGTTGACACTGCTCTTTTAATCTACCGGGGACTCCCATCTTGATGACAAGGACTTATTCAAGAATGTGAATCTATGACAGTTCCAGTACTGGAGTAAATATTCTTACTCCACTGTCCCTGATGCTTCATTTTCGGCTTGAATTAGGCTGGTTTGGAGTTTGGTGAGAGTTCTCTCTCCGCCCAGCTGAAGGTCTGGCCTGCTGATGTGACAGCAGTTCCTGACAATGTTTAGGGTTGTCACAGGGTTGGCATACAACTCTAAATTTGGTGGGCAGATGACCCTCAGTAAAGTACTCCACCATACATATGAACTTACCTCCACCCATCAAACTCACAATTGCCACTATGTAATTAACAACCACACAGTCATTTAGTTTACACAATATTTACTTGCCAAATATTGTTACGTAGGGATCTGGCAAATGACAGACATTTGACTACGAACACAGATTTTATGTTTATTTAATATATTATATATATAGTTTTCTCCAATTTTACTTGAGACTGGAATACAGCCTCTCAAAGATACCTATAGGTAACTTGTATAAATGATCATATGCAACTGGTTATATTTTATCGCCCTGGCTTTTACAAATTGTTTTTTTCAGGTATTTTAGTCTGATTTGTTTAATTGCACTTAACCAGAATTCCAAAATTCAGAATATGAAGAATTATTGCATGAAAACTCAGGACAGAAAAGAGGTGTTCACAATATGGAGCCTTTTTGGAAATCCTATGTCTGTTCCTGGTGCATTCACATGACCCTGTGAGTAAAGGCTAAAGAGTAAACATCTTCATCTAGTTTTGCAAAGGATCTCATCATTTGCCACCTCTTGAGATACACCTAAAGGAGCTGTAGCATTTGTAGAGCAAGCAACAGCTCCGTAATGGGCCTCCCAAGTAGCTGGGTGTTGGTCCTTGGTACAACGGAGTGTCATTCTGTACTATGGTTACCAAATTATTTGCAAGTCTGTGGGCAAAACAGTGCACAATATCTACTATCTAGCCAGCAGATGGGTTAATAGGGAAGTTTTTTTGGTATCTTTAAAGCCGGCGGTGGAATAATAAATAATCTCTCCTATTTAGCCAGCAGTAGGGTGAGTACCAGAGAAATAGGAGTATTTACCCAGCAGCCGGCTAAATAGCCGCTACCTTAAAGATATCCTAGCCTTGTGAAAGGGTAGGGTTGGAATAATTTTTTCACTGTGGGGCAAATTGTCTATGGAGGTTAATGTGGCATTAAATATAGTTTTACTCACCAGAGGGCACACACCCTCCTCACTAACCATTAATGAAGGCAGTGGCAATCTCAGCTATAACTTGCGAAGGTACCCCAAAATTGCGTCCACGTTTATCCTAGCATCTAATGTTAGATTTTTCAGTAATAAAACAACGTTGACCAGAGGAAAATGCTGAAGCTTTTCATGGAGATTAGTTTTACTTTTTCAAGTACCATGTGATGGTACATTAGCAAGTAGAAGGAGTAGATGTTATAGGGGAGTGGTTTTTAACTTGTGCTCTGGGGAATCTTTGTGATCCATGAAGCCTATTAAAGGGGACTGCGACTGCTAAGAAAATTCAATAATATTAACAGATTAATAAAGTGTGTACAAAAAAAACCAAAAGGTAAAACTGAACATTTTAAAATGTCCCATAGTTGCGAAGGAATCTGAATTTACAGGCTAAAAAAATTAAGTTCGTATCCTCAGACTGATTCATGGGACAGTGCAAGTGTGACAAACAGAATATATCACAGTTGTTGAGGTTGCCTTTACTGAATTTATAAAAAATGCAACCTTCCCACTAACATTAAAATTGAGATTTTTTTATATTTGTTTGGAAATTAAATAAAATATTTAATTATGTCTGCATTGTTTTGAGGTTGATGCCATCAAAGTTGCTAAGGCTTGAATCCCCGGCTTTCAGTAACGACTCAGTCGGGCGTCCCCATGTTCCAATAATTATTCAGTTGGGGTCCCCTTTAGATTCCAGAAATGATTGGTTGGGGTCCACAGAAGTGAAAAGGTTAATAACCACTGCTCTAGGAAGTCCTACATGAAAGCTATTCTGAAACAATCATAATATACTTTTTGCCAAGCCTAAAACTCCCTTATTAATACATATAAGCCATCCCTAGGCTAGGCCCTAAACCCCCTGTAGAAAAGGGTGCACTACCTTTTAAAAAGTTAGAGATTTACTTTTACATTTTAAATGTCCTCGTTGTGAAAAACTCACAAATTACATTTTCACTATTGTGATGCTTAATGCTCCAATATAATAACATTGGGGTACTTTATTGCATTTTATAAGTGATACCTTTTGTTTGGGAACAGGTAGAAATATAGGTGGGTCATTTTGACCCTGGTGGTCCGAGACCGCCAGGGCTAAAAGGACGGAAGCACCGCCAACAGGCTGGCGGTGCTTCCAGCCCTACCGCGGTTGCACCGCTGGGGCCGGCGGTTTCATGCCGTTTTAGCCCCGGCGGTGATAATCCGCCAGGGCAGCGCTGCAAGCAGCGCTGCCCTGGGGATTATGACACCCCTACCGCCAGCCTGTTTCTGGCGGTTTGCACCGCCAGGAAGAGGCTGGCGGTAAGGGGTGTCCTGGGGCCCCTGGGGGCCCCTGCACTGCCCATGCCAATGGCATGGGCAGTGCAGGGGCCCCCTAACAGGACCCCGGCCAGCTTTTCACTGTCTGCATAGCAGACAGTGAAAAGCGCGACGGGTGCAACTGCACCCGTCGCACGGCCGCAACACCGCCGGCTCCATTAGGAGCCGGCTCCTATGTTGTGGCCTCATCCCCGCCGGCCCAGCGGGGATGTCGTAATGGGGGCCGCGTGAGTGCGGCCGCATTGGCGGCCGCACGGCGGTTACCGCCTGGCGGGCGGCTACATCGTAATGACCCCCATAATGTTTGGTGTCTAAGGTATTGTAATTTAGAATCCTCTTTAATGGTAAAGTCAGATTGTAGGTTATACTTCTGAAAGTGTCACTTTTAGAAAGTTTGCATTTTCTTGTCCTATCCATTTGGTGCCTGCAGCCTTTATCCTGGATCACATGACTAGATGTATTTGGCAGTTGGCCTTTGAGTATTCCTCCCAGTCATTAACACAAAGGGTGACTAGGATTAGCAGGATTTTGCCATTCTGGTAGGATGACAAGGGGGGGAACTGTGCAGAGCCCCACTGACATTTAGAAGAAGCTGTCTCAGCACACACTCAAAGAACTTAACACCAGCCTTTTGTGGCCCCCCACAGACCCAGTAGAGCCTAAGCAGGAAAGTAGGAAAAATCCAGGGCCATCTGCAGGAGGAGGACACTCTAGAAATTTCATTCATTTTAGAGCTGGTACCAGGAATACAAATATGACCCATACATTCACTCTTCAGTTCATTTTTCGACCTGTGAAGGACTACTCTGCTGCCTGTGGCCACCTATAAACATCAGAGGACTGCCCTGCTGCTCCAAAATGACTGCTGCCTGAAGCCTGCCCTGTGCCCTCAGTGGACTGCCCTGCTGCATGAGGCGTGCGCTTCTGCTTGAACCCAGGGCACCCAGAGTGACTCCAAAGGCTAGTTCACTGGCCTCCTGTTCAGTGCTACAGGGACACAAAAAGCTTCAACAAAGCACCTTGAACCAGACTGAAGTGAGTCCTGACCCTCCAAGTTGTGTCCCCCCAGTCCTGAACCCTTGGAAGTAATGTTAAAGGTGATTAACCAGTCGAAATCTAAAACTTTGGACTTTTAGGCTCTCGATTACACTAAAATCACAAAAAAATCATAACTCCGATTCCACCGATGCCCCCGATTGAAGTTTTTTCCTTTGGTGTCAATTTTTATTTTTTATTTTACTCAATTTTTCTAAATTAGTGTGGGTTTCTTCTTGTGTTGTGCTTTTTTTTTTTTACTGTTTTTGTGCTGCATAAATACTTTACACATCTCCTTCAAGTCAAGACTGAAAGCCTTTGTGCCAAGCTACCAGAGGTCTAAGCACAGGTTGATTAAGTGATGATTGTTTATGTGTGGGAAGGGACACCTTCTTGCACTTAAACAATCATTAATGGTGTTTGCCTCTTCCTGTGTGTGCTGTAGAATGCAGTACGCATAGAAAAAGTAAAAAACGGGGAGAAATAATGTTATTTTCCCCATTGCGCCACTTTAACGCCACCCCTGAGGTGGTGTGGGAATCTGACGCATTCCCTGACAGTTTTGAACTACCAGTTGGACACAGATTGGCAGGAAAGAGTATTGTGTTGAGCTTGTGTTGCAGTAAAAAAATAAAAAATGATTCAACTTGGAGGATGGATGCTCCGATTATTTGAGATGAGCTATGTATGAAACGTCTGCTACCTATTGGACAAAATCTGCAAAGAAAATTAATGAGTGAGGATAGGCTTATTTATGTTTACTTTTGAATCAATCATTTGTTTAGGATTTGGATATTGAGCAGCCCAATATTCCTCCATAGTCCACCACTCAAAGAGAAGATCTTTTCTTGGGGAAATATTATTGTTCTATTTTAATTAGGCATCTTATGAGAGGTGCCATTGGCAAACTTGTTGGTTTGTTTTTTATTGCAACATCTCAGCCTGTGGAGCAGACCATCTAGCCCTTTCGGACCTCCATAGGAGCTTGGTGCTGGCAGAGGGCAGGGCCAGCTACAGAATGATCAGTACTTGTCTACCTTTTTCAGTGCTGACACCAAACAGCCATGATTCCCCCTTATGCTTTTACCTGGCAGCTGGCATGCGATTGCTGTGGACCAGTGGGTCCTGCAGGTTGCCTGTTGATGCTACACCTCTCCCTTTTTGCCAACTCCTTCACCCTGCATTTCCTCCTGGCTTTTTCCAGTCTTTGGGAGAACAAGCCTCCATCTTTGCCAGAAAGGTTCAGTCATTACTAGCTAACACAACTGACTTGGGTTGAATTTGGATTTTCATTTCCTGAACAATTGTCTTTGGAAGGACAAATTGAAAATGCTATCCTTGATCCAGATTCTCTTTGCTCTGCATGGTTCCTTGTACTTGAAGGTTGAATTTTCATGCACCTGTCCTGCTATCCCACAGGTATTGTGTTTGATTCATCTTGAGGAAAGAAAACTTTCAGTTTGCAATTTTGCCCTTAGGGCTTACTTTAGCCCCTCATGTCCTCAGGAAGGGACATTCAAGATTTTATACTGATGTTTCAGACTCCAGGATGGTACTGAGGTTCTTGGCCTCTGGGTCTTGTAATTCTAGCTAGCACCACATGACTATTGACACATTATGGCTCTCCAGTAGACCCTTTTCTTTAAATGGGCTCAGCATGGTGGGTGTCTCAAGGGCAACATCCTGGTGTCAGATGAGGCGGCTTGGGACCCTTGCTGGTGGATACCAACCTTAAATCCAGTTAACTGTTCTCCCTACCCTACCTGGAGTTCACACTGGCGACATCCCCCTCAATCCTGGGAGGAGGGCTCTTCAGGAGATGGAGATCAAGGGCCTCTAGGTTCCACTGTAGGCTCCACTACAGCAAAAGCACATTTACCATAATGAAATAGTTTCAATGTCCATCATGTGGAAGGGAGAAGCACTTTCACTGCATTAGGGATAAGAAAATTAGTTACTTACCTGTAACTGTAGTTCTCCAGTATTGTAATCTGTCATAGATTCACATGCTTGAATCATTCCCCGTCGTCGAGATGGGAGTCCCCGGTACATTATAATAGCAATGTAGTAGCAACTATAATGGAAAAAGGCCTAAAAGCTTCCACTTTGGTAGCCTATTCCTGTCAGTTTGAGAAAAAAGGACCAAACTCAAGTTTCAGCCAATCAGGCTTCCCCTCCCTCTAGAACCCTCCTGTGAGAAGCTCCAGTCCCTCAGATTTTCCAAAGCACGAGTACCAAAATATCTGAAGAGAACAGATAACTGTGAGCTTACCAGGGGAGGAGGGAGGTTCACATGTGAGCCTATGAAAGATTCCAATACTGGAGAACTACAGTTACAGGTAAGTAACTAATTTTCTTACTCCAGTATTGGAACTTTCATAGATTCAAATGCTTGAATCAGAATAGCAAGCAGTAATCAAGCACATTGTATGATAAGCATTACCACAATCACTGAAATAAACATCTCCATGAATGAGAGAAGAAAAAACGTTAAATAAGCAATTAATATGCAAAGAGAAAATCACTGTAGCATGATAAATGATGAATAGTGCATTATTAAGGAAAGAATACAACATTATACAATGTGCACAAAACAATTGGGCTGGTGGGAAAAAGAAATGATGAAAATACAACAGCTCACCGTTACTGGAATAAATGTTGCAATACCGCTTGTCCTACCGCTACATCACCCTGCGGTGTTTCTTCCAAACAATAATGCTTTGCAAACGTATGCGCTGATTTCCAGGTGGCCGCCCTGCAAATGTCTTGAATGGGCACGCCTGCAAAGAGCGCCGTGGATGCGGCCATTTCCCTTGTTTAATGTGCATGAGTTGGTCAGTGCAGAGGTTTTCCTGCCGATCTAGGACAAGAATCAATAGCAGAGGCTATCCATCTTGCAATCCCCTGCTTGGACAACGACTGGCCTTTTCTAGGAGAACTGAATGCCACGAGAAGTTGATTTTCTAAAATGTCTAGTTCTATCCAGATTACATTTAAAACATCTTTTAACGTCCAATAAATGAAGAGCCTGTTGGCGTTGAAGGATTTGGGAAAGACGATTTTAGTACCACCAGTTGATTGATGTGGAAATCTGAAGGAACTTTAGGTATAAACTTTGGATTTGTTCGTAAGACTACCCTGTCTGTCTTGAACAGTAAGAAAGGGTCTAGGATAGTAAATGCTTGGATCTCACTCACCCTTCTGGCTGAGGTAAGAGCGAGATGGGGAGCAACTTTCCAGGATAAAATTTTTAAGCCTGCTTTGTGAATCGGTTCAAATTGAAGTTTCATTAATTGGGACAAAACCAGGTTAAGCTGTCACAACGGTGGAGGTGGCCTGACTGGTGGGAAAGATCGAAAAAGTCCTATAAGAAATAGTTTTATGACCATTGCGGACCACAAAGGAGGAGCGGTGTCCTTACGCCTATAGCGGGAAATTGCTGCTAAGTAGACTAATCGAAGAGTTCACCAAACCTGATCTGGCCAGATGAAGAAGATAAGGTAGTATCTGCTCCGGCGACGAAGAGAAAGGATGTACTTGAGCCTATTTACACCATGTGCAAAACCTTCTCCACTTCAAGCAATAACATTTGTTGGGACTGTCAGCTGCAGCTATGGCGAAGCTGGATCTGGGTGGAGAATTTGACCCTCGCTCATTGTTAGGAGGGACGGCATCACTGGAAGAGGGATGCTATGGATCTCTGAGAGGAGAAGCAGCTGTGTATACCAATACTGCCGAAGCCATGCCGGAGCGATCAGGATAAGTCTGCAGCGTTCGTTCTTGATCTTTGCCAGTACTCTCGGTATGAGAGGAATGGGAGGAAAAGCGTAAGCATAAATTCCTGACCATGTCCTTGAAAACTCATTCCCCCAAGAGCCCCGATGGGGATCCTGACTTGCAAAGAACCAGCATTTTGCATTCTGCATGGTAGCGAAGAGATTCAGGTTTAGTTTTACCCATAGGAAGAAAACGTGATTCAACACCCTCCGATCCATTTCCCATTCATGGTTGGATGGCAACGACCTGCTCAGAGAGTCCGCTATGGCTTTCTGAGCACCCCGGACATGTTCTGCTCAAAGACTTACTCTGTGACCGATGGACCAGTACCAAATGCGCTGAGATTCTCTCAATAAGAGGAGAGATCTTGTTCCTCCCTGCTTGTTGACATAATGCATAGTTGTAGTGTTGTCTGTCTGAATGAGTACTGATGAGCCCCTTATCTTTGGAAGGAAAGCGCGAAGCCTTCAATTCGAGGTAATTGATGTGAAAAGACCTCTGATGTGGCTTCCACTTGCCCCTGACTTGTAAGTGCAGAAGGAAGGCTCCCCAACCTTCGAGAGATGCATCATAGTGATCACCCACAGAGCTGGTTGGAGGAGAAAAGATAGTCCCACCGACAAGTGAGAATGTTGAGTCCACCAAGCCAGAGATGTTATCATGGGTTTCGTTATCCTGATTATATCGTCGAAAGACCCCTTGGACTGCATCCACTGAAGGTCCAGCTGTTCCGAGAGGGGTCGCATTCTGAGACAACAGAATGGTACCAGTGGAATGCAGCAGGACATCATTCCCAACAGGGACTTGAAGAGGCAAACTGAAACAGACTTTCTTTTTTGCAGCTGCCTGCCCAGGGATATAAGCTTTTTCAGTCTCTCTCCTGTAGGAGTTGCCTTGTTGTTGGATGTGTCCAAAACTGCCCCCAGAAATGTTCTACTTCTTAAGGGTTAGAAAGCTGATTTGTCGCAGTTGACGGTGAGGCCCAGATTTGTGAATAGCTCCACGCAGGCGCATGCCGACTTCAGCGCCTGAGATCTGGACTTGGCCTTGATGAGCCAGTCGTCCAAATACGGAAAGACCTGATGGTTGTGTCTTCTGAGGAAGGATACAACTGGAGCCAGGCATTCGGTAAAAATTCTCAGGGCCGATTTTAGTCCGAAAGGAAGTACTTTGAAATGGAAATGCTCTCCGGCTACCATGAATCTGAGATATTTCCTGTGGGAATAGTGTATAGCAGTGGTCTCCAAACTTTTTAGTGCTGTGCCACCCCAGATGAAAAAATAAAAATCATAGGGCCCCCCTCAGAATTTTTTCACAATTATTTTATAAAGTTGTCAATGTTTTTAAACATTGCAGTTAAGTACCGCTACCTTTTTAAAAATGCAATGACATGCTTCTGTCTAAAATAATGCCCTGTTATCTGTAGAAAGCTTCTTTTGCCCTCCCCCCCCCAGTTTGAAGACCCCTGGTGGATAGGGATATGGAAGTATGTGTCCTGCAAGTCGAGGGTGGACATAAAATCTCCCCAATTGAAAAGGGACAGGATATCTGTTGAGGTAATCATACCGAATGACTGCTTCTTGAGGTAAGTATTGAGATCCCTGAGATCTAAGATTGGACGCCAATTTTTCCACTTCTTTTGAATCAGGAAGGACTGAGAATAAAACCCCCTCCTTTTGTCTTGATGTGGAACTCTCCCTATAGCTCCTTGAGGAGCATTGACTCGACTTCATGCTTGAGTAGATATAAGTGTTTCACCAGTTGTGGAAGGGGGGGGTCTTGCAGGTGGGATCTGTAGGAATTCCAAAGTATGGCCAAATTGAACCAGGTTTAAGACCCATTGGTCTGATGTAATTTTTTGCCAGTTCTGAAAATGGTGGGAAATCTTTCCCCCTATTTTTGTATCCGAGGAAATGTACGTAGCCGGAGTCATTAGAAAGTCAATGTCTTTGTCCTGCGTCCTTCGCTTGTCTTCCTGCTCTTCCCCTTTGCGTTGTTGTCGTATATGCCGCTTGTAGAGGCTGTCTCTGTTGGTACTAAGGATGAAAGGACTGAGACGTAGCGGAGACAGAAAGGTATTTATATTGTTTGAATCCTCCCCTGTAAGATGAATATCCCTGACCTCTAGCAGCCCGAAAGGGCTGCCTTCTAAATTGTAGGGTGCCAAGGGACTTAGCTGTGTCCGTATTGGTCTTTATGGACTGAAGGGCGTCGTCAATATGTTTTCCAAAGAGGGCTTCTCTGTCAAAAGGCAAGTCTAGAATCTTGTTCTGAACTACCATTCTAAAAGAAGTTGCATGGAGCCAACCTTCCCTTCTTAAAACAGCTGCACCTGCCAGCTGCCGAAACGCCATGGTAGCGATATCCTTCGCACAGTCTATAACTTCGGCGGAAGACCTTTCCCCTTCTTGCAAGATTTTTCTCACTTCCTTCTTTGATTGCTCTGGGAGTTGATCTAAGTAGGGAGAAATGTCTGCCCATAACTGTCTGTCGTACCTGCCAATTATAGCCAAAGAGTTAGAGGCCCTTATCATAAGAGAAGACATCAAGGAGAAACGTTTCCACATATTATCCAGTCTTCTTCCCTCCTTGTCTGGTGGAGCCGATATTGGTGCCAAAGGGTTTCTGGACCTGCGTTGCGCTGCTTGGATAATGACTGAGTCCGGTTTGGCGTGCCCCGTGAGGCAGGCCTGGGAGTCATCGGGTGCCTTATATTTTTTATGTAGACGAGGCAGGACAGGAGTGACGGTAGCCGGATTTTTCATTACTTTGATGCCTTCATCCCGTATGTAGTCCAATATTGGCATCAAATTTATACTCTTTTGAAAAGGTTTTTTAAAATCATAAAGGAAACAATCCATTTGTTTCATTGGCATGGACAGCGCAAACCTCTTTGCAGCTCTTTCTAGCAAACTGTAAAAACCTCTGATGTCACACGGGGGGAATCTATCGTGACAGGGAAGGGTGAAGATGAAGAAGGAATTTGGAAATCATCCCACTCTGTTATTGCATCTGGCAACTCTCCCTCTTCTCTGTCATCTTCCGATGTCGGTAGATCCTGCGTCGGAACGGATATGGGCGGATGTGGTGGTACATCCAACGGCGGTACCCCCAGTTGAATAGGTGTGGAAGGAAGAGGTACAGAAGAAGGCAAAGATGGTTGCTGTACTTCCGAGCCGGCCGGCGGAAATTGCTTTCTGTAGTCATCAAGCATCAATTGCAACTCCGCTTTAAGGTACCCTGGCAAAGGGACCATTTTCTCCTGGTAAGGATATTGCTGTGCCTGTGAATAAAAGGATTCGGGATCATGCTGGTTATCCTCATCAAAGTCCTGGCACTTCACATGCAGTTCTGAAAAGCTACGTGCAATCCCAAACGGGCCCTCAACCTCTGAGTTCTCCTCCTCTAAAAGATGTGTAAGTACCAATGATGATACTTTACTTGGTGAAGTGAGCAATGGAGAAAGCAATTCAGATTTTTTATATTTTTTTACTGTCGTTAGTGGTATCGTTGACGACGTCGTCGATGGAGTCAGCTGCGACAACAGTGAAACTTTTGTCAACGAGGCGGTCGAAAACGGTAACAGTGTTGTCGTCGACGACGGTCTCACCGACGGTTTCGTCGACGGAGATGAAGCAATGACTACATTGATCGTCGACGACGTGACTGAAAATCCCGTTGACGAGGACGTCGACGAGGTAACCATTGTTGAAGCAGTACATGCTGCAGAGATAGTCGACGTTGTAGCAGTCAACAATGAGACCGTATACACTCCTATGCTTCCGTCAACGGTGCCGTCGTCATACTTTTCCCAGATGGTTTCTTAAAAGTATGCTTAACCATAGGAGGTGGTGTTCGGGGCTCTGAAAAGGCTTTTTTACTACGTTCTGAGGAAACAGAACGCTCTTTAGAGTCTCTTTTGGAGGATACAGACCTCCTGTGAGGAGAACTGAAAGGGCTGTAAGCTTTAGAAGACACTTGTTGTGTCTTTTTTAAAGCTTTTTTGGGTGGATCCTCAGAATGATGAGCTTGAGGAGATCTGCCCCTTTTGTGGAACTTTTTTGATGATGAAGACGACTCCTCACTATCGGAACCAGAAAGGGTTTGATCTGGTTTTCAATTTTTGTAGCCAAATCATAAACCTGCCCTCCCTGTCCTTGAGGGTTTTGTTAGAGAATGTTCTGCATACCTTGCAGTCCTTGGCCACATGATCAGGATAAAGGCAATAAAAGCAGTCCTTGTGTGGATCTTCGAAATGAAGTCTCTTCTTTCCACAGCTTTTGCAGGTCGTAAAGAGGCTTTTCTTTTCCTTGTCAGACATGTATATAATTTGAGAAAATAGAATTTCCCCAGACCAGGAAATAAATTTGAAGCCTTGTTTGTGGAAAAAATCTTCTTTCTCTGGTAGAAATAGATCCTTGAAGATGTAACTGAGTAGAGCTCAGTGGAGACTCCCTAGAAAGAAGTGCAGTAGAAAATCTGAGGGACTGGAGGGTTCTAGAGGGAGGGGAAGCCTGATTGGCTGAAACTTGAGTTTGGTCCTTTTTTCGGAAAGAGACAGGAATAGGTTACTAAGGTGGAAGCCTTTAGGCCTTTTTCCATTGTAGTTGCTACTACATTGCTATTATAATGTACCGGGGACTCACATCTCGACGACGGGGAATGATTCAAGCATGTGAATCTATGAAAGTTCAGATACTGGAGTAACTAGCATTATGTCAAGAATGCCCACTACATGTCAAGAATAAGACCATTATGCCAGGGTCACATGATGCTACATGTGAGAAATTGGGTTGGTGGGTGACTGGGGTGGGAGGCCCATCTGTACGACGGTTTTTAACTTGTGTCAAATTCAAACTTAAATTCCTAATAGAAAAGTAAAACTACAAGTCCCCAAGATGTAAGGGCTCTGGACTGACAAGTCAGTACTAGAAGCACTGGCTGACACTTCTAGCTATGCATTGGTTAATTTATGATTTATTCACAACATGGTATGACGCACCAGAAAATTACTTATCTAACATGGATGATATGCATTCCATATTGTCTTCCAATTTTCAAACGTCAATGGTACCTAATCAATGCCGGGTCTACTTTGAGAAAAATCATTGCACACATTTTTCTAGGCAGGTCATGGTGGCAACACCCTTTATGGAAATGTTACTACCGGAGGGACTCCTCAATAGTCCGCATTAAAGTCCATTTTTGTTACCAGTATAATTTCTACTGCTGTTAAGGCAAGTCCTCAGCTAAGGGGCAGTGTTTATGCCAGGAGGGGAAACTGCCACCATGGATGAAATTTCACTGCTTGGGTCGCTGACTAAATGTGCAATACAGTGTCACTCAAAGTGCCACATGAGACTGGGAAATGTCACACATAATCATAGCACAAGATAGAGAAGGGTCACACAAAAGCAGACTAGAACCTTCGCAGTCCTGGTCAAGGAGAGCACTACGTAGCCAAGGCCACAATTGGATGCTAAGGCAGTGATGCAGTCTATGACAGGGATATCCAAATGATGGGCCTGGTTTAGAACTTGGCGGTAGGAAATACTCTGTCACAAATGTGACGGATGTCCCGTTCCCTGTGTTACTAAGACCAATATATTCTACTGCGATCGTAATACTGCAGACAAGATATTTGTCACATTGAGACGGAGTATTCCATACACCAAGTTCTAAACCAGGCCCTTTGGTCAAGTTTGGCCCTAATGTTTCAAGGATAGTCATCATTAGCCCAGGATCAACTTTATGCTAAGGATAGCCACAGATGTGCCAGGTGTGCCCTTAATATTATCAAGGCAGCACCATTATGCCAGGATCACCGTTAAGGGCTATGGATGGGGGCCCTGCTCATGCCAGGCTCACCATATACTAGGAATATCCATATTTATGTTGTGAATGTCTCCACTTTGTTATGAATGGCTATCATTAGGGCAGGAAGAGCCACATAGATGTCAAGGGTGTCCATATTGTAGTATGATTCACACCAGTATCACAGCTAGAGACCAAGATAGATTTTCCTTGTGTACCTTATGCCTGGGCCACCATTATGTCATTAATAACCACAATTAGGTCTAGGATGCGGTCTATATATATATTCCAGACTGGATACCATTAGCTCAAGATCACCATTAAACCAACAAATGTTTGCCTACTACCCCTCAACAAACACACACACATAAATTGATTCATTAACAGTAACATACAGAAGCACGCAACTATGCAACATACACATGCATATATGCCTCTACCTTCTACCTATCTGTATCCATGACTGTCCTCTGGATTCAGTCCAGGTTCTGCTAGCTGCTCCACTTTCATCCCAGATTGCAGCAGCTAGAACAAGTTTGAGTTATCATGATCTACAGTGCCTGTTTAGCCACCCAAGTCCAAGACGTGGGAGTCATAATTTCACTACTACCCTCCATTGTCTTCTTCTCCACAAATTCTCAAAATTTTCAGAATCTGGAATGGTTAGGACATATCATTCCAGGGAAAAGCTGCAAGGGGCAGATAATGTTTTCACTATAGTTGATTATATCACCCAATATTCTCACAACTTTCAGAATGAAGACTTTTGAGTGGTAAAGTTCTTAAGAGCATATAGGCCTTTATCTTCTAGCCTCAGAAAGCTCAATTCTTCACAGCTTTTCGATTTTGGTGGTAAAATTTTGATTTACTCCCGGACATCATATAACAAGATAGGCTATGGTACTGACACCTCTTACATTCTAGAGTGGCAGACAAAATGAGCCCAGTATGGGAGAATAGTAACTAATTAATTGCTATATTTTGTTGCACTGAGATATAATGTTGAATTCAATCATTGTCCATGACCATGTGGTATAATTGATGCTAGAAGGACCAAAGGTTGTATGATGTCACTTCCTGGATGCCATCAATAATCAAAGATAGTGTGATGTTGCTTTACTACTCTTATGTTTTAATATCAGTTAACAATGTTATCCTCAGTTCTATTCATCTGAACACCTTCCCAGGGAATTCATATCAATCTGTTCTCTGCTTCACGCCCATCTGGACTAATCTCAGGGATGTAAAAATCTGTCTTCTTTTTAAAAAGCTTGATCTATATAATATAAACGATCTGTCCTCTCTGCTTTTCACGATTTTCATTTCTGTTTCTTTTCTGAGCCTGTCCAGTGAATGTGGACCTTCTGTATCTCCTGTTCTCAGGGCCAGCTCAGGTATTTTAGAAAATTATCTAACGGTGATTCTTTCCGCAGGGCTTGTTCTAAGTAATCGGATGGCTGAGTCTTTGTTTCCTCATCTCAGATACATCTTTGACTACTTCTATGATACCTGGCTCTGGTATCCTCTTCTGAGGCTCAGGGCCTGCCTTAAGTATCCCTGGGTCTCTGTTCACTTAACAGTTTTCTCAGGGCTCTAAAACTTGCTTCCTCTTCTCAGGTCCTACTCATAGTTTTTCATGGTGTCCTCCCTTTTAGTTTTGCCTGTTATCAGGGTTCGGCTGCCCTTTTCCTCTTATTTCCCACGTCACCAGAAGCAGTGATTGTCTTTTCAAATGTCAGATGTTGACACATTGGGGTTAGAGTGTTTAAATAATCACACAGCTGTCATTGAGGGAAGCAAAATCTTACCTGCAGGGCCTCCTCTTCTGGCTCTTGGGGGATCTCGGTGGAGTACTCCTCAACTCGCTCCACGCTCACCATCATCATCTCCGCACGCGTGAAGTAGAAGATGAGTTTAGAGAGCAGACAATTGATAGTGAGAACATATTTGAGCGCCAGCCCTACCAGTCCTGTAGAAAGAGATAGAGACCCTAGTTATGGCATGAGTGACAGTGAGGGAGCTGGATACAAGTGTAAAAAGACCTAGAGGAGGAAACGGTACAAAAAAGGAGGAGTAGAGAAGTGGTAGTAGGTATGCAAGGATTCTTATTCAACCCTTGTATTCACTAGTATGAGCCAGGTACGAAGTCACACAACTCTGTACATGAACAGAGAATTACTATGAGGAGTTAATGCTGGGACAAAGACCTCTGCATGGCTTGAAAATGCTGTCTGACCTGCTTGTATGTTTTTCTTTATGGCATGCCCAATGTTTTTCTTCCAGTGAACCTGGCAATCTGCTGATGATGTGGAGATGTTCCACTATTGCTGTACTGTTCATGATAAGATAATAACTCTGTTGAAGGGGTAAAGGGTGACTCAAAATGAAACCTAAATTTGAGTGAGGGTTTAATATCCACTTCGTGTGCATCCTAGATGTATGCCTAATGTTGTATGGTGCTGTTCATCTGTGACACTATTTTCTGCAGATGATGATGGGTCCTCCTGCAGATTGGCCTTTTTCTCTTAGAAGTGTCAAACTGCATGCTCTGTCCCTGGGGACCCTTGCCTACAACTTGTGGCACTTGTGGCCTTAATTCTGTTGAGTCTAGATTTTCCTTGCTCTGGTGAACCCACTCTCCCCACTCTCCCCACTCTACCTGTGCAGCTGGCTGTCATCTAGCAACTATGACTTAGTGATAGGCTCTATTTTTAAATCTACACACGGTTCAAAGGAAAGATACATTTCTCCACAACTGGTGAACATTTCTCCACAACTGGTGAACTGATTAATCTTCAAACTCAGGTGTCCTGCCTGCTCTACAATACACAAAGGCTCAACATCTTGGGCCAGTTAGCTGTACATTGTTTAGACATCCAAAGAACCATGACGGAGTATGTGTTAATTCCCTGCTAGCTTTTAGCTCCCTTATGCAGATTGGGTACAGTTCTAGTCTCTACAGAAGCAGCTTTGCAGCTGTCACTTGCGTAGAAGAGAAGCTGGCATGGCCTGAGACAGAAGGAGCCAGATTGCTCCGTCTAGGGAGAAGCTGTCTGGACCTCAGTAAGATCTGGAGACTACCCAGCTGATTATACAAATTGTGTGGATGATACTTCATTGGGCCAAGATGACTATGGACACAAAATAGCACTGCAGCCAGACTGGCCAGATTCAAGAAAAAAATCATAATTACAGACAAATATCAACTGGGTTGTGGAAGTGCAGAATAACCATTATTGTGAAGCTTGTCTACCTTGACACACACTGTGTAGGATCCAATTCATTTGACATCAGGTGACTTTGGAGGAGCCATCCTAATTATAGGCTGATTGAAAAATCTATCTAGCCTTTATAGTTCACAGTAAATGTACCTTTACAGTTGTGGTTCATCCATTGGGAATTATTGAAGCATTTGGTTTCACCAGCTGTCCCCTCTACTGGATGCCCCTAGCACTACAACTGTGACAGGTGGATTCTGACATGCAGACCTGGAAATACAGGCACTCCAGGGGATCTCACAGTAGATGCTGATTCCCCTCCCCTGTGAAGCTTGTCTACCTTGACACACACTGTGTAGGATCCAATTCATTTGACATCAGGTGACTTTGGGGTAGCCATCCTAATTATAGGCTGATTGAAAAATCTATCTAGTCTTTACAGTTCACAGTATATGTACCTTTACAGTTGTGGTTCATCCATTGGGAATTATTGAAGCATTTGGTGCCACCGGCTGTCCCCTCTACTGGATGCCCCTAGTACTACAACTGTGACAGGTGGGTTCTGCCATGCAGACCTGGAAATACAGGCACTCCAGGGGATCTCACAGTAGATGCTGATTCCCCTTTACATTTGGCACCATATAAAAGGAGTGGGTTGCTTGTATTCTGGTTCAGGGAGGACCTGGCTTGGCAGTTTAGGACTGAACTGTTTCCACTGGACCAGGGTGAAAACTGTTTTGTATATAGCTGGGTCCAAACTGAGGTGTGCAAAATAATGATTGACTGGGATGCAGGCCCGAGTTAATAACAGTAACTGAGATTAATTCAAGCATTCAATTCCTCATTTTTGTATACTTTAGTGGGTCATCCTAAGTAGGACAGGTATGCTCAGAAGTAGGTCCTATACACACTGTGTCACTGGAACCAAACTATACCTACCTGATGAGCCCTAAATAGGGGACATCGGTCCTGGGTTGCTTGTGTTCCAGTTCAGGGAGGACCTGGCCAGGTAGGTCAGATTGGACTGTTTCCTTTGGAGCAGGGTCAAGACTGATTTGCATATGGCTGGGTCCAAACTGAGGTGGTGTGGTGTGCAAAATTATGATGGACTGCCATGAAGTCCTGAGTATTTACCAGTGGCTGAAATTAATTCAAGCATTCTATCCATCACTTTTTTGTCTACTTTAATGTGTCACCCTGTGTGGGATGGGTATCCCAAACGTGGGTCTTGTGCACACTGTCCCTGAAACCAAGCTATACCCAGCTGATGTGCCATAACTAGGGCCAAACCAGTCCTGGTTTGCTTGTCTTCCTGTGTTGCAGGGTGAACATGGCCTGGCAATTCTGACAGGACTGTTCCTATTGGAGCTGGGTCAAGACTGATATAATACCTCTGGGTCCAAACTGAGGTGGCATGGTATGCAAAATAACGATTCAAGCATTCCAGGGATGCGCAAAGGAGGAGATGTATTGAAAAATACACTGTTGCGTTGGATTTTCCAGGGCGGCACAGACAATGAATTGTTTCTTTCTACGCTGCAAGGTGATGCGCCAATTACCAGGAGCGCAGATTTGGTTCCTCAGTGCAATGCAGGGATATTTTGACACACAGGGGCGATGCTTTGAAAAACCTTGACACGCTAGTAGGAAGGAGCAGGCACTCCGTCGATCTGGTAAGTGATGCAGCGATTTTTCAGCCACAAGGCAGGTGCTGCATTAACTTCTGCAGGTGTTGCAGGGATTTTCTGAGGCACTGGGATTTTCTTCTCTTTGGTGAAGTCTGTGTGGCCCTGAGACTTCAGAACAGGAGACAAGCTCAATCCAAGCCATTGTAGAGCACTTGTGGGGAAGGCAGAGTCCTTCCAGCAGAGCCAGGGCCAGCAGGCAGCAGTCCTTCCAGCAAAGCAGTGCAGATGAGTCCTTTGGACAACTAGGCAGTCCCTCCAACAAGAGTCAAGTTGTAGATCCAGTAGTGTCTGGTTTTGGAGGGTCACAGACCCAGTATATACACACACCCAAAAATGCCTTTAGAGTGGGGAAAACTTCAAAGAGTGGTTTTGAAGTGCACAAGGTCCCCTTTCAACCCAGCCCTGTCTGCCAGAATTCCTGTGGGGGTTAACAGCCCTTTGTGTGGGGTCAGGCCACTGGCTTTTGAAGTGTAATTGAGAGCCCCTCCACCCTTCCTGCCCAGGGAGACCCATTCAGTATGCAGATGAATGCAGATGTGGCTGAGTGTCCTCTGTTTATGGTTGTCCGGGTGGAATGCATGAGGGGATGAGGGGAGCTGTCTACCAGCACAGCCCAGATGTGTATCGGAGACAGGCTGTAAGGCACAGAAGGCAGTAAGTGTAGAGAAATGCACACTTTCTAAAAGTGGCATTTCTAAAATAGTAATGTTAAATCCAACTTCACCAGTAAATAGGATTTTCCATTACCATTCTGGCCCTACTAAACATGACAGGGATACTCCTTTCAGATCAGAATCTACCACTTAAAAGTATATAAGGGCAATCCTAATGCTGGCCTGTGAGAAGAGCAGGCCTCGCAGTAGTGAGAAACAATTTGGAAGTATTTCACTACCAGGACATGTAAAACACATAAGTACATATCCTGCCTTTTACTTACATAGCACTCTGCCCTATGGGTTACCTAGGGCCTACCTTATGGGTGACTGATATGTAGAAAAAGGGGAGTTTAAGGCTTGGCAAGTAGTTTTAAATGCCAAGTCGAAGTAGCATACACAGATCTTGCAATGGCAGCCTGAGACATGGTTAAGGGGCTACTTATGTGGGTGGCACAATCAGTGCTGCAGGCCCACTAATAATATTTAATTTACAGGCCTGGGGCACCTCTAGTGCACTTTACTAGGTATTTACAGGTAATTTAAATATGCCAATTGGGTAGGAGCCAATGTTATCATGTTTAGGGGACAGAGAACATGCACTTTAGCACTGGTCAGCAGTGGTAAAGTGTGCAGAGTCCTAAAACCAGCAAAAACAGGGTCAGAAAAATGGAGGGAGGCAGGCAAAAAGTTGGGGTATGACCACCCTAAGGCTGTGAGGTCTAAGACATGGTGTGCTAAATAACAATGGACTGGAATGCGGCATTGAGTAAGTACCAGTGGCTGAGATTAATTCAAGCATTATATCTATCACTTTTTGTATATTTTAGTGTTTTGCCCTAAGTGTGACGGGTATGCCTAGACGTGGGTCTTGTGCACACCATGTCACTGGAACTCAGCTGTAACTGGCTGATGAGTCCTAACTAGGGCCAAACTGGTCCTGGGTTGCTTATGGTAAAGTTGAGGGATCGCTTGGCTTAGTAGTTTGGTTTGGATTGTTCCCCTTGAAACAGGGTCAAGACTGATTTGCATACGGCTGGGTCTAAACTGAGCATGTAGTGCATAATAATAATGGACTGGGATGCAGGCCTGAGTAATTACCAGTGGCTGAGATCAATTCAAGCATTCCATTCATAACTTTTTTTTATGCTTTAGTGTGGCACCCTACGTGGGATGGGTATGCCCAGATGTGGGTCACTTGCACACTGTGTCCCTGAACCCAAGCTATCCCTAGCTGATGACCCCTAAATAGTGTGAAACTGGCCCTTGATTGCCTGTGTTCTAGTTCTGTTCTAGCTGGACTGCTACCATTAGAGCACAGTAAAGACTGATATGGCATGGTTTTCAAAACAATGATAGACTGAGATGCGACCCTGAGTAATTACCAGTGGCTAAGAATAACTCAAGCGTTCCATCCATCACTTTTTTGTATACTTTGGTGTGTCACCCTAAGCGGATCAGGTATGCCCAAACGTGGGTCCTGTGCACACTGTGTCAGTGGAGCCAAGCTATACCCGGCTGATGAGTCCTAACTCTTGTTGCTTGTGTTCTAGTTTAGGGAAGACCTGGCCTGGCAGTTCAGGCTGGACTGTTCCCACTGTAGCTGGGTCAAGACTGATATTTATACGGCTGAGCCCAAACTGAGGTGGCAATATGTGCAAAATAATGATGGACTGGGATGCGACCCTGAGTATGTACCAGTGCCTGAGATTAACTCAAGCATTCTGTCCATCACTATTTTGTATAACTTAGTGGGACGGGTATGCCAAGACATGGGTCCAGTGTACGAGGTGTCAGTGAAGCCAAAATATAACTGGTTGATGAGCCAGTATACGGTAAAATCAGCCTGGATTGCTTGTGTTTCTCTCCAGGCAAGACCTCGCCTGACGGTTTGGGCTGGACTGTTCCCTGTGGAGCCCGGTCAAGCCAGATATGCATACTCTGGGATCCAAACTGAGGTGGCATGGTGTGAAAAAAATAGGCTGAGATGCAGACCTGAGTTAATACCAGTGGCTGAGAATAATTGCAGTATTCTATCCATCACGTTTTGTATACTTTAGTTTGTTGACCTAAGTGGGATGGGTATGGCTAGACGTAGATCCCAGGCACACTGTATCACCGGAGTCAAATTATACACAACTATTGAGCCCTAAACACAGCAAAACCTACCCTGGGTTGCTTGTGTTGCAGTTAAGGCTGCGCTGTTTTCATTGGAGTAGGGTCAAGAATGATTTGCATACGGCTGGTTCCAAAGTGAGGTGGCATGGTGTGCAAAACAATGATGGACTGGTATGCAGCCAGAATAATTTCAAGTGGCTGAGATTAATCCAATCATTCTATCCATCACTATTTTGTATACTTTAATGTGTTGCCCTAAGTGGGACAGGTATGCCCAGGCGTGGGCCACGGGCACACTGTGTTACTAAAGCCAAGCTATACATGGCTGATGAGTTCTAAATGCAGCAAAACTGGCCCTGGATTGCTTTTGTTCCAATTCAGGGAGGGTGTGGCCTGAGTTTGGGCTGCATTGTTCCCATAGTAGCAGGGTGAACACTAATTTGCATACAGCTAGTACCAAACTGAGGTAGAATGGTGTGCAAAATTACAATGGACGGGGATGCGGCCCAGAGTAAATACCAGTGGCTGAGGTTAATTCAAGTATTCCATCCATCACTTTTTTGTATACTGTAGTGTAGCTCCCTAAGTGGGATGGGTATGTCCATACAAGGGCCCTGTGTGCAATGTGTCACTGGAACCAAGCTTTACTTGGCTGATGAGTCCTAACTAGGGTGAAACCATTTCTGGGTTACTTTTGTTCCAGTGCAGGGTGGACCTGGCCTGGTAGTTCGGAGTGGATGGTTCCCATTGGATAGGATCAAGACTGACATGCATACGGCTGGGTCCAAACTGAGGTGGCATGGTGTGCAAGATAATGGTGGACTGGAATACAGCACTAAGTTATACCAGTCGTTGAGATTAATTCAAGCATTCCATTCACCACTCTTTTGTGTGGTTTAGTGTGTCACCCTAAGTGGAACAGGTATGCCCATACGTGGGTTCTGTGCAACCTATGTCACTGGAACAGAACTATGCCTGGCTAGAGAGCCCCAAATAGGGTGAAACCAGCCATGTGTTACTTTTGTTCCAGTTCACGGAGAACCTAGCCTGGTAGTTCAGGCTGGGTTGTTCCCACTGAGCAGGGTCAAAACTGATTTGAATAAGGCTGAGTCCATACTCAGGTGGCATGATGTACTAAATAACGATGGACTGAGATGCAGCCCAAATAATTACAAGTGGCTGAGATTAATTCAAGCATTCCATTTATCACTTTTTTGTGCACTGTCTTTGAGGAAGGAGCAGAGTCCAATGGTATCCTTACAAGACTATTTCCTCTGGCTAGTGGAGGAATATAGACTGGATACAGTGATGTAACATTTGTTTAACACAATGTTTACAGTCTTATTTCTCTATTTGAAACTTTCCTCGTTCTAAGAAGATCAGTGCCCATGGCCAGCTTTTTGATGAAATACTGAGATTTTTTCTAGCTTTCACAGTGGTAGTCCCTGTGACGGTTTGCTCTTTAACATCAGACTTCAAATATTTTTGAATTTTTTTGTCCTAGACTAGATCTGCTTTTGACTGTTTAACTGAGCTCTATCGAATTCATATCATTTGGCACTTTGAGAATTTACTGACATTGTTTGATTTGATACAAAAATAAGTCAAGCTTAACTTAGAAGCAATGTGTAATGTATTTATGCAGCATACAAACAGAAATAAAGTGAAAACACACACACCAAAAATCACACCAATTTAGAAAAATACAGTTAACGTTAATAAACTATCTAAGATCAAAATGACAAAAATCCAATCAGTAGAACCAGAGTTACGATTTTTTAAAGATTTCTGTGGAAATAGTGCCAAAAAGCACAGAACTGATGATATCCAGTTGTGCTGGACCAGGTCAAAGTCACACTTTCAGGCTGATAACAATGGAGCGCAGGTTGGATATAATCACATGGCTAGGCCTACTGAAGCTTTACCTTTTTACAGTCCATGCCAAGATTTCCATTCGCGTTGGTGTGGGCAGCAAGGAGCAGGGTGGGTGCTGTGGGAGGCTGCCACAGGAGACTGAAGAGCAGGCCAGATGTCGTGGACGGATATTGCTGGGGCTTCTCGTTGGAGTCCGCACAAGCAGTCTATGCTGGTGTGCGAAGAGTTGGGCTGATGGAGCTCTTGCTGATTTGCAGTGCGAGCAGCGAGTTCTCTGTAAGAATGGACTCGTTCGCAATCACAAAAGGCGCCAAAAGCTAGATTTCAGCTCTCTTGACACAGACCAAGGATCCAGGACCTGAGAGGCACCACTTGGGGGGGTCAGAAACTCTCTTCATCTCGGTCCAGGTGCTGGTACAGGATATTGGGGCACCTTTTATTGTCCTGAGGCTCAGATCAGGAGGCCAACAGAGCAGCCCTTGGAGTCATGTGGCAGTTTAAAACGACACTCAGGTTACAGTGGCAGCCTGGGGACATGTTTTAAAGTGCTACTTAAGTGGGTGGCACAATAAGTATTGCTGGCCCACTGGTAGCATTGAATATACAGGCCCGAGTATATGGTATACCACTCTAAAAGGGACTCACAAGTAAATGAATTATATCAGAGCACAAGCACACTAGCACTTGCAAATTCAGCAAAAAGTGGAGGGGAAAAAGTCAAAATGTTTGGAGGTGACTCTGCAGAGAGGGCCAGGTCCAACACCACCCCCTCCCCCATCCAGCCTAAAGCCAGGGGAGTCTAATCAATACTTTGATGGACTTCCCTGTTTAGGTGCTAGACCATGGGCACTGGCTCTCTACTGCAGAGGCCTGTGTCATTTCTATGCCTTTTTGAATTCTGTTGGATCCCTCTGTCTACACTCTCCTCAGCCACTGAACTGACCCATGGGGAACCCTTCTTCTCACCTGTGGACCCCAGTTGTGCAGAAACTAACAGTGACTTGCTCACAGGTGCATCAGAGTATGCAGACAGTACCACCATGTGCAACAAAGTGATGTGGCCTATTCCACCCCTTAAATCAGGCTTCTCTCCACATCCCAAGGAAAACTCTGCCCTTAAGAACAGCAACCAAAAAATGCCACTGGCAGCTGTCAGTGTCAACAGTCAGGCCCCAGGCTATCCAGGTGTCTCTGATCTCTGATCATTCGCAGAGTGGGTGGGGGAGCAACAGCCCTGAGCGTTGGGTACCCTTTTTCCACTCTCCGTCCCACCAGTCCTGACTTGGTAGACTGAGACAGTTCACTCAGTCTAGGATCTCTACCTTGAGGCTAAACAAAAGTCAGGGGCAAGTCCCTACTCCCTTTGCCCCTCCATCTGGGCCTCTGCACCCTCCATTTGTTAGTGGTATGCCCAGACGTCAGAACTTTGTGGGCACCCTGACTGGCTGTCCTTCCTTGCTTTTCCATCACCAGGGGCAACTCATCCCCAAAAGGAGTTAATGGACATGTGGGGACTAACTATGACCCTTCACTGGGTCACCTTCACTCACCACCGCCCCCCACTCCAGGAAAACTAGGGCCATGGGACAGAGAAAGCCCTGCCCGGGACTTGAATTACCTTACACACTCGAGCAGTGTACAGCCCTGGAGAAACCAGTTTTTCCACTATCATGGTCTGTTCCTTCAGAGCAGCGAAAGAGATCCTATTCACCTTAACCTGGTGGAAGTGATGACTACCACCCTCGGGTATCACCAGTGTACCCTTTGAATTCACCCCTACTAAGGGAGATTAGGGCATGTTCTGCTTCCCGAGGCTGGGTACTATCAACCCCTAAGATCAGGCAGGCAACCACTGTACATTCCCCACCAGTGTACTGGTTTCTTAGAACAGACAGAGTTCCCCTGCCTGTGTCCTACCTGAGGACAATCAAAGCTGTGGAATGGAAATGTGGAGCCATGGGCCACTGCCCTCCAGAAACCTCGGTCCTTCTCAGAATGGGCTGGAAACCTTCTCCTTCCTCCTTAACCTGAGGCTTGTCTATGTCTCCTGTGACATCCCTTTCACTCTGATGGGGGAAACTTGAACAAACCTTCTTGGGGTCACTCCCAGGTGCCTTTCTGCACCCTCTGGTACTGACCCAGAGGTCTACCTCCTCAGCTAGCTTCCCAGGGTCAGTAAGCAGGCTATCCATCAGGAGTTGGTGCAGCTCTGTAAAACAAATATTGAGCATGTGCTCTCTCAAAATCATGTTGTACAGCCCATAAATATCCTCCACTTTGCTCTACCTTACCCAACCCTTCAGTGCCTTGCTGGCATAATCTAGGAAATCCACCCAGGACTAGTTTGGAAACTTGTGGCTGTCCCTGAACCTTTGACAGTACTTCTCAGGGGTCATCCCAAACTTAGCAACAAGTACTGCCTTTATGGGGGCATACATAGTCTGATCCTCTGCCTCTAGTGTGAGAAGTGAATCCCTTATCATGCAGGCATGTGTTTCCACAGGCTACTCCCCACCCCTCAGAGATTCCTGAGACCTTGTGTACCCTGAGTGCAACTTCATAAGCATAACGTATCTCCATCACATAGTTAGGCACCAGCTTCTGGGGTATGCAGACTCTCATCTCTTCAGCTGACACAATTGGTACACTGCTACCATACCTATTGGGTCCTGTAGTTTGTCTTGCCTTTAACACCAGCTGCCTCATACTCCTCTCTTGCTCGAACTGAAGTTTTTTCTCAGCTAAGGCCCTATCAGCCTTGTCCTTTGCTAAGGCCATCTCAGCCTTCTCCTGCAGTTTTAGCTTTACCAGCTCCTGTTTGAGCTTCCTCTCTTCCCTCCTGTCCTCCAACTCCTCTGGTGACAGCTCCCTGGAAAACACACTGCTCCCTGCCCCATCCTGGGCATCCAGGTTCCTCTCTGGGGAGCGGTGGCACCCTTCCTGTAGCTCAGGGTTCCCCTCTGGGTCCTAGTTCTCATCCTCACTCAAATAGGTCCCCCTCAGGGTTATCCTCCACAGTTGTTGCTTGCAGCCCCTTGACTTCCTCATAGACCCAGAAGGTTATCTAAAGACTCACCTTAGAAGCTTTCCTGCCCACATTCCACCCCCTCTCCTTGCGGAGCCTTTGCAGTTTAAGCCTAGTGTGGGTGTCAAAATGAATCAGCTCCATATCCATGGCAGTAGGGGGAATAGGGTTATTTGAATTAAAAAAAAGGAAAAACCTCCAAAAGAGACTAAGGAGATTTTGCTCAAGTCACTGTGATGTGGTATCACATTATTTACAGTCCTTACTGTCAGTCCTTGGAGTTCCTATACAGGCTCCATCACAAAAGGCTAGGCTTCAATGGTCAGTACCCCAGCTTTCTCACTAGAGGTCTTCATGTACATCCACTTGAAACATAACGCTAAGGAGGCCGCACCAGACTTCCCTACTGAATCACCCACTTTTAACACTCTCCATGCCCTGCTCCAGGCTGATACCACACAACACCTAGATTCTCTACTATATCGTACAGCACAAGCAGAATCCCCTGGCTATCAAGGACAAGCATGGTCCCAGTGAGAGACAGACTTTGGTGTTGCCCTCACAGATGAGTAGTGTCAATATTGTTGTGCACAAACAGGGCAGGTAGCACCTAGTTGCAGGGTCCTCATTATCCATTACAAATTGCTTCACAGGGTATACTATGCTCCTGCCCGATTACATCGATACTGACGTCGACTGGATGAGAGATGTGCCAGATGCGGGGTGGCTGGAACAGACTTCCTCCAGTTAGCTTTGTCCTGTGACTAGTTCAGGCCTTCTGGTGTGAGGTCAGTGCTGTGATCTCCACTATGATTTCACAAGATATATCACTGTCTACTCTGCTGCCACTTCTGGGACAGGTACGTGAGCTGAATGCTGGTTACAGGAGGAATGTGGCGTTGGCTCTATTACTGGTAAGAGACATGTCACCTGCCACTGGAGACGTGGGAGGGCACCAAAATTCTAGGAATGGCTTACCGATCTCATTTATTGCAATGAGGAATTGACACTGTATGCTCAACTGTTGCAGCCCACGTCTAGACTTCTGGACATTTGGGATCCACTATGCATATATCTGATGCCACACACCTCTCTGTCACCCTCTCCAAATCGGACTGCTGATATAGCGCAGGGCGGCACTGCTGGCCAGGCTGAGGACACTGTTCAGATGCCAGCCCATTAACTTGTGGGAAAGGTGTGCAATTCCCAACTCTGGATGAAACTGGTTCGCCTCATGTTTCTGCTTTCTTCAGCTTGCAATAAGTGCTATCTCTCTTTGTAAAGCGGGTTGAGGGAGGTGGATTCATTTCTATTTTATGCGGGTGGGAGGGGGAAGTTAAGACTGGTGATAGCACTGTATAGTTAATGAATTTAAGGTGCAACATCTATTACTACTGTTTTACCTTTACTGAAATTCAATAAACACAATAATAAAATGTTAAGAAATGATTTACCTGTGATTTTGTACTACACAAATCACTGTATGGTACTGCACAAGACTATTGGTTTAGAGATAACAGCAATTTTATTTGTAGGCGACTGAGCCAATCCTATCCTACAATAAGTCACAAATGTCGGCCCAACCCTCCTGGCTCACAAGCAGTAATTCACCAAAACCCCAAACAGTAAAAAGTGATTTCTGCAGCCTTTACACATGGACTCAGGAATGTGACATCTCAGGGGGTCATGATTAAATTGAGATTACCCTTTTCTCACATGAGTAACAAGTCTCAGTCACACACAAGCAATGAAAGATGCAGTAAAGTTTTCAATAGGTTTTATGAACAAGACTGCAATATATTGTAAAATGCATAAGCTACAATGAGTAGGATTATGCACAGTGCAATGAGTATAATTGTGAAAATAAGAGTCGTAAATACAAAAGGACCCCATCATCTTGCAATAAATATGAGATGTAAAATAGACCCTAATACCCTAGCAAGGCGAACATAATCTCTAACCTAAAGAGAGCTAGGTGTGCTAAACTTAATCTGCCAGTTCCATGTCCAGAAGAAGCACCCCCCCAACCCTTGTTACCTTGGAATAAGTCCTTTAGGTCAGACTCGGTGGGGTCTGCATCAAGGCAACGTGTAGCATAGATATCGTTGATGGCATCTGGTAGGAATCCCTCTGATAACCTTGTCTGTGTGAAATGTATTTATACAGATCTTGTAGGACCCCTGACGCAGGTATGTTCCAAAACAATAGACAAGGAGGCATGCTTGGGGCAGAAATTATATAAACAATTACCTCCAAAAGTACATTATATTCCTGTCACACGTAAGTGGAAAAGGAAGATGATGTGAATACCTGTGTATATCACTTGTCTTCAACGCTGATAGTGACGCCTTCACACGGTGGCACTGATAACCGGAAATCAAAACATTTTTCTAACTATAAACAAAGCAGCCATCTTAAAATAAATAATTAATTAGATGTGCTAAAACAGAGCAGGCTAAGTAGGTTAAAGGGCACAGGACTGTAAACCAGAAAGCTAAGCGAACTCCTGATTCCCAATAAAAGTAAATAAGATCCACTACACCCTCCCCATTCCCGGAACAAATATGATGCCATAATGACACCGGAGAAGGGGCAGGAACCCAGGCTAAAATGCTCTGAGCTAAAACATGCTAAAACCATAAATATACCTAAATTCCAATTAAAAACTAGTTAAAAAAAGCTTCAACATACAAAGAGATAAAATGTTGACCATGACAAGCACAGCAGGCCAAAGACAATGGTATTAAAAGGCAATTTTAGAATAAGCCAATAGTCAAATTTAATTAACAGTAATCGTGTTCTTGGAGAATGTCCCCAAAGTCATTGAAAGGAAGGGCACCCAGGAAGGAATCCACTTAGTCTGATGTTAGATCGATGACAGGATTGGCAGATGGAGCAGAAGTGCTCAGCATCCTCAAGCGCAGGATCACCCGCGAGGGCAGCACCATCCAAAGTGCCTGAAGGAGCCAGATAGTTCACCGAGGGTGGCTCATAAGTGGCCTCGCGAATCAGGCTAAGTCTCATGGGGCATGACTGTGAATGAACCCTTATCAGGAACATTACCAGCTCTAGGCACCGGCGGAACAGCAAGGCACACCGAAGGTAGATGCTCAAAGAGGCACCATGTCCAATGAAAGACTGGTTGCACACACCATAAGACTGGTCGGAATGACAGCGATTAACTTTGCTCCAATTCTTCCACAAACAGAGCACCAAAGAATCACGGCACAGCTGGGCTGGTGGTAGTAGCTCCATCACTTCACTTAGCTGGAAACGCACAACCACTGCGTATCAGGAACAGCAGCAGCAGTAGTATTCCGCCAATCAATGCCAAAGTCACTATAAAGCCACCAAACACACTTGAAAAGAGTGAATGGATGGCTGAATGAATCACTCTGAAGACAGTCTGGAAGATAGACATGAATCCAGACCCGACAGCCTTAAAGAAGTGCACAATCCCCGCAGTGCTTGAAGCATTGAATATTCTGGATACCAGCTCTTCAAAGTGCTTGGGAAAGTTGGTATTTAATACGGATTTTTATCTCGGCTGATGATCTTGCTATCTGGACAGCATACGTCTCTCTAGCCAATGTCAATGCAACTTGTTTCTGAAACAGCTGCACCTTTAGTCTGCTCAGCTTGTCATAATTTACATTAGTAGTATCAATGTGGGGCCACATTTCTGCTACGGTTATCTCTTGTATGGGGAGGGAACAGAACATGTCCACAACAATTTCCAATCTTAGAAACTGAAATTGTGTAGGCAATTACTGGTCTCATACCACAACAGTTCTGTTTGTTCAGGATCAAATAACTTCCATTCGAAAGTATATGAAATGCTGGACGAATGAAAGGGACGGGAGTACCCTTTAAAAAACAGGCCAAGTTTGCGACCCCCGCATTGTAAAGGCCATGAATGGACACCTGTTTGCAAATCATTGCATGACTAAAAGTAGTCTCACATTCGCTTCCAGTGAGAAAGACCTCTGTTTCGCCATTCAGGCGTTTGAACTCGAAAGGCAACTCCAACTATTCATTAATATAGCTATGTCCTAACCTCTTGAATCTTCCTACACAAAATGTTTCAAACATTTTGTAAAACAAGAGGTGGAAATTGGCAGATTTATAACACCCTGTACAAGCCATACTGTTGAGGGACTTTCTGCAATTGTGAAAGGCAGCTTTTCTAACTTTTATATATTGAGCATGGTGTAAGTTCCTTCCTTTTAGCCATTATCATTCATTATTATTCCTGGATAAATTAAAACCAGCAAACAAGTCACTACTGTTAATGTATTTCCATGGAACGCAGCCGTTTTTCAGAATCTGTAGTGTCCACCCCAACTGCATGATGGAACGCAGTTGACTTTGTCCATGGTGTAAAAGGGGAATGTAATTCTGAATGATGTCAATCGCAGAAGACACTATGGCCCTCATTACAACTTCAGTGGTCTTGGCCAAAGACCGCCGAAGCTGCGGGCACCAGTATACCACCAGTAGTGGCGGTATCTCTGGTTCCCTATTTCGACTTTTCCGCTGGCCCAGCAGAAAAGTCACATCAACATTGCTGCCGGCTCGTAAGAGAGCCGGCAGCAATGCTGATGTGCAGCAGCACCCGTCGCGCATTTCACTGCCTGAAATTCGGGCAGTGAAATGTGCAATGGGGCTGTGCCTAGGGCTCCTGCACTGCCCATGCCATGTCCCCCTTACCGCCAGCCTTTCCATGGCGGTGGTGACCACCGTGGCCAGGCTGGTGGTCGGGGACTCATAATCCCCAGGGCAGCGGTGCTTGCATCGCTGCCCTGCGGGTAGGGACCAGCGGTATGGCCGTGGCTATTGCTCCACGGTCAGTTAGCAAAATCTTTCTTGTTTTTGAAAGTGGCAATTTGAAATTATGACTCTGCATTTGTAGTGTCAAGCCCAGAAAAATATGCAAATTTGTCTGTGTACATTTTGGGGCTCCCCACTGGAGGTGTAGAACAGTGTTCCCACTGTGTGTAATTAAATACTGATCTGTGTCTAGTTGCTCGGTGCAGGTAGTAATGTCCCCAATTATTATAACAGAACATTTCCCCATCATTCTTTGTGTTAGTATACACATCATTACTTTCAAAAACAGTATAGTCGTGCAGCTCAGAAAGCATTGAATCTACTGTTTGAGCATCCCACTCATCAGAAACAACACCAGGTGTAATTCCATCAGGCATTGACATTTTAAATACATAAGGCATTTGAATGAACTCAGTAGGCCCGTATATATCAAATGGAACTTTTTCCCAAACAATACAATCTGGAATTTGTACTGCTGAAATGTTCACAAGCGACAAGTCTCCTAGGACCTTATGTAAGGAAAGATAGGGAGTTAAAACTTCATCCACTGACTAAACAGAAGCGTGTTCAAGAAGATAATGACCATGTGTAAGGAAAAAGAAAACAGTCACAAAGCCAATCCATAATAGAAAAGCTAGCAATGTCAAAGATATCCACAGATAATTCAATGGATAAAGTAAATACTTATTTTGAGCTATATGTACAACTTACGTGTCTTTGAAACAGTTTCACCTGTAGATGTAGATGAAGTTCCTCTTCACATGGAGGCGCATAGTAGATGGTGTTGTTGTCTGTTTGAGTTGAACTGGAGTAGAAGACAGACACATCTTGAACAGTTCTTGTAGGTGAGGTGGTGACAGAAATTAGCAGACGTTCATTTTCCGTCCTCCCCACGCTCGAGGAGGCATTTGTAGCAGTGTTGTACATGCTGGTGTATTCAGAAGTGTAGCTGTTTCTTCTTTGGAGGTATATCATGTTCTGTAGTAAGAGGGAACCAGGGACTACCCAAGGGACCTCTGGGTCTACTGTGTGGGATTGGGCACGTGGTGAAGTTTGATGACGATGAAGACAAATCTCTGCTTTAGAGCCTATCAGCGGTGGTAAGATGACAGTTCTGGTGCCTTGAATTCCCAGGACAGAGACCGGTGCTCTGTAGAATGGGCCAAATTCCTTCTTCACAGCAATCTTCTCATAAACCAGATCCCCGACTTTCAAAATCCAGCCTGTAGAAGTTGTTGGCACATCTCTTATTCCTAAGGTGGCAGCAATGGCGGATGAATTATCATCACAAAATTGCTGAAGCTCCTGTAAGACAGTGAGATGTTCATTTATATCAAAAGGTGTGTCTGCTACAACCAAACCAGGGCCATCTAGATCTGGGACATACATAGGTATCCCGAAGAGGACCTCATAAGGAATGCGTCCTCCCAAGGACCATCTTGGCAGATTATTCAGTGCTCTCTGGCCCCTATAGGTGATGAAGCCAACTGCAACATGAACCTAATACTCTAGCTGTTAAGGACTGCTTTAGACCTCGATTCTTCCTCTCCACCACCAAATTACCCTTGGGATGGTAGGGTGAGGTGTAATGGAGCTCAACATTCATCGTCCTCATGATGTCTCCGAATGCCTTAAAGGCAAAAGCAGGGCTCTGGTCCGAATGGAATGCTGCAACCGCATATGTACCAATAAAGATCAGCAAGTCTTTTATAATAGTTCGAATGTCAGCCAGCTGCTGTGGCCATACCCACAGGAATCTAGAACACTAGATGTATTTGTATGCACCATCAGGTTGTAGGGGACCTCAATGGTCCAGGTACACACGTTGCAGTGGCCTGTTAGACACTAGGAAGGATGCACTAAGAGGGATGTCTGCAGAGGGCGTTTGATGTTTGAGCCCTTTATTTGCTGGCTAATGTCACAGCAAAGGACATATTGCTGGGTCTCTTTGATTAAAACTGGCCAGCATAGGTGTTTCTGCAAGATTGATATTGTGGTCACAACACCAGCATGAGCAGATGCGACACCCTCATGAGTTGCTTTGATGAGATCTAATCTCTGGTCTTTGTTGGGAATCACTTGATCTCCCACCCCAGGAACTGTTGCAAAGGCAAAATTCTGTGCACTGACACAGTATGAATGTTTAGTAGGGTATGCTTTTGGGAGAGACTTGCCTTCAGCCAAAGCTTTCACAGCAGACAAGATTTCATTATCCAATCTCGTCTGGGAACAAGTCACTGCAGCAACCGAAGCTGTAGCTACTGTGGATTTGGCAACTTCATCAGACAAGATGTTGCCAATAACATGTACCCCTACACATTGGTGGCCCAATGTATGGACTACATAAGCATCAGTTTGCTTATCCTTAAGATCACTCACCCTCCCTCACAGAGTTCTGTGTTTGATGGTGTTCCCCTTGGAGGCTCTGAACCCATTCAAATGCCAATATGTTTGGCAATCATTGTAGGACTGGACACAGTAGTATGAATCACACACTATCAATGTGAGATGTCTTGGATCTGTATGTTCCAGTGCCAAGATGAGGGTTTTGAGTTCAACCAGTTGTGCTGTGCAGTCCCCTGGGGTCTGTGTGTAGGTATTGTGAGGAAGGATACACAAGCCTTTATCACTCCTCTCATGGCTGCACAAGCGGCTGAATATTGATGTTTTGTACCTACAGCTGGTTGTGCTGAACCATCAGTGTACAAGACAGTATGGTATCTGTCAAGTGGCAAGATATTAGGAGGTGCGGGTACTCTTGTTCGTATTGGAGAAATTCTTGTGTTTGAAGTTTTGGGTCAAAGATGTAATCAACATCAGTGGCAGTTAGGGAAGTTGCCCACTGAATCCAGCATGGATGTAATGCTTTAGCGTAAGGAATGCTTGCTTTGGTGACAGACTCTAAGGCTGGCACCGGGGTAGCAACAATAATAAGCTTCCCCTGGGCAAGTAGCCTCTTCTTGATGATAGCCATCTGTACTGCAGTCAGAATTTTTTCTATGGGTGCAAAGCGTTGTTCTGCATTGGAGTATGAATGTTGAGGTCGTCTTCTGTGAGATAGATGTCACCCACATAGGACAATGCCTTGGGATTAATATCATGCAATATTGATGTTACACAGGCTAAGAACAGCCCTGGGCTGCTCTTGTAGCCTTGGGGCAAACAACAGAAGCGATTTTGCGAGACAAATGAGAATGCACTCAAGTACTGACTTTCATGTGCTAAGTTCTGGCAGAAGAAACCGTTGGAGATATGCAAGATTGCTTTCTATTTTTTATGCACTATGTTGTGTGAGTTTTGGATTGCATAGGTGCATGTGTGTCTGCTTAAGTGTCTGAAGTCTAAGACTAGCCTATATGAATGGTCTGGTTTTGCAACGGGGAATAACAAGTTATTCATGGCAGAGACACAGGGCTCAATTACACCCTGGTACTCGAGCTGAGTGAGGATCTCCGTCACTGGAGCTTTGGCTTCGTGGTTAATAGGATATTGGGGCTGAGGCTGGGGTGGAGACCTAATAGGTATTACATGGTAAGGGGAATCCTTATCTCAACATAGATGGTTGCAGTATAACACAGGTACCTGCGCTAAAGCCCAGTTGACAGCGTAGGCTTATTGTATGCCTCTGGAACAAGATCAGAGATAGAATGCAAAATAACATCTTCCCCATGTGGGAGCTTACAGACGTGTTCAGGAGGCCAGTCTCTTTAAGCCAACAGGTTATCTCAACTAAGTTCATCCCAGAATATTACTCTAATTGAGGGAGACGCTCTATGTCTCCCTCAATTTGGATGTTTAAATCTTAAACTCTGTCGGGTGGGAGAATGCACCCGTCCGCAGTCTCGACAAAGTCGCTACCTGCTGTCACATCCAGATGATATTTCAGACTTTGCTGACATATTGTGAGTTCAACTGCTTTGTCTAGCAGGTTTACTGCCCACGTCTTGTTCTTCAACAATGTTCTCAAGTTCGCTGGCATTTTTAATTGACAGTGCTGCCACCTTTTTCTTTCCAAATTGGAGCTTTTGTTGTGGGGAAATGTCTTCTTTCTTGTCTGAAGACCGCTGTGAGTCTTTCTTCTGTTTCATGTAGTCAGGACATTGCTCTGACTGGCCCACTCTCTCGCTAAGTCTATCTGGTGCATCCTGAAAGGAATGAGAGGGAAGTAAATCAGAATATCTGTCAGGAGCTTTTATGTTTTCTCTATTTCTGAGATTATTGCCCTCATTACAACATTGGCGGGCGGCAACCGCCCACACTATACCGTCCTATACTAGTATAGGTATCGGAAATGATTTTCGGTAGCTGTTTCTCCTGTTGCAAGTATGTAAATTCCCAAAGCTGCTGGCGTATGGCCAACGCTACTGCTTCTCCTTTAATGTTACTGAGTATTATTGAGGAGACTGTGTCAAAGTTACACATCAGTTTCATCCCCAAGTCCAGGGCAGGTGCAGCCCCGTGTTCGTTTTGAATTGTGTTAACACTTTCAGCAGATTAGCAATTGTCCAGGTACCGTGGGTGGTAGTGTACATTGCAGCGAAGACTATACCCTGAGTGGCGCGGTCATCCACTGAGGGAACCATTTCAAATGGCAAGCACATTGTGAGAATCCTATGTTTTTCCTGTGGTCCCGTATGGGGAAACACAGCTTCCAGCTGATTAGTTTTCTGGGCTATCCAGAACAGGATTTTTTCTAGTTCCATAGGCACTTTGCCCATGATAGAATGTACTGGTTGTGGATTGATCCATGTAGAAGCCAATTGAAATAGAGTGGGTGCTGGTGGTGGTGGACACGTTGGTGTTGTATTTAGAGTTCGCATTACAAACTGAACAAGTCGTCTATATAATGTTGCTAGCTCAATGTAAAGATTGCGCAGATCAGCTGCCTGAATGTTTTGTACACCGGGGTGTGGTGTATATGTGGCAAACATCAGCCAAGTTGGTCCGTCATTACCTAATGGATCTAATCTCTCCGGTTGTATTACATGTGGTAAGGCACCATTAAACCAGTTCTGATGTTCTTGAGCAATCGGTATTTCAAGATACTGGTATGCTTGGTACCGTTGTGGTATGTTTGCAATTCTCTATGTTTAGAATGTGAAAGTAGTGGTGTTTACCTGAGGAAAGTCAACCCAGGAATAGAATGCTTCTGTTTGGTAAGCTTCATTAGCTTCTACAATAAATCTGACATTCCCGCCCTCATCTGTTAAGCCATGCCCTATTAGATGTAATGTTAATTCATGTCTGACATTCTCTGGAATGTCTATGGCATTAGCCATGTTGAGAGATGGGTAAAGAGACCAAATGGGGAGTAAGTCCTTAGAGTTCGAGCTCGAACAACCTACAGCCTAATTAGGTACTCCCTGTTCAACTGAGGAGGATTATCCCAAAGACCACTGACATTTCCCTATAATGGCACTTAGGGTACCTGTTGTGTGTGGGACAGAGATACTCACGGCATCTGTAAATTAGTGCCAAAACACCATTGTTGGTGGTGCCATGTCGTAGTTCGACTCTTGCTCTAGGAAAGACAGCTGGTTTAGGGATGACAGCACTTTTGTTTGGAGGAGACTGAGCCAATCCTATAACAAGTCTCAACTGTCGGCCCAACCCTCCCGGCTCACAAGCAATACCTCGACAAAAAAAACAAACAGTAAAAAAATGATTTCTGGCAGCATTTATGCATGGACTCTAGAGTGTGACATCTCAGGGGAGTCGTGGTTAAATGGAGATCACACTTTTCTCACATGAGCAACAACTCAGAGGTCTGCAGGCCAGAAAGCTAAGCAAACTCCTGATTCCCAATAAACCTAAATAGGATTCACTACAAATACAATCAGTAGAACTAGAGTTATGAATTTTTTTTTTTTTTTATTGGAAATAGCTCCAAAAAAACACAAAGCGCCAACTTGCGATATCTGGTCATGCTGGACCGGGTTGAAGTCACACTTTCAGGCCGACCACAATGTAACGAGGTAGGATACAGTCACCAGGTTAGGCCTGCAGAAGTTTTACCTTCTCAAAGTCTGTGCCAAGAATCCCTTTCACGCTGGAGTGGGTACTGAGGAGCAGGATGAGCATCTCAGGAGGCTGCCAGCGTAGCGCGAAGAGCAGGCCATGTGTCGTGGATGGGCATTGCTGGACCTTTGCATTGGCGGTCCCCACGAGCAGTTAACGCTGCTGTGTGAATAGTTGGGCTGACTGAGCTTTGTGCTGATTTGTGGTGTGACTATAGAGGCCTAGGTGTGAACGGGGCCGTTTACAGTCACAAAAAACACTAAAAGCTTGATTTCAACTCTCTTGAGCCACACCAAGGGTACACCAAAGTATCCAGGACCTAAGAGGAGCCACTTGGGTGTCAGGAACTCACTCCAGCTGGGTCCAGGTGCAGGATGTTGGGGTGACTTTTATGTCCATGAGGCTTAGATCAGGAGGCCAGCAGACTATCCCTTGGCGTCACTTTGGTAGCCCTGGGTGCAAAATGAAGTCACAGGTCCAGTTCTCCTTCTCCAGGAAAGAGGGCAGCAAGGCAGAAAAGCAGCAACACAGCAGTACAAAAGCGGGTCAGCAGTCCTACAGAGTGGCAGTCTATTCAGCAGCACAGCAGTCCCTCTTTCTGTCAAACTGTCCACAGGTCTAGAAGTGTACTGAAAAGTTTGTGTCTGAGGTCCTACTTTTATACCCTAGCACCCTGGTTCTGGAAGATGGGAAAAGCTTTGAAGTGCATGGAATTTCCTGCCTCCCCTCCCCTGTCTCCAAGCTGTCTGAAGTGACAATGCAGGGTTGTTAGTCCAATTGTGTGAAGATAGAGCATAGCTATTCACTGGTAAGAGGGGCTGTGCTTAACTCTTCCCCCCATCATGACACCAGATGGGCCATTCAGGCACACCTAGTCCCTCTATTGTGTGACTGTCTGAAAGGAATTCATGAAGTCTAACTGTCAGTTACCCCCAGTGTGACCCAGACCAGACCAGGCTACAGGCACAAAGGGCTAAGGGCAGAAAAATGCCAACTTTCTAAAAGTAGCATTTTTATAATTGTGATCAAAAACCCGGTGTAACCATTACATATGGCTCCTCCTAACAATTAAAAACATGCCAAACATGACATAGTTACCAGCTATGGAGCAAAGCTGGAAATTACAATTTATGAAATGTAAAACGTAATCCCCAATGTTATCCTATGGGAGGGGTTGGCCTTACAGTAATGAAAAACAAACTTAGGAGTTTTTCACTGCCAGGACATGTAAAACTTAAAGGTACATGCCCAACCTTTTAATTACACAGCACCCTGCCCTATGGGATACCTACGGCCTACCTTAGGGGTAACTCATTTGTAATAAAAATGAGTTTGTGGTTTGGCAAGGAGGGTTTATTTTTTTTAATTTTTTTAATTTAAATTTTAATGAGACACAGCAGGGTACAACACACAACTTAAAACTTCACAAGTTGCATCAATACAATTAACCAAACACCAATTCATTAAACATTGCAGATTACAGATTATCCATTAGACCCTTTGTAGCCATGATGGCAGTGGGGCCCATATATTTGTTCCCTTTTTTTTTACCAGCCATGCCTTTAGCAGCATACAGGCAGGTTTCTAGATAATATACAGATAAAAGCTGTGCCAGCCATTGATTCCAAGAAGGGGGGTCGGGTTTCAACCAATCTGACGCAATACAGCCACGCACTGTTGACACATCTAGGAAAAGAAAGTGTTGCAATTAATTTCTACTAGCTGTCTCATCAACCCCTAGCAGAACCAATTGTGATGTAAGAACTATATCCTGTCCCAGGAGTTTTGCCAAAGATTTTGTAATGTTGTTTACAAAACCTGATCATTTTTCACATCCAAAAAACATATGGCATAAATCCTCCTTCGTGCCACTACATCGTGGGCAAATGATACCTTCTGTCCTACCTCATCGAGCTAACTTGGCAGGTGTGTAATATAGGTTAAATAGTAATTTATAATGCTGAGCTTGCGGTCCAGCTGACAGTAAAATGCATTGAGCCATGTCTAAAGAATCTAGGACCGCACTTTCGCTAGTTCCTATCTGCCGTTCCCATTCTTAGCTTGGTTTCCCAGATCGTCTTGCATAAAATCTAATAGTAGCGGCTAGAGATTTCTAATGGTGCAGCTAGTTGCATTCCCTAATGCTTCCATTAACCGGATCTTTTCGTCAGAAGGATTTTCCTTGGATATGGTTGGCAAAAAGTTTCTAATCTGCAGGAATTTTAAAAAGTCCCTGCTTTCAAGGAAACAATCTCCCAGCTCCTGGACCCCACAATTAATCCATTTTAAACAGTAATTATCCTTAAAAATCCTAGGGATCATAGGAGTATTCCAAAGTGGGGTATAATACCAAACCCAACCAATGCCAACCCTCCGTTTAGTCTGAGCCCAGACTTGAAAAGCAGCCCTAATCGTCTTAAATTTACTTTCTTAAAATAGCTAGGTTCAACTATTCTTCAAAAGGCAGCACCAGCCAATTCACCCCAGATAAATGTGTATATAGAAGGAAGAGTTTCTATTGACCCTCTGCCAAGATACAGAGATGAGCATAGTATCTGGGCATACTGTAAGACAGCCGCCATATAAAAGAGCCTAAAACTGGGGAGTTCCCAACACCCTCTCTCTCTTGGTAGTACTAATTACCGAAGAGCTCGCCATGTTTTAGAGAAGAACCATATAAAAATACTGGTCAGGTCCTGAAAAAATACAACACCCTGGGTAGAAAAGTCATTTTAATCACGTTACATCTTCCTAATATTGTGAGCTGCAGATTGTTAATGCGGAGCAGTTCTTTTTTGGCACTAGCTAGTACCGGAGCCATGTTAATGCCCACTACTTCATCCAGACTGGGTGATATCCTGACCCCCAAATTCTTAACCTGCATCGCCTTACGCTCATCCTCTATATTTATTCAAGCGTTAGTCATAATTTGACATTTAGCATTATTTAAAAGATACCCAGAGACCCTCCCAAATCGTGCCGTCTCATGTTCTTTCTCTATTATTGCAGCCACTGGGTCAGGAGTTACGACTGCTATATCATCGGCGTAGGCAAGTATATTGTACTCCCACCTAACATTTCCAATGACTTAATTGCTCTGTTATCTAACAGCTTTCTAATAAGTGGGTCAATATATAAAGCAAACAGCAATAGTGAGCACGGACACCCCTGCCTTGTGCCCCTCGAGATAAAGGTAGGCTCCGACTCCAACCCTGCTATTTGTAATTTGGCCATGAGATTTCAATATAAATTCTTAATAGCCCTGAGGAAGCCTGACCCAATATTGTTTTTACGCAGAACAGCCCACAAGAATGCCCAATGCACCCGATCAAAAGCTTTCTCTGGTCTAGCAAGATCACTGCCATGGTCCCTTAGCCACTTCCACGCCTTCCAATAGTGTAATTACTCGCCTAACATGATCAGCCGTACCCTTTCCCGGGATAAACCTGTGTTGCCATGGAGAGACTAGAATAATAATCACTGAACTCAGCCTAGTAGCCAAACCTTTGGCATAAAGTTTTGCGTCACTATTTACTAAGGAGATAAGGTGGTATGCACCAGGTAGGTTTTTAAGGAAAAACTATCATGTTCCCCTCCAACCACGATACAGGTGGTTGAGATCCTGCTTGCACACCCACAAATAGGGTGAGGAGCTCTTCCCTTAATTCCCCCCATAAAATACTTTAAAAACACTCAAGGGGGATCTTATCTGGGCCGGCAGCCTTACCACTTGAAAGGGCGTTGACAGCTGCTCTAATCTCCTCATCCATCAGAGGGGCCTCTAACTGCTGTCCCACCGAGATGCTAGCGAGATACTGGTTTATCTCATCCTCTTGCGGGTAAATTTCTTGCAAATATTGTTTCTGATACAATTCCCTGAATACCCATAAAACTTCTAGGTTGTCGCTCAGCACTTGGCCATCTACATCTTCAAGCGCATTAATACAGCCATAGGTTATTTGTTGCCTTACTTCTAAAGCCAGAAGCTTACCAACCTTTTCACTATATTCATAACATTCGATGTATAAGAAACTTTGCCGCTGCTGTTTTCATATAAGTTTTGGTGATTTTAGCTTTTACCACTGCAATCTTATTTAAAACTCCCAACATAGCAGAATCGTTTCTTACCACCTCCCCTATCCATAGTTCAAGCAAAGCGAGCTCTGCTTGCGCTACCTCCAACCATTTAGCCTGTGCTCTCTTCTTCCTTACACCAAATCTAAGGATCTCTCCTCTAATACCTGTTTTGAGCATATCCCATATTATATGGCTAGGGGCCGTGCCCCGATTTACCTCCAAAAATTCTGGAATCCAGGCCCTCATGTGTTGAACATATGATTGATCTACTAGCAACCCTCTATTAAATGACCAGGTCCTGACCTGAGGCCCATCATTCCCCAATCGAGCTTCCATAACCAACGGGTTATGGTCCGACATTAATCTTGGATGCTTCATAATCTATAGACCTTCCCGCAAAGTGGCAGTCACAAAAAAATAGTCTAACCTCACTAACTTCTTGTGCGGGAAGGAAAAAAGATAAATCCTGGATCTGAAAGTCTACATTTCTGCCAGATGTCAATCATTCCATGATTCAGTACTAATGTCTGTAAAGCCCGAAAAACCTTAGGTTTCCTCCTCTGGTACTTCGTTTGATCTTGAATAGGGTGGCCGTTATCGATGTGTACATTTAAGTCTCCGCATTCAATTGCTGGAGCAGACCAGGACGCAAGTTCAACATTGACAAGATCCAACACCTCCGAATCATCTGAATTAGATCCATAAACTGAGCAGAGTGTAAGTTTTTTACCCCCAATTAAACACTCCAAAAACACCCTTCGACCAAATTTATCAGTGAGCTTTTTTATAACCTTCAGTAACCTGATACGTGTTAATATAGTTACCCATTTAGTTGTTGTGCCCTGACTAGTATCTGCCAACAGCCACCAGCCAGGAAAATCCAGCAGATACTTCTGTGAGCCTGAAATATGTGTCTCCTGCATGCAAACTATGTTGGCCTTAAGGGATTTTAACCCTTCCCTCACCAACCGCTGCTTTTTACCATCATTGAGCCCACAAATATTCACAGTTGCTATACATAATTTGCTTTTCTGACCCATGTCCTAATCTTGAGTCATCCCCTTAACCAGGTCCCCAAAATACCCTTTCCAAACTCTGCAGCTGCCTGAAATCCACTATTTTGAACCACTACCCAGCTGTGTGACCCCCTATGAAAACCCTCCAAGCCCATGGCTTAGCCGAAGGCCAGCCCATCACCACCCCAACCCCAACCCCACCCTGTCCCATCCCCCGTCATGCTATGTGAGACCACCAGGCCGCTAGGTCCATAAGATGGAGTCGTCCCTTACCAACCGCCCAGCACGCTGCATATCTGCCCTTAAAATGATAGTCCCCTAGATGCTGCCGCTGATACCCAACCAGTCATACGCCAATTGTAAACCAGGGCCCCTCGGCAGTCCCATAAGCTGGTGATAACTTTTCCCCTGGAGCTTCAATTTAGCTCCCCACCAGTGCTCCTGTAATTTAATTGTGCCAAGGAGGGTTTAAATGCCAAGTCACATGGCATGGCAGTTTAAAACTGCACTCAGGCTGCAGTGACAGGCCTGGAACATGTTTTAAAGCGCTACTTAAGTTGGTGCACAATAAGTGCTGCAGGCCCACTGGTAGCATTTAATTTACCAGCCCTGGCTATATGGCATACCACTCTACAAGGGAATTACAAGTAAATTAAATATGTCAATTGGGTATAAGCCAATTAAGCCATGTTTAAAGAAGACAGAGAAAGCACATTAGCACTGGTTAGCAGTGGTAAAGTGCACAGAGTCCTAAGGCCAACAAAAACAAATTCAGCAAACAGTGGAGGGAAAAAGACAAAAGGTTTCAGGGGGGACACTGCAGAGAAGGCCAGGTTCAACAAACTAAAGATCGAAGAAATTAAGTGCAACATGCAGGTAGAGAGAACCTAGAGGAAAGACCAGAGAAGAAGAATCCATGAGAAAGGCATCAATGAGGTAAACTCTGAAAAAAGTGACATATTGGTAAGCCACTAGAGTCAGTGGATGAGCAAAACACCCGAGGAAGCCACTGATGAGTGGAAACCCCAGGGAAACCACAGATGGAGAGGATGCTTATGGCAGTCACTAATTAACCCAAACCCTAAGAAACCCTCATGTTAGGATGAACCCACAATGTGAGGTTTTAATAGGGTTTGGGACAATTAGTAACTCCCATACGGATCCTCTCCATGTGTTGTTTCCCTGGGGTTTTCACTCATCAGTATGTTCCCTAGATGTTATGCTTATCTGCTTCCTCTAGTGGCCAACTAATATGTGACTCTTCCAGAATTTCTCACATTTTTCTGTTGCTCATGGAGTCCCCCCAACTTGTCTATGCCTTGCATCTAGATTCCCTCTGCTTGCTGGTTGCACTGGATTTCTCCCACGTTTAGTTTTCTTGGGTGTCTTTGCACTGGTAGTTTCTACAAGATTTCCTCCCACCATTGGTTTTGTTGAAGTATCGGTAGCTAGCAGGGTACTTAATTATTGGGGAAAGTACATATATAGAGAAGTCACCTACAGAAAGTGCAAGAGGGGTTATTGCCTATCCACCAACTATGTTACAGCAAATTGTTACCTATAACAATTGCGTTGCAAACTGTAATATTGTAAAGTAATATGTGGTGCACTCTACAGCCACACTCTCCTAACAATTAATGCTGGTTTTTTAATACTGTTGTTTTTATCTTTGACATCTTCTACCATACCACAGCTGGCCCTGAATTTACCTTTGCATACTATGTACCAAATTTACTTCTACTCAGCTGAGTATGGTGGCTTATCTCATGTCCCAGTTTTAAAACATACTTGGTCAACATGATTTGACATTTAAGGAACACATCTATGGGTTACTGATGTCCACCTCAACTTAGAAAACATTGGAGGTTGTATTTGAAGTCACTGAAGCAATCTACAGCGCGTGAAACAATGTGTTTGGGGCAAGCTATTGAGTTCTTAGCCACATTATGCTTGGAGTTGACATTCTTTGTGAAACAAAGGACTCCCTTTTGAAATGCTTGTGTGATTTAAGACATTGCAATCAACCCTGCTATTGTACAGACTACATATAGGGCCTCATTCTGAGGCCGGTGGGCGGCGGTCGCCGCCCGCCTGGCGGGAACCGCCATATGGCCGCTCCGCGGTCGAGAGACCGCGGAGGCCATTCTGGCTTTCCCGCTGGACTGGCGGGCGACCGCCAGAAGGCCGCCCGCCAGCCCAGCGGGAAACCCCTTCCCACGAGGAACCCGTCGCGAATTTCAGTGTCTGCTAAGCAGACACTGGAATTCAAAGTAGGGCCCTCTTACGGGGGCCCCTGCAGTGCCCATGCCATTGGCATGGGCACTGCAGGGGCCCCCAGGGGCCCCACGACACCCCTCTCCGCCATCCTGTTCCTGGCGGTCAGAACCGCCAGGAACAGGATGGCGGTGAGGGGGTCGGAATCCCCCATGGCGGCGCAGCAAGCTGCGCCGCCATGGGGGATTCCTCAGGGCAGCGGAAAACCGGCGGGACACCGCCGGTTTTCCTGTTCTGACCGCGGCCATACCGCCGCGGTCAGAATGCCCTGCGGAGCACCGCCAGCCTGTTGGCAGTGCTCCCGCCGACCCCGGGGCCGGGGCCGGGGTCGGAATGACCCCCTTAGTACTGCTGCATGCACTGAAATGTTTCTAAGGAAATGATCTTAAAATGATCAGATATGTTTGCTTTGCCTATTATTATAATAGAAATACATGGCAAACAAAACCTTATTTACCCTGTAGAATACTGTGAATCACTTGCAGTATATTCATATTCGTTATGGTCTTCAACCAGTTTTGGACTTGACAGTTGCTAGATATTTTTACTTTTGTTTTCGGATAAATGTTGTTCTTACTCTATTTCATTACCCAGTTATGATGTGAAGTTTTGGTTTACCTTATACTTAAAAAATATAACTGTAAGGTGAAGGATGGTCCTATGAAATCTTTACACATTTGTCACCAAATTCTGACTGCAAAATATTTTTTTTAATTTTGGAACAAATTTAGGGCCTAATTTAGATCTTGGCAGTTGGAATACTCTGTCAAAATGTGATGGCCATCCCGTCCGCCACATTACGATCCACATAACAATATTTATAAAAACAATGCACATGGTAATGCATAACAAAGAAATTAAAAGAAAAGAACACAAACTATGTTAAGTTAAATGGAAAAATGCAACACTCAGTGGACCTTAACAGCAGGAAAGAAACAGATAGCTAATCACAGCATAATACAAGAACAGAAACTGCTTAACCTGTCACATATTCATCATGCCAGACAGGTGCTCGCCGGCCCCTTTCATGACCCATGCAATTTTTTTTCCAATCTCACTTTCTTCAGACCAAGCTCTCTCCCCTCCATAGACCCTTTTTTCAAAAGCAATCAGCAACCTTCACTACTTTCCTGTAGTTGCAAACATTTCTGTCACTCAATAATACCGTTTAGGAATAAACTTTCTTCACTTGCAATAACTCTGTAAATCTTGATAAACCCTTTTCATCTTTCTACCCTTTCTTCACTAGCACCGATTCTCCTACTAAAATTTCTCCCTGATATCTGTTGACCTTCCCGACAAGTCATCTACATAATTTGTTTTTCTACACCTTGGAGACCTAATCTCTTGCTTTCCTTCCTTACATAACGTCAAAAGGTACTTTTCCTGTGACACTGTTAGGTGTATTGCAAATTGCCCACACCAATTTCCTGACAGCACACCTCCACTGGTTACCTTGACCTAACGCTTACCGTAAACCCTCTTGAGGATTCCATTCCATCTCTCAACGAGACCAGTACTTTGGGGGTTATATGATCTTATGTGTTACACACCTTTGGGTTTCAAAACCTCCTTCCTTTCAAGGGAGACAAACTGCACCCTCTTGTCAGTCACAACACATTCTAGTGTTCCCACCCTTTCCCATATCTCTTCCTAGAATCTGATAACATCCTGCATAGACATATCAGTAAACTCAACCTCTGACCATTTTGAAAAATAGTCAGTGACTACCAAGGCATATTTGGGAAATTCCCTAGACCTCTATAAGGGTCAGAAATGTCCAACCTAAGTTTTTTCCATGGGGAATCCATTTTGTCATTCACAACCGGAAGATACTCCACCATTCCTTGTGATTTATCACTCCAAGCACACGGAACACACTCTCAAATTGACCTTTCTACATCCCTATCTGTGCCCGGCCACCAATATTCCATCCTCACTCTCTGCTCGGTGGCACTCATGCTTGTGTGTCCTTCATGAGCCAACCTGAGTATGTGGTTCCTTAATCTTTGGAGAGATTCTGCTATATCCGGCACCTTCCCTTTGGTCAATCTCTTGACATATATCCTTTGATCTCTTGTAAAATACCATCTTCCTTTACTGACTAGTCCCACTCCTCATGTGATGTACGCCCCTCCATGAGAACATCAACACTTGCTAGCAGTCCATCCTCCTACCTCTTATCTACTGCAGCCTGATTGTCTAATGATACCTTAACAGGCAGTCCACCACCTCATTCTTCTTGCCAGGAACATATTCTATCCTGCATGTGAACGGCAACAATTTTAAAACACCTTGCGTGATCCCAAAGGATGATGATCAGTGTGAATAAAGAAGTCTGTTCCCCGTACAAACTTCCTGAAGTGACTCACTCCTTACCAGCAAGCCAAACTCTCTCTTTCAATCATAAAATATGACAACTCTGCCCCATTCAAAGGTTGTGAAGTATATGCAATAGTTACCTTCCTACCGTACATGTACTGCATTAAGACCGCCCCGAACCTCACACTGATAGCATAAGTACACCTTTTATTTTGGTCATGTGTGTGAAAGGGTTTTAAAGCAGGAGCCAAAGTGATACTCTTCTTCAGCTGTACAAACTCACTTTCACATTCTTCCCCCACTCAAACTTCCCCCACTCAAACTTGACATTCTTTACTATTAACTTCCACATGCCTTTGGTTCTATCTGTCAACATCTGGACAAACCGGAAATAGTACTCAGCCAATCCCCAAAATTGATGTAATTGGTCCTTATTCAAAGGCAATGGGGCATCTTTTATTGCCTTGACCAACTTCAGCTTTGGGGCCACACCATGCTCATCTCTTCAGTGACCCAAATATTCAACTCCACTTGTCCCGATTTTATATCTGTTCAACCTGATAGCCCAACCATGCTTGTGTAGTGTTGCTAAGACAGAGCGTAAGACCTTATCATGATCTTCCTCACTTTCACAAAACACTAGAATATCATTGTGGCAGTGTGTCACCTTTTTCTCTTTCTTCCATAGTTGATGCATGACTTTCTGGAACACTGTTGCAGCCAATACAAATAGCATATGTCTGAATCAACAGGCCTCATCTGGTGTAATAAATGATGTAAGAGGCTTTGACTCAGGGTATAAAGAAATCTGATGACATGCTGATGACAAATCCAGTATGGAGACAAATTTCACTCCTTTGATTGCCAACAACATATCACCAATGTTAGGAAAAGTATGGCAATCCACCCAATAGCTTCATTGAGATTACAGTGATCCACACAAAGTCATAAATCTCTGTTGCCCTTCCTTGCCAAAACAACTGGGGCCAAGCATTTGGAACCCTCAATCTCCTCTAAAATGCCTTCTTTACACAATCTTCTCCGTTAACTCTGCAAAGGCTCCCTCAATACCACAGACACAGTGCGCTGCTTATGCGCCCTGGGACATGCTCCATCTTTCAAAACAATTTATGCCCAAACCCTTTCAGTAAACCTAACTCTACCTTGAATACTTCTGGAAATGTCTCCACCCACACATTGTTATCAACCACATCAATCCAAATATTGCAGAATGGGTTGTCTCTATCGTTGGAATTCTCCACTTCTGACACTTCATCAACTTTTCTATCATCCAAAATATTGACAGAACCCTTATATCTTGAACTATTCCCTGCTATGATATCCCTCCTGTTGGAAATGCCGCTCTCTACAGAGTCACCCCCAAACCTTTTGCTTTCCTCCTCCTACTTTTTGCTGGATTTGTCTTGTTGGCCTTAGGACTCTGTGCATTTTACCACTGCTAACCTTGCTAAAGTCCTTGTGCTGACCCCTAAATATGGTTTAATTGACATATATCTCATTGGCATTATTAATTTTCATGTACGTACCTTGTAGAGTGGTATATCATATACCCAGGGCCTGTAAATTAAATGCTACCAGTGGGCCTGCAGCACTTATTGTGCCACCCACTTAAGTAGCACCTTAAAACATGTCCCAGGCATACCATTGCAGCCTGAAGGCAGTGCCCCACTGTCATGTTGACTTCGCATTTAAAACCTGTTGCCAAACCTTAAACGCTCCTTTCATTACATATTTCACCCCTAAGGTAAGCCCCATGTAGACCATAGGGAAGGGTGCTGTGTAATTAAAAGGTAGGACATGTACATTTTAGTTTTACATGTCCTAGTAGTGAAAAACTCCCAAATTTGTTTTTTTACTACTGTGAGGCCTACCCCTCCCATACAATAACATTGGGGATTCCTTATTAGATTTAATAGGTTGTAATTCCTACACCAGAGGTGGTAGATGTATCATGTTTGCTATAACTATGAATTGTAATGATAAGCCCTTTTTCATGGTAAAGTCGAATTTATCATTACAAGTTTGAAAATGCCACTTTTAGGCCTGCAGTATGCCTTAGGTCAAATGACTGAGTATAACTGACAGTTGAGATTTTGTGAATACACCCCAGACAGTCACACAATTGTGGGATTAGCGGAGCCTCAATGGGACAAATACTGACTTGATGGAGGGCGGAGGTAAGCACGGCCCCACTTGCACCTGAATAGGCTGGGCTCTGCTAGCCTGTATTGTCAGTGCAGCCAGATAGGAGCAAAGGCACGGGAGGCAAGCACTTTCTGTAACTTCAAAGAATCCTTCTGGAACTTTTCAGGGCACCAGTGTATAAAATTAGGGCTTTCAGACCAACTAACAAGTTACTTACCTTTGGCAATGCCTTATCTTGTGTATACACACTGACTAGCCATCAGATCCCTTACCTTAGAATTCTCCCTAGGAGCCAGACTGGATCTAGAAACATCTTTCAACAGTACTTCTACCCATCGGTAGAGGGCGCCATGTGACTCCATATGAACGCCGTCTACCGGATATGTAACCAACAGAGTCCACATAATCCCTCCTCTGACATGCTGACGTCACTTTCTTCTGTGACCAGAATCTGCACAACCTAAACAACATTCAAGAGGAAAATAAACATGTATAGCCCTGAGATAGGAGCTGTACCTGTAAAAGGGCTAAGGACCAAGGTGCAAAAAGACCACAAAAATCACTTAGACAATTGTGAGGGCCACAGAGGATATGTAAAGAAGGGGAGCAATCCATACACGCTGCCTCAGCAGGATGCATAGGCAAAACCAGCAACAAATAGAAAGTCAACGCTGGTAGGAAGAGTAAGTCAAAAAACAGAGGGCACTTTTCCAGGATCACCAACAGAGGAGCTGTCGAGAAGTGTAATATAAGCGTAATGCATATAAAAAGGGTCAAAAAGAGACACAAAGCGTACCATTTGTGCAACAGATGATAGAGAAACAAAGAGATCGGAAAAGACACATGCCGAACACCAACCTTCACACATAGTGCAGTGTATGTTAAAAGTGGGACAAGTACTGATGTGTTTTGCATGTCCTAACAGTGAAATACTGCCAAATTCAGGTTTCACTGTTGCAAGGCCTATCTCTCTCATAGGTTAACATGGGGGCTGCCTTTAAATATCTTTTAAGTGCAGTTTCCCTTTGAGAGCTGAGAGAAATGTATGGTGTTTCTGAAATCACAATTTAAAAATACATCTTTTGATAAAATTGTTTTTTAAATTATCTGTTTGAAAATGCCACTTTTAAAGAGTGGGCATTTTCTTGCTTAAACCCTTCTGTGACTCTGCCTTCTTGTGTATTCCCTGGCTGGGTCAGACTGGCAGTTGACCTGTTTGTGAATCCCCTCTAGACAGTGACACAAAGGGAGCTGGGGTGTAGCCTGCATATCCTGATGAGACATCTAAGCTAGAGTGGAGGGAGGAGTGGTCACTTACACCTGAATGGGCTGTGCAAGGCAGTCTCCAACCCCCTGCTGTGTGTCAGGGCTAGGCCTGGGAAAGGCGGGATCTTGTGAAACTTTCTTTTGAAGTTTGCCACTTTAAAGGCAGAATGGGGTATAAGTAGTTGACCCCAAACCCCAGATTTTTAGATCACTTCTGGAATCAAGAGGAACCTCTGCCAAGGAGAAGAGCTAAAGAGCTGGAGGAGGAGTACTGCCCCTTTGCCTGTGCTTTGCTGGATTGGCCTTCAGTTGCTGCTTCTGCCTGAAAAGAGGACAAGGACTGGACTTTGTGGTATATTCCTGCTTGTAAAGAATCTCCAAGGGCTTGGACTGAGATTTCCTCCTGTTTTGAAGTCTCAGGGCCATCAAAGACTTCCTCTGCCAGCACCTGGACTCTCTGCTGAGACTCCTGCCAAGTGGTGCCCCATCCAGTCCCTGTGCCCTTGAGAGGTGAAGTTGGCAGAACAAGGACTGAAATCCATGCACAGAACACCGTGTGGGGAATATTTTGACACACCACCTGCAACGCGGCTGAAAAACTACATGCCACCTGCTTTGCGGCTAAAATCGACGCTCCACCTACATCGCGGCTGGAAGATCGATGCATCGCGACTGGAGAAACGATGCAACACCTGCTTGCGGCTGCTGCTAACTACGTAAACCCCTCGCAGCGTGGTTTTCCAACACTGTGTGGCCGGATTTTGCACGCATCATCGATGGCATCATAAATAAATGCAAGCCTGAGCAGATCCGAGGTGCCCCGTCTGGAAATTGACACATCGTTCTCTTGCGGGAGAGAAAAACAACGCATCGACTACCCAACTGAAGAAAAAACTACGCACAGCCTTACTTGCGAGCAAGGAATTGACGCATCATTGACTTTTTCAACGCAAACTCGCTCATGCAGCTTTATTTTTGTCACAAACCAGGTACTTAGTGTAAAAACAACATTTCCATTGTTTTCTATGGAGTAAGGCTCTTTTTACTTTGAAAATTCATAGCTTGACTTGTGTATGTTGGATTTTTGTTGTTTTGGTATTGTTTGATTTTGATCAATGGTACCTATTTTTCTAAACTGGTGTGTTTTATGGTACAAATAATTTAGGCATCGCCTTTGAGATAAGCTTGACTGCTTGTGCCAACCTACCAGCATGGTGAGCAGGGGTTATCTTACATGAGTATCTCCATTGCCCTGACCAGAGTGAGGGTCCCTTCTTGAACAGTACCAACCAGAGACCCCATTTCTAACATCCATGTCAAGGTGAAAAGGAAAGCACATCTACAGACGCAGATACACAAACTAGAGCACTAGGCAGTTTGAATATAATAAGAAAAAGCACCTGCTAGGAGCAGGAACACCACAACGGGTGTCATACTGGAAGCAAGAAGCACACTGCCCTTAAACTCAATAAAAAGAAGCAACAGGGGAATAAAACAGGCCCTGAACAAAGAAAAGAAACCAATACAGATTTGGAAGACCCTCCTGGACCCTCTGCCAGATTTGAAGACCACCAGGAGGCTTCAAGACTGAGTGCCACCATGAACATCTCTAAAGCCGTGTAAAGCTGAGTCGATATGTGCACCAAAAAGTGAGGTGCCATCAAAGTCATGTCAAGTAAAGATGTCTGCGCAGACTCAGAAAAATTGGATGGATGTAACCATGCCCGCCGACACAGAGTCACTGAAGAGGCCATAACCCTTCCAACAGAATCGGTGGTATCCATACCACATCTGATACTAAGCTTAGCAGCTTGCTGACCATCCCGTGCTAAGGGAACTAGAACATTCCTAACCTCCTCAGGCATAGAAGGCAAAACGTGGTCCGGCGAGTCCCACAAGATGTGGGAGAAGCAAGCAAGAACACAAAAAGTGTTGATTGAACGCAGGGCAGAGCTAGATGAAGTGAAAATCCACCTACCGAAAGCATCCAGCTGTCTGGCCTCTCATTTTGGAGGGACATGAGTAAGACTCTGCAGCTTAAGCAGTTTGCACCACAAAACTTTGAGCAATTGGATGCAGACAAAGGCAACATGGATCCTCTGGGGCAGGTGTGTCTCTATATGAAATAGATCATTTCACAAGGGGGGCAGATACCAGTTGGGCCCAAACCCCGAGAGGATATCATAAAGAGCCTCACAATAAGGAAAGACTGGCTCTACAAAAGACTGGTAAGAATTTAAGACATTAAATAAAGGGTCCATGGACAACTGAACAGTAGGAAGTTGTAAATGCAACACTTTGGAAATACGCTTTAACATGTCTGCTAGAGCAGAATTTTGTCCTGAAGCCAACACAGGAGATGATAGGATGCTGGAAGCCATGCAGGAGTCCAGGTCACCAGCATTGCCAAAGTTAGATAACCAACCCAAATGGGGAAGCGGAATGGTGTAGGTAATGGGAGACAGACAATCAAACCCATGCCTCTCCAATTGACGAACTGGAGGATGGACCAAAATTATATTAGAAAGTCCTGCAGGACGGAACGACTAAAGTAGCCGTCTCTGCGGACCTGACTGTCCAGGCAGTAATGTTGAGTAAAGCTGCGCAAGGATGCCCAAGTTGCTGCCTGACAGATGTCCAGGACAGGAACTCCACGTGTTAATGCTGTGGTAGCAGCATTTGCTCTGGTTGAATGAGCACGCACACTCCCTGGAGGTTGCCTATTTGCCAATGCATAGCATATTTTGATGCATAGAAGCACCCATCGGGAGATGGTATGCTTCCGCACCGCCTTCCCTTTCTTCGCATCCACATCCCCAACAAAGAGTTGATCGTCCACCCGAAAATCTGTAGTGCGATTAAAATAGAAGGCCAGCACTATTTTTAGATCCAGACGGATCCTATCTCTCCTCCTCATGAGAAGGATTTGGGTGCGTGTAAAAAGTAGATAAAGCAATGGATTTGCCCACATGAAAAGGTGTGACAACCTTGAGAAAGAAGTAGCTCACTCACTCTGCAAGCAGAGGTGATAGCCACCAGAAAGACAGTCTTGAGGGTAAGGAGCTGCAGAGGACAATTGTGTAACGGCTCAAATGGAGCACACATCAAGTAAGGGAGGACAAGATTGAGGTCCCACTGAGGCATAATAAATGGAGTGAGAGGATACAAATGAGTAAGTCCTTTGAAGAATCTCCCCACAATAGGGGATTTGAAAAGAGAAGGTTTATCTGGCAATCTAAGAAAAGCTGATATAGCCGATAAGTAGCCTTTAAGAGTGCCCAAAGCAGAACCCTGATGGGCCAAGGAAATAATGAACAACGGAACCTCAGAAAGCATGGCAGAGAGAGGATCAACTGACTTGTCCATGCACCATGCCACAAATTTATGCCAGCGACACGCGTATACTGTTTTGGTGGAGGAACGCCTGGCTGCCAAGATAACATCGCAGACTTCAGGTGGAAGGTCAAATGCCGTCAACTGCCTCCGCTCAATCTCCATGCAAGAAGGCGGAGGCTGGACAGGTTCAGGTGAAGAACCATCCACTGCTGCTGCGACAGAAGATCCTCCTGAAGGGGCAGTCTGATCAGAGGATCTGTGGCCATGCTCAATAGTTCAGGATACCATACTCTTTGTGCCCAGTCCTGAGCCACAAGAATGACTTGGGCCCTGTCGTTCTTGATCTTCTTTAGAACTCTGGGAAGAAGTAGTATTGGCAGAAAGGCGTATAGGAGGCCTGAGCTCTACTTGAGATGAAAAACGTCGCCGAGCGGGAACTGCCTTGGAAACTCCAATGCGCAAAAATGCCAACATTGCGCATTCTCTGTGGATGCAAACAGATCTAACCAAGGCTCTCCCCACTGCTGAATGAAGCCTTTCGGCACCTCTGGATAGAGACGTCATTTGTGATTGTTTATGCATCGACGGCTGAGTTCGTCTGCTCTGGAGTTCAGAGAGCATGCCAGATGTTGAACCACCAGAGAAATGGTCTGATGTGCCAGCCACGTCCAGAGGTGCAACGCCTCTTGACAAAGGGTCAAGGACCCTATACCCCCCTGTTTGTTGCAGTACCACATGGCAGTGGTGTTGTCCGTGAACACCTGCACCACTTTCCCCTCAATAGAGGTAAAGAATGCTTTCAACGCAAGTCTGATCGCCGGGAGCTTTAGCAGGTTGATGTGAAGTCCAGACTCCGCAAGAGACCAGAGGCTACTGATCTCCGCCTCTCCTCCAACAATCACCACAAATTTGACAAAAGTGTTGAGGCTAGTCAAAAAGTGACCAGGGTAGCTGTCTCCGGATCACCGCATGGCGCGGAAAGAAAAGAACTGATGTCACCATGCCGATGCGGTGCCTATATTTGACCCCGACGTCATCAAGGTGACCACAACGTCAACGACGGATGAGGAGTCGACCGAGGCCACCTACCAGCATGCAAGGGTGCTACTAGAAGAAAAGTCTCTGCATCCAGTCTGACACCTGGGGAAATTATAAGGCAAGGAATCTGCAACTCGAAGTCTCTATCAGATATGCCAATGCTTTAAACATCATCCACCAAAACGGACGGATGAAGACGTACTAAGGGTCCCATTAGCTGTGTGTGATTAACAATCACAAATACCCCTGAGGAAGGGTTATTGAAACCAAAATGAATTGGGACTGGTATATTGTTTAAAGTGTTGGCATTACTACACATAATATGAATTGACTGATGAGCAGCCGTAACACAAATTTGTTCAGTGGGTGAAAGAAAGGGAATGGTGAGGATTGAAGCTTGGAAGTCAGCTCTGTGGATTTATGTTGTTTGTGGGGGAGGTTTAAGGGTGGGGTGTTAGGTTTGGTTTTTGTATTAGTTTGGCGATTAATTTTTATATTGTAAATGTTTTAAAGTAGTTTCAGAAGTGCATACCTGTCCAATAAAGCAGCCTTTTACTCTCTTAACCTGGCCTGGTCATTTCGCCGTCTCGCCTGAAGAATCCTGCTCCACATGCTGCTGGTCCCGGGGGTTGCTCTCCTCCCTAAAGAAACGTTTATCTCCCCATCACCAGTGAAAAGATGTCCCTCCGGAAGTGGTAAGAAAAAGTACTCCATTGATTAGAGTACAAAGTTAACAAGGAGGGAGGTATCAGCAGCAGTCGGTAAACAACTTTCCCCGCCTGTGCATTCGTCACTAGAATCCTGGGACTATTTTAATTGGAATGTGATCCCCACATCACACTAGACATACACTGGAGAATACAAAACATAAGAAGGACAGCGCAGGAGGGTACTCCTCCAAAGAACTGCTTAACGATTGAATAAAAAACACACATTGGACACATAAAACCAAGAGCAGGATAAGAGGTTCGATACCACTATATTAGTAACAGCCCAAAATGGAGATGGTGAATAAGGTCAGGATCATAAGCAGGTGTCACAACCACAAGGCAGATGCAAAGCCTTCAACCCTCCTTCTCTGGCAACAACGGCCTAAGTGTCTTTGTGAGGTGCCTTCCTTCCAGGAGGAGACGGGGGTGTTAGTAAAGAGGAAGTACCTGGAGTCCCAGATTCCATCTGGCGCTGAATGATGCCGATTACCGCGATAGCTGTGATGACAATGACGCCCATCATCTGAAGACGGATATTCAGCCACTGCATCACTGTGTTACTGGCAAACTTACATTGCTGGTTTCTCTCCAAGTGCTCCTCATTCTCCTGCTCAAACCTGCAGGGGACCACAGCAAGGATCAGAGATCTGTAGACCTACACATAGAGTAGAGTTGAGTAGCGCTACAGGTAATTATCAGAGAATTTCTCCACGGACACAATGTTGTCAACCCGATATATCCAAATATTGCACAATGGGTTTTCTCTATCGTTGGAGTTCCCCAACTTCCCCCACTTGCAACATAAACTCTCCTGACACCTCAAAAAACTTTTCCATCATTCAAAATATTGACAGACCCCTTATATCAGAACAGAATTGAATGTTCCTACATATTAACGATAAACAGGATCCAAAACATCCACTACTGATGATAACCAGAGCGAGAACAATTACCTTTCTTGCTCCTCCTCTGACTAGCAAGTACCTGCAGCCACTGATAGGACCACAAACGGTCTTTCAAAAGAAACCACTCCTTTTAGTGCCACGTCACAGCAAGGGCCCCTTACTCACACAGTCTCTGCCTCACCAGTGTATCCCCAACTGTTCCCATCGAGCCCCAACATCGTATTTTCTAATGTGTGCAGGTTTAGCACATACTCTGAAAGGATGGTTGGCTGGGTGTTGTGAAGAAACAAGAGCAGGGGCCACGAACAAGAGCAGAGGACAGCAAAACCAGAATCACCCAGAAGTTCCTATTCCACTTTCATCCTGCCCCCCTGACCATTTCTTCTCAACTTGTTGGGACACTGATTGTAAACCACACGCAGAGGTGGAGACATCATATGCTGAAAAGGTATGACGTAAACAGACTGCTTAGAACCTGATGACCAAAAAACAGGTTTTCTTTTCTTCAAGGTTGTATCTAAGGAACAATGTTTATAAAACAACATGCCTGGCTAGGCCCACTTGACTGCCTTACAAAGTTTCTGCAATGGATATGTGTTTAAAAAAAACTAAATTCTATGAATTTCACAACATTTGGATATGAATTCCTGCCAAGGAAGAATTATGACACTTTATCTAAAGGTTTAAATGCATTGTAGGTCTGAAGAAACATCTGACCATATTTAGGGAATTGCACTGGAAAAAAGATGGTGTACAAAGTTTATTTACCAAAAAGAAGTTTAAGACTGGGATGAATGCAGGTAGAACTCTTGTTTGGTTCAGATGAAACTCTGTCAGACCTTTAGTTATAATAGAAGGTGCTATACAAAGGACAACCTGTGAGGTGACATTTTTCTTTGGATGACGAACCCTTTAGTTTGGTAATCCTTCTGTTGGAAGTTAAATTGGCTTAGGACACAAAAAATCATTAGCTCAAAAAGCTTATCCTGGCGTAGAACAAAGCACCATCAAGGAGCCTGGAGAACACTAAAGCAGCTTAGCACCCTGATAAGAAAAGTGCAGTTGGGGCAGTGGGTGTCCAGAACACAAAATCATAGCTGCCAACGTCGGAAAAGCATGGGGTGCCCATGAGAAATGGAACTTGAAGAAGGTTGTTGTTTGATGACAGTGAGTGGACAAATAACTCAATCTTGTGAGGCTATAATGGTGCCATCAGTTTTATCTCAGAGCAATTGGAGCTTAACTCTTGGAACATCCTAATAACTGGGGCAATGTGATAGGAGTGCTTGTGGAAGCATCTCCAGCTAGCCTGTCAACAGAAGAGCACACTCATTCTGTTAACCAATTGGGGAATGAGTCTCTAGCCATTCCCCAATTGGTTAACAGAATGAATGATTGTGTGGGTGATCCATTGTTCATTAAAGCCAGTGAAGGTATTCTTATTGACCTCAAATACTTTTCCTAACGTCTTTTGTATAAATTTCTCAGCCAACATTTGAGTGCTGTGTTTGCTCTATACAAAGTACAACACAACGTCCTCTTAATGTTCTCTCTCCTGGCGCTCCGCTTTAGCCAGTGATATGAATCTACAGCATGTATCTGACAAAGTCTATCTTTGATACAGTTCCTTTTAGTCACATCCATGTATTGTTGGAGGCCGCTGTTTATGTTCCCTGTCACAGTGAGGAGGATTGTTCTCCATCAGGTAACAGCGAGCTAGAGGTAGGGATGATATGAAGCGCTCTTAAATATCTGGATTGTCGAAGTTCATGGTATTCTTAGCCAACACTGAGACACAAGGTGCCCAGTAGGTTTGACTGTCTATTTGTTTTTATTCCAGAAATTGGGTATTTTTTCCCATGGCTAATATATGCCACAGCCAGTTTAGTCAATTAACCATGTCTGGAGGAAACACCTATCTCCATCATAGCAATATGACCTGTGTTGCCACTGTTAAGGTTAGTGTGTATTTTTTGCCTTATAAAGACTTATGTGCCAACAGCACTACCCCTGGTACACTCTTGATGATGGCCAAACACCCTCTCAAACTCTTTCAGGATCCCACTCCGAGTACTTCTCTGACGTGGGACAATGCCATAATAAGTGCATTAGTGTGTCTGAGGCCCTGCATTTCCTCCAACAAGCATCATTCCATTATTTTCGGAGGTGTTCGGTACCAATATGAAACTATTTTACTTTTATTATATACTTTGTCCATTGCCTATCAGACAGAGATCTACCTAATACCTTTTCCCATCTCTTTTGCACCAGGGTGCGCTCTGTGACTTGTTATTTCATGAGGTCTTTATGTATGGCTGATGTGTGCTTAGTATGTCTGAAGTTCTTAAGCCACTTTTCAAAATGTGTCAGTGGTCTTGCGGCTCTGTCTTTAATTTTGGTCTGGATTACCCAATTTTTTTTAACACAATTTATTGGGTTTTCCAATTTAGAAACTGGTATAACACCAGCTGTCAAAAGTACACCTGTATTACCCAGCCGTGATACATCTTTACCTTTCTCTCTTACATGAAATATCTAGGGATTCCCTTTTCTTCACCCCTCATCCCCTCCCACCTCAGACTAAGACAGTGTATAAGTTAACATCAGATAGGTGGTTCAAGTTCCTTGAGAGACCCTGGTGGGCTCTCCACAGCCCCCAGGTTTTTACCCATTTCCTGGGGCAGCCTCTCCTTTTATAGGCCATCTTTTCAGCCATCATGCACCAGTCTATGTCTTATGTCCATTCTGCGATGGATGGTGTTCCCACTCCCCAACACTTGGCCTCGTTTCGCTTCAACACCGTCAAACCCAGCGACAGCCACAGCTGCAGGAATTTCTCTCCTCTCCCCATCCATAGAGGAGAAACCATCTGGCAGCTCGTATCAGAAGTCCTGTTACTTGTGCCATAACTTTCTCTATTGCCTTCCAATAGCTCTGGATTTTCGGGCTGCCTCAGAGAATATGGAAGAAAGAATTGTCTTTGCCATACTCACAGCTTTATGAGGAGCTTTTCCCCATTTTGTATTCGTGGGACATCAAATAGTATGATCTATGTGGGATACAGAATTGTACCAGGCGGAATTCAGCTGTAATTGCGATTTCACATGCACCCACAGCGCCTCCTCCCATTCCTCGTCTTCCAGCATGCCAAGCTCCGCTTCCTAATTTGCTTTTAATTTCTGAAGGACATCAGGAGAGTTATAAGGTGGTTTTGTGTAAGCCATGGACCCTGCTTTTCTGTCAGAGGATCAGGTAATAGCCTATCTTCTAAAGGAGCGTACTCCGTCAGTTGTGTGCTTGTGGGATAGGAGAGTGTAGGTCATGTCTGACCTGGAGGTATCTATAGTGTTCCGTGGCCGCTAGTTGATACTTGCTATGAAGGGTTCCTTAGGAAATCATCTTGTCATGTACCCACAGGTCCCCCAACTTTGAAATTCCTATTGTGTTTATTTGCTGAAGCCCAGCGATCTGAGTGCATCACTGTCCCAGTGTGGGGTGTGCTCTGTCAGAACGTCCTTCCCAGGGGCGGCCTCTCCACGTGAGCGGAGGAGCATCACCCCGCAACAAAAATGCTCCAGAACTGAAAAATAAAATGGTAATAACCTTTCTTCATCACCATTTTATTTTTCAGTACCCAGTCCTGAACCAAGTGTCAGGACGGGGCGGGGCAATTGCAGCTGAGTGGCAGCAGGGAGCTGTGCACATGTTTAAAGTGCGCATGTCCCCTTAGCCGGCCGTCTTGCAATGGCCAGCCAGACATGCACACTTCAAACATCTCTAACCCAGCTGTCTTAAAGAAAGCACAGGCCTCCAGCGATCTTCTGTGTGCTGAGAGAGCCCGCTACCACCAATGCTGGTTACCAGCATGAAAGCTGCATTGGGATTTGTTAGTGCTGTTTCCTGGTCCATGCGGCCGCGTTGGAGAAGGAGAGGAAGACGCCTTCAGGTAAGTGACTTTTATTTTTTAATTATTATCTTTGTACCCCACCCCCACCCTAACTACAAGTCAGCCGCCACTGGTCCTTACACCCCATAAATGCCAATGCCTCTCTCAACCAGAGATTGCATCAGTGTGGAACTGAAATATTCCCAGGGGACAGCCCTGTAGAGTAGTGCGGGACACCTCCTTGCGCCCATGGCGTGGCTGTCTATCCTGACTGCTGGCTCGTCCTGGGCTGCAAACACCCAGGCATTGACCTCCCTAGCTGTCCGGCCCAGTCGTATTTTTTGTCTGCGACAACTATCCCTCCGTCATCGGCCCCCTTCATTAGTTTAGTCAGTGCTATGCGCGGTGCACCACCATTCCTCAGGAATATCCTCAGTCGGCATTTAGTTTCAGGAAGAATTGAGCTGGCGCTTGATATGAGGTATTTTGCAGAGCCTATAGAAATCTATGCAATGTCATCATTTTAAACAGGGTCGCTCTGCCTAGTAGTGTCAGAGGCAGGGCTCGCCAATGCTTGACCTCTTGTTTAAATCTATCCAGGAGGAGGCATAGGTTGGCCTCGAGGAATTTGTTGCAGTGCCAGGTTATGTAGATGTCTAGGTACCTGAAGTCTTCATGGACGAGGGACAGGGGGCAGCTAGGAGGGAGGCGTGGCGTTCCTGTAGAATCCGGGGAAGAGTTTGCCTATTGTCTGCTATAGAAAGCAAGATATCGTCTGCCAAGAGCGATATTTTATTTTCTCAGGTGTCTGCCCATTTCAGTCCTCGGATAAGTGGGTCTTTTCTGATACACGCCGCCAGGGTCTCCAGTGCTAAAGAGAACATATGGGGGGATAGTGGGCATCTCTGCCTGGTTCCCCTACCTGGCTGGAATATTTTGGATTCTAAGAATTTGACTCATCCTGGTGAGCGGCTTCTGGTATAGGAGCTCCACCCACTGCCTAAAGTGGGGCCCACTGCCTAAAGTGGGGCCCACTGCCCAGTGTATCTAGGAATGCAAAACTATAAGGCCACTCAAACGTATAAAATGCCATGGCAGCATCCAGCAATAATATTAGAATATTAGTGTTGGTATCTCCACTGTGTCTGTCAGTGCCAGGACCCCATAAGGGTGACATAGGTTGAGTTTGGTCCCTCTGTTGGGCATGAATCTTGATTGGTCTGGATCGACCACTGTCAGTATTGCCTTTTTCAGTCTCATTTCCAGCACCTTGGACAATATTTTGGCTTCAGTGTTTAACAATGAGATTGGCTGGTTGGAGCTGGTACAATTCATCAGGGGGTTTCCTTTCCTCCAGGAGCACCACAGTGGTGGCTACTCTCTAGTCCTGTGGCAACTCCCTCTTGTTCCCGGCCTCTTTCAGCAAGTGTAGTATATGTAGTTAAAATGCATTGTTATCTGCTACATCCCTAAATTCCCTATGTTTCAGATCATGCTTGTGTTTGAGCGTGGTCCCTCTCGGTTGCTGGGTTTGCTTCTCTAGGCTCAGTTCTGCGCAAGGCGGTCTACCCTACTCTGCACCACAGAATTTTATGGCACTCCACTCTATGCCACTCTACTATGCACCACACTATTCTACACCTCTACACTCTGAACCACTCTACTCTATGCTACTGGAATGTGTGCCACTGATCTCTATTGAACTCTACTCTGCACCAATGCATTCTATGCCACTCTTACTCTGCACCACTCCACTCTATGCCACTGCACTCTATGCCACTGCACCATACTCTGCATCCCTCCACACCACTGCACTCTATGCCACTGCACTCTACTTCACTTTGCACCACTAATCTCTAGGCCACTCCACTCTGTACCACTACACTCTAAGCCACTCCAGTCTATGTTCCTCTACTCTACCACTCTACCCTATGGCACTGCACTCTACTCTGAAGTACTGCCCTCTACACCACTCCACTCCATGTCATTCTACTCTGCACCACTTTACTCTACGGCACTGCACTCTATGGCACTTTACTCTACTCCACTGCGCTCTACACCACTTCACTCTACTCTGCACCCCTCCACATTATGCCACTTCACTCTACTCTATACCAATTTACTCTACTCCATTGCACTCTGTGCTACTGCACTCTATGGCACTTTACTGTACTCCGCAGCACTCCACACCACTCCCTCTACTCCACTCCAGTTTATGCTGCACTACTCCACTAGCTGCCGCTGTACTTTACTCCACTCTTTCTACTCCACACAATGTCACTTTCCTCTATGCCACTCCACTCTACGAAACTGCAGTCTACAGCTACTGCCCTCTACACAACTCTAACCTAATCTGCAACACTGCACTCTACGCCACTGTACTCTATGTCTCTCTACTCTACATCAATCTCCTCTGTGGCACTGCACTCTATGTTCTATGTTACTCTACTCTACACCACTGTATTCTAAGCCACTCTACACCCCCCTATGCCATTGCTCTCGCCACCACTCTACTCTCGACCACTCAACTCTACGTCTGCAATGTATGTCTCTATACTCTCCACTACTCTATGGCACTTTAATCTACACCACTGCACTCTACGTCATTCTACTCTACTCTGCACCACTCTACTCTACCTTACTTTACCCTACTGCATTCTATGCCACTGTACTCTACTCTGCACCAATGCACTTTACACTGCTGCACTCTATGCCACTCCACTGCTCTCTACACTACTACATTCTATGCTGCACCACTCCACTAAACACCACTGCACTATATGCCATTCCACTCTGTGCCATTGTACTCAACCCTGCACCACTTCACACCATTGCGATCTACTGTGCACCACTGCAATCTACGCCACTCCACTCTATTCTGCATCACTCCACTCTATGTCACTGCACTCTGAGCCATTACACTCTATGCCACGCTACTCTACTCTGCACCACTGAACTCTATGCCACTGTGCTCTACTCTGCACCACTCCATTCTACTCTATACTCCAAGCCTCTACACTCTACGCCACTCTAGTCTACTCCACTGCACTCTACACCACTCCACTCTGCACTTCACCAATCCACTAGACACCACTGCACTGTACGCCACTGCAATCTACACCACTCTTCTCTACTTAGCACTACTCTAATCTAACCAATGCAATCTACATAACTGCATTCTATGGCCACTGCACTCTACGGCACTCTACTCTACTTTGCACCACTCTACTCTACGCCACTGCACTCTACTATATTTTGCACCACTCTACTCTACACCATTTTGCTTTACACCATTCTATGCCATTGCACTCAACACCACTCTACTCTCCACTACTGTACTCTACATCACTGCACACTAAGCCTCTCTACTCTCCACCACCCCACTCTATGGTTCATTACCCTACACCACTGCACTCTATGCCACTCCACCCTATGCCACTCTACTTTGCACCACTCTACTCTACATAACTCTATGCCACTGCCATCTACTCTACTCTGCACCACTCCACTCTACACCAATCCATGACACTATACTCAACTCTGCACTACTCTGTGCCAGCACATTCTACTCTGTATCACTGCACCCTACACCAGAGCACTCTTTGCCACTCTATTCTACTCTGAAATACTCCACTCTAAGCCACTGCATGCTACACCGCTCTAGTCTTTGCCACTGAAGTTTATGCCTCTGTACTTTACTCTGCACCGTTGCGCTCTAAGCCACTACACTTTACTCAGCTCCACTCTACTCTTCACCACTCCAGTCCATGCCACTGCAACCTACGCCACTCTACTCTGCACCACTGCATTCTACGTCACACCACTCTGCGCTTCACCACTCCATCAGATGCCACTGCACTGGATGCCACTGCACTCTACACCACTCTACTCTACGCCACTGCAGCCTTCACAACTGTATTCTACGGCCACTGCACTCTACGCAACTCTACTTCACACTACTCAACTCTACATCACTGCACTCTACACCAATTCACTCTACACAACTCTATGCTGCTGCACTCTACATGACTCTATACAGCTTCACTCTATGCCAATCAACTCTGTACCACTACATTCTAAGCCACTCCAATCTTCTCTGCACCACTACACTGTCATTGCTCTCTAAGCCACTCCACTCAATAAGACTCTGCTCCACTGCACTCTTTTACAAACTACTTGATTCTCTGCATTACTATACGCTGTGCCACTGGATTCTATGCCACACTTCTCTACTCTGCACCGCTCTACTCTAGGCCACTACACTCTATGCCACTACATGCTATGCCATCGCACTCTACACCATTCTGATGTACACCACTGTTCTCTGTGCCACTGCGCTCTATGCCACTGCATTCTATGCCATTACACTACCTTGCACAGTCAACACTACACCACTGCACTTCATGCCACTCTACTCTACCCTGCACCACTCTACTCATTAAAACTGCACTCAATGCCACTGCACTCTATGGCAGAACACTCTACTCTTTGCCACCCCCCACACTGTATGCCACTCTATGCCACTCCATTGTAGGTCACTCTACTTTACGCCACCCCACTCTACACAGTGCCATGTTACGCCACTCTACACTACTCCACTCAATGCCACTTTCCTGTATGCCACACCACTCTAAGCCACTTTACTCTATGCTACTCTACTCTATGCCACTCCAAGCCACTTTACGCCACTCTACTCTACAACACTCCAGGAAACTACACTCTACGCTACTCCACTCTAAGCTGTTCAACGCCACATCACTCCAAACTATGCGACTCCACACTACTCTGCTTTACTCTACTCTACCCCACTCCACTCCAGACTGCCTCCATTCCACTCTACTCTGTGCCACTTCACTCTATACCACTATACTCTATACCAGTCCACTCGACGCTATGCCACTCTACTCCATTCCATTCCACTCCATGCCTGGCTACTCAATCTGCACCACTCTATTTTATGCCACTGCACTCTATGCACTGTACTCTGCATCACCATACTCTGTGACTGCACTCTATGCCACTGCATTACTACGCCACTCTACGCCTCTGCACTCTATGCCACTCAACACTATGCCACACCACTGTACTCTGCACCAATGCACTCACTGCCACTGCAATCTACAACACTACACTAGATGCCACTCTACACCACTATACTCTATGCCACTCTTTGGCACTGTACTGTGCAGGAATGAAGATGGGTCATTCATACATACATTGTGATTGTGGCCTGTGATTTGAGCATATTGGAATTCCATACTGTAAGAACTCAATAAGATTCTGAGGGACTGTTTGACAATAGGCCCAAAGTGAATTCTTTTGGGAATACCCACAGAGGTAGATGTACCCAGATACAAACTTCTGTTAAGCAACCTGGGTCTGATAGTGGCGAAGCAGGATGTAGCTAAACATTGGGGTTCCCCAGAGTCTCCCACTCTTAGAGAATGGAGAACAGGGATGGATCTTTACATGATAGAAGAGAAAGTAACCTACAGGCCAAGAGGCTGCCCAAAAAAGTTCCACAAGGTGTGGGGTCACAGGCTTAAAGACTCTGACGTAGAAATAGGAGAGGGGGAATGGGTCTCCAATTACCGATGTCCAAGAAGTGTGCAGACCTCTACCCCAATGAAACTCTAATATGTGACATTCTGATCCTGTAGAGCGGGAGAGTGATAGCCACACCAACACTGTACTGTATTGTTGTAACTCCGTACAATTGTATGTTGAATCCCAAGTAGCACTGTTGAGGAATGTGCTGTTCCGTATCATGCACTGTCATATAAAAAACTCTAATAAAAATAGTTTTAAAAAAATGACTTTATGCTACTTCACTATGCGCAACTTTACTCAACGGTACCCTACGCCACTCCAAGCCACTCTATCCATTGTACTTTACTCCACTCCAAGCCACTCCACTCTATGCCATTCCAAGCCACTCTACTTTACATCACTGTATGCCACTCTACTCCACTCCACTCTACTGTACAACATGGCTAAATGTCAGTGGCAAAGCCAATAGCTCTCACATAGGTTAGACCTATTGGATTTTTCAATGCTTGTTTTATCCTGGCAGAAAATCTGCTTCTTTTTTGACTGTGGCTTAACCTCTTCAATTCCAGTGACTTGATGTTTCTCCTGGAAGTTTTCAGACAGATTCATAGACAATATATATGCCTACTGGAAAATTTTGTTTTTCACAAAATGCTTTGTGGTACATATTAATGTGAATTCCGCAGTAGTCTTACACCTCAAGCATTGACAGTGCACACATGGTGGAAATGAGTTCAGGTATTTAGTGGAAACCTGAGAACAATGATTCCAAATCATTTTGTGCACTTCAGATGTTCCTCAGGTAAGAGCTATCCTTTGAACTCCCATCTTGTACCACCATCCTATTAGCCAAGGACAATAAGAGCAAAATAAGTAAAAGAAAGTTCTCTGGCATGCTACAGAACAAGTAGCAATTAATCACCTGTGTATCATGTCAATGACCTACTCTATATTTCATCTGATGTTAACAGGAAAGGTGCAAAAACTGAATAGTTGTCCTCACTTACCTGCTCGTGGCCCGGGTGGCACGTATGGTGGTCAGCCCAGTGAGGGTCTCAGAGAAGTGCGTGTAGATGGGGGACAAGGTGATGCTGCAAAGCCGCTTCAGCTCCCGTGAAGTGTGCCGGTAGTACTGCTGGATGTAGAAGTAGAGGACCGCCAATGGCACCAGGACCAGAATGATCCATGGTAGCAGGTAGCTTGTAACCAGCACAGTACCCATCAGGAAGAATACAGAAGCCAGGAAACTGTTGAGGGCATTCGGGAGGCTCTTGTCAGTGTGGTACAAGTCGGATGAGAAACGGTTGATGATTCGACCCATCGGAGTATTATTGAAGAAGGTCACAGTCGCCTAGCAACAAGAAAGAAAAACATTACAATGAAAAACTTGGCTATGTGCTATAATTAAAGAACACAACATACAATCCATCTCTACAAGAAGAGGTCCATTTTGATGGCCTAGAATAATAACCACTTTGGGTCATCGTACACAATGCTTTACCAAAAAGTAGTTTACTACAGTCTGAAACATTTTTGTTAACTTTTGTGAAGATACTTCTGGAGGATGGGAAACCAAGCTACAAAGGGTTGGGACAAAAAAAGTGTGGATTAGTTCAGTAAGGACCTATAGTGGTTCATCTAGAGACTTAGGAATTCTAGATACCCTCTCGAACATAGGCTCTAATGAAGCCTGACCTACTTGTGTTTCATGATCAGATGGCTGTACTACTGGTGTGCATATAACTCAAGTTTAAAACATTTAAGGGAAAATGATGTGTGTTATGATATGAAGAAATCAAATTAGGGATTTTAAGAATTACTGCAAATTAGTCTTTGATGGGGATGACTTTCAATAATCACATTTACCACACTTATTTTGCATTTATGTGTGGAGTATCTACCAGAAAACGTTGTGTGAGTAATTCTTACTTTTTTGTGATTAGAGGCAATATTACCACTTTTCAGTAGTTTTCAAGCTACTCTAACATGATGGAATATGTGAACTGTGTGATTGTTTCTCCACTCACCACAAATGTTCAGGCACACTGAATGAGGACCACAATAAGAGCATGAATATTCATGAGTCGAAATGTGCATGTATGTGCAGTGAAAGCGTGTAATCTGAGTGACTGACATGGAAGGGAGTTACTGGTAAAACAGAAACCCTCTAAACCGTGGAGTCAACCGAGCTGTGGTACCACAGACTATCATGGGCAAAGATAACGGTTTGCTAGAATGAAAAAAATGATGACCAGGAAGAAAAGATAGGCTGAGACATACATCAAATGTCACAAATACCTTCTAAAATGTTCCTTGTATTTTAGCTTCCGTCCAGTAGTCTATCATCAAAATCCTTTTACATCCATCTATTTTATTATTAACTACAAGTGTTTTGATTACATGCGCTGTCCATTATTTTTCACCACCCAACAGGAAGTGACATCACAGGAGGAAGGGGTGACTTGTATTAAGATTCGATACAGCACCTACTGTGCACAAGTAAACAATGTTTTGTCTATTAACTTGCACCAATAAGTTTACAAGCCTAGCAGTCCCACTTCAGTTTCTCATTTGCAGGTATGTATTTACCTGATGATATTTGCCCTCTATTTCGCCACGGATTTATCAATCTGCCAGTCAGATTGGATAAGCTGATGCCCTGCCGTGTGTGCAGTTTGAAAACAAGCATTGACATAGCCAATAGGGTTTGCCCATGGAAAATCTACTGGCTAGGTCAATTATTTTTTAAAACATATTATTTATGTGCCAGCAGGAGCTAATGTTTAACAACACCTTTTGATATGCTTTATTGCTGTCTGGCAGTTATTGCTGGACTTCACGACATGCTGGCTACACCTTGGTCATAGATGTATGTTTTTGACATAAAGCCAGTCGGCTTCCCGCCTCTTCAACCTAACACTCCTGGAACGACTTGCATATCTGACAGAGACACGTGATGCATGAAAGGAAAGTGGTTGTAGTGTTAGTAATAGCTAAAATGGACGCTGCAGTTGTTGGCAGTGTACAAATGGAACGTCTCACATGAAAAGCAAAAGATCCCTTTCTCAACTTATTCCTGATATCCACTCAGTGCTTAATCTGAGTCAGTGGTTGCAGGTGGAGGGGAACCGGCATTTCCTTTTAGGAGTGGCACTTTTTTGCATCAGGCATTTACTGCGAGCAAAAGACGCACAAAGCGCCACAAAGGGAGAAAGCAGAACGCTGCAAGAGTGAGCTGAAGGGGCAGGGAGTGGCTGTTAATGGATTAAAGAGGCCCAAGATGGCTTTAGGATCACCCTGCCTCAGTAGTCTGTGCTCTCACATTTGTAGGAAAGTACCCACTTTTTGGCTTGTTACCCCCAATTTCTGCCTGATGTCAGTGTGTTTTGACTGTGTCATTGGGATCCTGCTAGTCAAGACCCCAGTGCTTATGGTTTTTGGCCTGCTTGTCAGTATGTTTGACTGTTTGTCAGTATGCCTGACTGTCACTGGGATCCTGCTAACCAGGTCCCCAATGCTTATACTCTCTCTTTTCCAAAATCTGTCGCTACATTCTGGTAACCCAGTATTTCACTCTACATTGGCGCACTGGCCAGCCCTTATAACTCCCTAGTAAATGGTACCTAGGTACCCAGGGCATTGGCGTTCCAGGGGATCACTATGGGCTGCAGCATTACTTTTGCCACCCATAGGGAGCCCATGCAAAGGCTTCTACAGGACTGCCATTGCAGCCTGTGTGAAATGGTGCATGCAACATTTCACAGCCATTTGCACTGCAACAGGTGACATAAAACGTCACCTATATGTCAGGCCTTCCAACCTGAAGGTTGGGTGCAAAGTGCCTGTGTTTGAGGGCACCCCTACAATAGCAGAGGTGCCCAACATCATCCAGGACCATTTTCCCAGACTTTGTGAGTGCGGGGAAGCCATTTTACCCGTGCACTGGACATAGGTCAATACCTATGTCCAGCTTCACAATGGTAACCCCGAACATGGCCATGAAAGGTGTCTAACAACTGGGATTTGATTCCAGTATTGGTTGCCCAATCCCATGCACTCTGGGGGCTCCACTGCTGACCCCCAGTACTGCCATACCAGCATTCTGAGGTTTTCCAGGCAGCACCAGCTGCTGCCACCGCACAGATAGGTTTCTGCCCTCCTGTTGCTTGGGCAGCTCAATCCCAGGAAGGCAGAACAAAGGATTTCCTTTGGGAGAGAGGTGTTACACCCTCTCCCCTTGGAAATAGGTGTTACCGGCATGGGAGAGGTAGCCTCCCAGAGCCTCTGGAATTGCTTTGAAGGGCATAGATGGTGCCCTCCTTGCATAATCCAGTCTACACCGGTTCAGGGACCCCCAGTCCCTGTCCTGGCGTGAAAATGGACAAAGGAAAGAGTGTCCCTGGGTTTTGCCATCTTGGATTTCAAGGTGATGGGGCACTCTGGGAGCATCTGAGGGGCCAGTGCCAGCAGAGACCTCCCCTGATAGGTGCTTACCTGGTTAGGTGACCAATCCCCCTTTCAGGGCTATTTAGGGTCTCTCCTCTGGGTGTTTCTTCAGATTCAGATTGCAAGACTCCAGCAGGAATCCTCTGCATCCTTTACTTCATCTTCTACCAACGGAACTGCAGCTGAACCCTCCAGGAACTCTACAAATTGCAACAAAGAAGCAAAGATGCCTTCTGCAACATTGTAACTTCAGCTCCTGCCAGCCACTGCAACAGTTTCCAGGTCATGTATCCTCTGAGGACTGCCTATCTTCAGCCTGCACCAGAAGACCTGACAGAATCTCCCGTGGAGTGACGGAGTCACTTCCCTGCTTCAGCAGGCACCTCTTTGCAGCGACGACCGGTGGCGTGGGTCCCCCCTCCAGACGACGATCATGGATCCAGCAACAAAGGTGGTGGACTAACGTTACCCCGACAGTTCCAAGGTCCAGCTGTCCATCTTTGGTGGAGGTAAGAGCTTGCCTCCCCACGCAAGACAGTACTCCCGTGCACCTCGAGGCTTGCAGTTGCCAAGGCTTGTGTGCGACCTTCCAAGAAGTTCATCATGCACGGCACAGCTTAGGCTTCCAGCACTCCATCCTGTGATGCACAGCTTCCTGAGTGGTTCTCTGGCAGCGTGGGATCCCTTTGTGTCGTGCTGCGTGGGCCTCCATTTATACCTTCTTTGTCCCCATGCTGTGGGACTCCTGTGTGCACTGCCTGGTCTTCTGAGGGCTCTCTGAGTTGCTGAGAGCCCTCTCTGTCTCCCTCTGCTTGGTATAGGCCACCAGTTCCTGGGCAGCGCCATCTTACGCTAACCGCAAGTTTTTTCGTGTGCCAAGGCTTGTTTGTGGAATCCAGTGACGCAAACCAGACTGCAATCATCCATCAGGCATGGGACATCTTCTGCACCAACTAGGAACCCGCATCTGTCTTCTTGGGTGCATAACTGACTTTGTCTTCTCACCGGTGGTTCTTCTTTTGCACCTTCATCTGGGTTAGCAGGGGCTCCTGTTCTCCCTGGACTCTTCAGTGCTTCTTGGACGTGGTCCCCTACTTCCACAGGTCTTCAGGTCCAGGAATCCATCGTTGGTGTCTTGCAGTCTCTTATGGTTCTTGCATAATCTTCTATCATGACTTCTTGTGTGTTTCAGGAAACTTACTGTGATTTACTCCTGTTTTCCTGGGCTCTGGGGTGGGGTCTATTAATTACCTTTGGTGTTTTCTTACACTCTCAGCGCCCCTCTACACACTACTCTTGCATAGGTGGGAAAACGACTTATACATTCCCCTATTTTAGTATATGGTTTGTGTTCCCCTAGGCCCATTGCAACCTATTGTGATTTTCACTATTTGCACTGTTTTCTGACTGTGTACTTACCTGTGTTTGGATACTAGTGTATATATTGTGTATATTACTTACCTCCTAAGTGAGTATAGTTAGTCTCTATGGTATTGATGGCATTTGTGTCATCAAAATAAAATACCTTTATTTTTGTAACACTGAGGCCCTCATTCCAACCCTGGCGGTCGGTGTTAAAGCGGCGGCCAACCCGCCAACGGGCAGGCGGTGCAAAAAATGGAATTCTGACCCTGGCGGGAACCGCCAACACAGACCGCCACTTTAACACTCCGACCGCCACGGCGGGACAAACAAACAGCGCGGCGGTCACCGCCAACAGACAGGCGGCAGACAATGTACCGCCCACCCTATCACAACTCACCAATCCGCCACCTTTTCCGGGGCGGGAGCCCCGCTGATAAAAACACGGCGGAAACAGACTACGAACGGGAAAACGCTCACCCTGCACACTCCACGAGGAATCTGGACAGCATGGAACCAGAACTACACATCCTACCAGCAATTGTCTACCTGCTCCTCTACCAGGAGCACGAACGCCGGCACAGAAGACAACGGTGAGTACTGCACCTACGACACAGGGGAGGGGGGTGGAGAAATGAATACGGGCACACACATACGCGACACCCCCCCCCCCCAACTAACTACACACCAAGGCAGAGCAACAACTCAGAGTGACACCCCCCAAACCCCCCGGAAGAATGCAAAGACAAAATAATATGTTATTGGAATTCAAATATATTGTAAGGTTAAGTAAATAAGTAAGTCGAACATCCCATAACTATATACACATATGTACATTGTCCCATCAAAATTGGCTTTCTGTCATTGTACGTGGGCCAATGGTCCTCAACACATGGGAAAAGCCCACAGAGACCCGAATCCATTGGAGAGAACACTGCAGGGGCATCAGATAGGAAAACTACAGGCACCTCAGGGGGAAGGGAAAGGGGGCACCTCAGCCACATGAGTCCACAACGCCAGATCCACGAGGGGCCTCCATGGCCACTGTTCAATCCTGGGGAGTGCAAAGCCACAGTCTCTCAAGTCCAGACAGTGGGTGGCTTGCCCACTGTGCCATCCTGGGGAGTGCAAAGCCACAGTCTCTCAAGTCCCTACAGTGGGTGGCTTGCCCACTGTGCCATCCTGGGGAGTGCAAAGCCACAGTCTCTCAAGTCCCTACAGTGGGTGGCTTGCCCACTGTGCCATCCTGGGGAGTGCAAAGCCACAGTCTCTCAAGTCCCTACAGTGGGTGGCTTGCCCACTGTGCCATCCTGGGGAGTGCAAAGCCACAGTCTCACAAGTGGATGACAGACTCCAGCGGTACTGGAGGAGTCTTGGTGCCCAGAGTGTATCGTGCAGCCCTGTCGGACACGGATCCGGGCCTGCCCCTTCTGCCAATGTGTCAGCGGTGCTTGAGTTGAAGGGCCCAGCGGAGCAGTGCTTGAGAGGAAGGGCCCAGCGGAGCGGTGCTTGAGAGGAAGGGCCCAGCGGAGCGGTGCAGAGATGGCGGGGCCCAGCGGAGCGGTGCTTGAGAGGGAGGGCCCAGCGGAGCGGTGCTTGAGAGGAAGGGCCCAGCGGAGCGGTGCTTGAGTTGAAGGGCCCAGCGGAGCGGTGCAGAGACGGCGGTGCCCTGTTCAGCGGTGCTTGTCTTGAAGGGCCCTGTTCAGCGGTGCTTGTCTTGAAGGGCCCTGTTCAGCGGTGCTTGAGACGGCGGTGCCCTGTTCAGCGGTGCTTGTCTTGAAGGGCCGTTTTCAGCGGTTCTTGAGACGGCGGGCCCTGTTCAGCGGTGCTTGTCTTGAAGGGCCCTGTTCAGCGGTTCTTGAGACGGCGGTGCCCTGTTCAGCGGTGCTTGTCTTGAAGGTCCCTGTTCAGCGGTGCTTGTCTTGAAGGGCCCTGTTCAGCGGTGCTTGTCTTGAAGGGCCCTGTTCAGCGGTGCTTGAGACGGCGGTGCCCTGTTCAGCGGTGCTTGTCTTGAAGGGCCCTGTTCAGCGGTGCTTGTCTTGAAGGGCCCTGTTCAGCGGTGCTTGTCTTGAAGGGCCCTGTTCAGCGGTGCTTGAGACGGCGGGGCCCTGTTCAGCGGTGCTTGTCTTGAAGGGCCCTGTTCAGCGGTTCTTGAGACGGCGGGGCCCTGTTCAGCGGTGCTTGTCTTGATGGGCCCTGTTCAGCGGTGCTTGTCTTGAAGGGCCCTGTTCAGCGGTGCTTGAGACGGCGGGGCCCTGTTCAGCGGTTCTTCACATGTGTCTCCAGGGCACCATATCTGGCCAATATATGGTGTTCACTCGCCATCCGACTTCTCGCTTGCGGGCCCTCCTGTGCTGGTGTTCCGTGCCCGTGGGTGTCCTCCTTCACCCCCGGAATGGGTCTGGTGGGGCCCTCCTGGGCAGCTCGCCTGCTGCCGGACTTGTCGGCCGTGCTGCCCTTGCCATCCTTGCCTGATCCTCTGTGTCCCTTGCCTCCCTTTGGAGATGTGCCAGGTGGCACCCCACTTCCTGACGGTGGCAGGGTGGTGCCTGTGGAGGCTGCCGTCTCTGTCCTCTTGCGCCGGCCCTTGCCTTTTTTGGATCTCTTCCCAGGGGGTGGGCTGGCTGTTCCTTTGCTGCTGGCCGATGTAGCTGCCCTCGAAGGTGGTGGACTCCAATATCCCTGGACTATGGTCCTTGTAGGTCCAGGGCTTGTGCTAGCTGAGGTGCTGATTGGACTTTTACGAGATGGAGGGGGTGGGTCAGGTGATGGAAAGAGGTTAAGTTTGGAGAGGAAAAACTTTTTAGGAGCAATGGGAAGGGTAGGTGCAGTGGGTATGGGAGTGGAGGAAGAGGATGTGGTTGTAGGAGAGTCAAGTGTGCTGTCGTTGGGTGCAGGTGCTTGTGACGGAGGCTGTCGTGAGGTGGATGGCTGTTGGGTGGGTGGCTGCCTGCGTTTGTGTGGTTTGGAAGAGGGGGTGACAGACACACTGGGAGAGGACACAGGGGACGTGTAAATGGCAGTGGGGGTGGTGACTGCACGTGTGCGGAGTGTTCTGGTGGGTGTGCTGGTGATGGACGTAGTGGCTGATGAAGTGGTGCATGCAAGTGTGAGTGGAGACATCACAGGGAGGGAGGAGGGAGACGAGGAGGAGGGGGACACAGAGGAGGCAGTGGCTGTTGGTATGTCTGCATGTGGATGTTGCTTGTGTGAATGCTTGTGGGATGTGTGGTGCTTATGTTTGGATGAGCTGACCTTGGGTGTTGAGGCTGGTCTGTAGGTGTGTCTGGGATAGGCAGAGGGACAGGGGAGTGGGACTGGGTGGAGGGAGTTGGAGGAGGGAGGCAGGAGACAGGGACAATGGCTGCCGTCAGTGCTGAGGCCAGAGCGTTGAACGATCGCTGATGGGCAGCCTGACCCGAATGAATGCCCTCCAGGTATGCATTGCTCCGATGCACCTCCCTTTCCACCCCCTGGATGGCATTCAAAAGGGTAGACTGCCCAACAATGAGCATCCGGAGGAGGTCAATGACCTCCTCACTGAGGGCAGCAGGGGTAACTGGGGCAGGGCCTGAGGTGCCTGGGGCGAAGGAGATGCCCGCCTTGGTGTGCGAGCGGGCACGGGGCGAACGCTGAGGGGCTGCTTGGAGGGCAGAGCTGGTGCGCTGGGTGGCGACTGTACCTGTAGTTGCGGTGGGCACGGATGTTGCCGCCACCACAAGGGAGCTCCATTCTGAGGACGTGTCGGTGTCGCTGATGTCTCCACGTGTCCCCGTTGTGGAGCCCCCCTCGCCCTCCGTCTCACTGGTGAAATCAGAGTCCGTTGCATGGCCCTCCAGGGCCATGTGAGATGCAGCTCCCTCGTGCTCCAATGCCACTTCTCCTCCGCCAGATGATGCTAATGCACACATGAACAGGAAGAGCAGACAAAAAAAGGGGGGGGAGAAATAAAGACATGTTGAGTGCATGCATTTGCAACACAGTTGGCGGAGAGGACAGACACAGAAGCCCCCTGCACTGCACGGCGCACTTGGGGTACACTACTCAATCAGTGAGACTTGGCCTACAAGCCAATGGACGACATCTGCACACATAGGTGACACAAGGCCATGGATAGCTGTACTTGGCACCCTACAGAGCTGGAGGGCGGGGCACAGGGCCATGCCTTACGGAGGGGACTAGCCTACAGAAATCGCCCTGGCCTAGGGATACCCACATCCCTCCTCCCCCACCCAGACACCTCCACTGCGCGCTAAGATAGCAGAATGTGCTTGTACTCACCCCCTTGTGTCTGCTGTGATGTCCTCACGCGCCCATCCAAATCTGGGTAGGCCACCGCCAGGATCCGAGACATCAGGGGGTCAATAGACGAGTGGCACCCCTCCTATGTTGGGAGGCCATCCCCAGCAGAGCCTCCGCGGTCTTTCTGCTCCCGCGGCGGATGTACTCGCACCTCTTGCGGCAGTGGGTGCCCCGTCTGTTGTGGACCCCCAGGGTCCGGACGTCCTTGGCGATGGCACGCCAAATGTCGACTTTCTGATGGGCGCTGACCTATGTGACACGTACAGGGAGAGAAAACAAAATATCAACATTTTCTGCATGCTCGATGTGAGTGTCCCCCCATCCCCACCCTTGCCATGTGGCACATGCTCTCATCTGTCGTTTGATGCATGCCTCATACGCTCCCCTCCGCACCTTTGTTCATTCACCCCACTCAACCCAGGCATTGCCCACCAAGCATGGTCCCAGTGCACTAACCTGTTGGTCTGGAGGACCGTAGAGTAGCGCATACTGGGGGAGGACCCCATCCACGAGTTTTTCCAATTCTTCAGAAGTGAAGGCAGGGGCCCTTTCCCCAGTCGCAGCAGCCATTGTCTCTTCCAGACCGAGGTCACAGCAGCACTTGCAGTATAGGTCCTCTCCTGTGGATGATCAGGTCTCGAGTGATTAAGCTGAGAGAAAATGGCGGTCACGCCCGCGGCGGTGCGTACCGCGGCGGTGCGTCCCGCGACCGCCGGCGCACTTCGTCATTGGCTCCTGAAACCCATAGGGTTCTATGTTAACCAATGCGGCTTTGCGCCGCGGTCTTCGACCGCCTACCGCCACGGTGTGCCACACCAGCGCATTGACCTCACATCCCATTGTCACACTTCACAGGTCAGGCAGCCGCCATTTCAAGGGCCCACATGGCTTAATTTCTACTGCGTCACACAGGCATAGGCCTTGCATTGCCACTCATACAAGCCATTCAATGCATAGCGATTCGTGTACTGTGCAAGCTGTGGGAACGTACCTGTGGTTTGCTTGACTCTGTGCTCCATGTTGTCCTTCCTAGGCACCGTCCGCTGGGACTTGCGAGGAGATGGAGGAATGTTCCCGTGTACAGACCGCTGGTGGACCTGTCGACAATGGAAGAAAGACATGTCATACTGACATACAGACTTGACCGAGCCACTATACAGGAACTGTGTTCCCAGCTGGAGCCAGACCTGATGTCACCCATTCGCCAACCCACAGGGATTCCCCCTCTGGTGCAGGTTCTGTCAGTACTCCATTTTTTGGCAAGTGGATCATTCCAAACAACAGTGGCCATTTCCTCAGGGATGTCTCAGCCTATGTTTTCTAAGGTTTTGTCCAGAGTGTTGTCTGCCCTGATGAAATACACGCGGAGCTACATCATTTTCCCTGAGGTGGGCGATTTGGCTACAGTGAAGGGTGATTTCTATGCCCTTGGACATATTCCCAACATCATTGGTGCCATTGATGGGACCCATGTGGCTTTGGTTCCCCCCAGTGAAAGTGAACAGGTGTACAGGAACAGAAAATGTTATCATTCTATGAATGTCCAGGTGGTCTGTTTGGCTGACCAGTACATCTCCCATGTAAATGCCAAGTTCCCTGGGTCAGTGCATGACGCGTACATCATGCGAAATAGCAGCACCCCTTATGTGATGGAACAGCTACAGAGACACCGTGTGTGGCTAATTGGTGACTCTGGTTACCCCAACCTGTCGTGGCTACTGACCCCAGTGAGGAATCCCCGGACCAGGGCAGAGGAACGGTACAATGAGGCCCATGGGCGGACTAGGAGGGTGATCGAGCGAACCTTCGGCCTCCTGAAGGCCAGGTTTAGGTGCATGCATATGACAGGTGGATCCCTAATGTACTCACCGAAGAAGGTGTGCCAGATCATCGTGGCCTGCTGTATGCTTCACAACCTGGCTTTGCGACGCCAGGTGCCTTTCCTGCAGGAGGTTGGTCCAGAGGGTGGTGTTGTGGCAGCTGTGGAGCCTGTGGAGAGTGAAGAGGAGGAAGACGACGGGGACGACACAGACAACAGGGACACAGTGATACAACAGTATTTTCAATAACACACAATTACGAATCAACACCGCCATTTTACATGAACTTACAGTCTCCTGTCTCTCTACTGTCTGTGTTTCCCCCCAGTTTATGTTAACTGAGTTGTGACTTTCCCTTCCGTTTTCAGAGATGTGGGCACCACTGCGTGACCTCTGCTTTGTTTGCCCATGGACTACAGCTGTGTGACAGTGGTATGTTGTCATCACAATGTAACTGATCATTTTGGCACCGTTATGTCTAATACATTTGTTCAAAATACAAGCAGACTCCAGATAATTTTAGTGCAATAAGTGATTTTATTTAAGTGCTAAATTTAGGGACATGGTTGAAAATCGGTGATGGGTGATGGTGGAGTAATGTCCATGGCAGAGTCCAGCTTTTCAGTCTCACAGGTGCATTGTCCATATGCCTGTGGAAGGATGGAGCAGGGGCAGTTCAAGGTTGGACAGGGTGACAATGTGGGACAGTGGGATGACATCAGGGGGTATCCTTTTCTGGCGGGGGTCTTGGCATCCTACTCTGTCTTCTTCCTAGATCTCAGGTACCGCTTGCGGGGTGGTTCTTCTTCTGCAGGAGGTGGGGTTCTGGTGGCCTGTTGTTGTGTGGGGGCCTCCTGTCCACTAGCGCCGGCGGAGGTGGTAGGCTGCTCCTGGTCCATGCTAGTGACAGGGGCCCTTTGTGGTGCCACATGGTCCTGCAATGTGGTGACAATCTGGGTAAGAGCCACGACGATGATCCCCATTGCGGAACTAATGGCTCGGAGTTCTTCCCTGAACCCCATGTACTGTTCCTCCTGCAGTACCTGGATCTCCTGGAACCTGGCCAGTACCGTAGCCATCGTCTCCTGGGAGTGGTGGTATGCTCCCATGATGGAGGAGAGGGCCTTGTGGAGAGTGGGTTCCCTGGGCCTGTCCCCCCCTGTCGCACAGCAGCCCTCCCAGTGCCCCTGTTTCCCTGGGCCTCTGTCCCCTGGACCGTGTGCCCACTACCACTGCCCCCAGGTCCCTGCTGTTGTTGGGGTGGTGGGTCAACCTGGGTGCCCTGTAGTGGTGGACACACCGCTGATTGACGTGTCCTGGAGACAGAGGCATGGGCCCGCTGGGTGGGAGCTGTGCTGGTGTTCCCAGAGGGGGGTAGGTCTGCTGTGGCCTGTGGCTGTGTGAGGGGAACCGAATGTCCCGAGGTGCCCGATGGGCCGGGCTGGTCATCTGGGTCCAGGGAGACAGAGCTGCTGTCATCACTGGGGGCCTCTTCTGGGGGTGGGATGGACATTTCTGGACCCTCCTGGGCGGTGTGGTGGCGTTCGGGTCCTGCAGGGGTATAAGAGTATGGTTATGTCAAAGCCCAGCTCACCTGAGTTCTTGTTCAGTTCTGATGGAGGTTGAAGACAATCCGACCCCACCCTGAAACTGCTTGTTCCAGCACACTAGTTTTTAAAACAGTGCACTAAGAACAGAAGCTCAAGGGAAGGGGGGAAGTGGATAAAATAAAAAAGAGAGACAACACTGTTCTTGCGTTTCCACTGTTGAAGTGCTGCACAAATCTGCGGCCCTTTCTGACTTCTGTAGAAACTGGTGCCTAATGAAACATAAACAAAGAACAGATAAGTGCAACCTATTCCTAAATGGGTTCCTCACTATCCCTTTATTCATTAGAAATTCTCTTCTAAAAGTACCTCTTGGATCCTGGTCTCTAGTTTCCAGGTTTGGATTGTGTTACTGCTCTGGGATGTGTTTTCTATTACTGTAAAGCTTCTAAAACATTAAACAAATACCGTTATCAGAATTACCAATATCAAACATTCATCATAATATAACTAAAGCCTAAATTCCCAATAGCAGACTCACTTTTCCCATATTTCCAGAATCTTTTATAAAACAAATACTGTACTTTTACATCAAAATACAGCATGTAATTTGTGCAAGTCCTTGATTTACTGTTTGCCTTGCTGTTAATGGTTTCCACTGTTCGATTCTTAAAAGTTCCATGAGAAAAAACAATGTTTGCTTCAGAAAGTTCTGCAAAATATTCTTGTAACAAAGAGTTTGAATCACAATGTTCGTGGAAGGTATTTCGTTTCAAATTGTCTATACACGAATCCAGAAATTGTTGTCAAAGTCCTTTCAGGTAATAAAAGGTTTTGCACTTACTTGTTGCTGGCAAGAGATACTGATCAGTCTAACCTTGTCTTCTTTCTCTTTTGCAGGTTATTCATAGGAGAGAGGCTGAAGCAAGGAGGAACCGGAAACCGGAAGAAGGAAGAGCCAGAAGCTGCGCCCATTGAAGTCAATGAAAGTCTGTAAAGAGCAGGAGTGCCAGCACCGAGGGATCTGTTCTCAGGTAAGCGGGTGGTAGACGAGCACAAGCACTGGGTGAGGCTCGGGGATGCCTTTTATAGACAGGGCTGGGTGTGGTTTGAAGGGCTGGGTGTGGTCCTCACATGCTGCACATGTTCTTGGAAGGTGTGCAGAGCTGGGTGTGGTTTGAAGAGCTGGGTGTGGTCCTCACATGCTGCACATGTTCTTGAAAGGTGTGCAGAGTTTCAGTTATTATACAAATGAGTTGGATTAACACATGGCCTAGGGAGGAGTATTTTAAAGAAGCCTTGGTAAAAGCAAGGCCCAATGTGTAAACAAAACAGCACATTAAACAACATACACAGAAGCCTAGGGGGGGGGAAAGGTGAGATAACAAGAAAGGCTTTCAATAGTAAGTTTAAAAGGGAGTTATTACAGAACCCACTAGTGCAGTGAGAGGGGACATGCTCTTTGCTGTGTACAAACCCTAACAGTTGCCCCCCTCAAAGGCCCTCCTACAGGACGGGGTTTTCCTGGATTTTTTAAATAAAACCGTCTAATCAGCTGTGGGGCATGAACATATGATGCTGGTTCCCATGAATTCTCAGATTCATCATATCCTTTCCATTCTACTAAATAAAACAGACATCCACTAATTCTTTTTGAGTCTTTTATGCTTTTCACTTCATATTCCAGATTTCCCTTAATTGGTATGGGTGGAGGTGGTGGTTCAGGTCGGGTTTTTGAGTTGTACGGCTTAAGCAAGGACACATGGAATGTAGTATGTACTGGATATTCTTTTGGTAAATCTAAATTTACTGTTACCGGGTTTACTATGGCAGTTATACTAAAGGGTCCAATGAAACGTGGTTGCAGCTTTCGGGATCCCTCTATGTTTAGGTTCTTTGTGGAGAGCCATACCTTGTCACCAATTTTATACATTGGGGCCTCAGACCTGTGTTTGTCTGCTTGTCTTTTCATGCTTTCCTTGTACTTTAATAAATGTTTCCTGGCTTTGTCTTGTATGTCACCTAACCTCGTTAGTCTATCCGTTACTGTAGGCAACAGGGAATCTTCTAACAAAATGGGTATAGCTCTTGGATGATACCCCTGCAAGAAATAGAATGGTGAGCAAAGTAGAGCTGAATGCTCAGTATTATTATAAACAAACTCTGCTACAGGGAGAGCTTCCAACCATTCACTAGAATAATCAGCCAATAAACAACGTAGCGTTTGAAGTAAGGTTTGGTTCAGTCGTTCAGTCTGTCCATCTGTCTCTGGGTGGAAAGCAGTGGATAAGGCCACATCTATTTTCAGTTTTTCATATAATTTTTTCCAAAATCTGGAGTTGAACTGGCTCCCTCGGTCTGACACCACTTTGCTTGGCAAACCATGTAAACGCACAATTTCCCTTATAAAAATATCTGCAAATTCTGCCGCCGTGGGTAATTTCCGTAATGGTACAAAATGTGCCATTTTAGATAAAAAATCCACTATAACCAACACTGTTGTGAAGGATTTTACAGGTGGTAAACCTACAATAAAGTCTACGCTCACAGTGTGCCAAGGTTGTTTGGGTGTTGGCATTGGTATTAACAAGCCGTCAGGAGCCTTATGAGAAGATTTATGTCTTGCACAAATTGGACAGGTAGTGACAAATTGCTTAATGTCCTTTCTTATAGTGTCCCACCAAAAGTGTTTTTGCACATTTTCCAGGGTTTTTACCCAACCAGGATGACCTGCCAACGGTGAGGTGTGATGCCAAATTATCACCTGTGTTTGTAATTCAGAGGTGGGCACTAACAGCATGTTGTCGTGATACAATAAACCTCGTTGTATTGTGTTATGGGAATCCTTTAACCAATCCTGAGGTGCTATTTGCATGTGTGCATTATATAGATCTGTGATGAAATCCTTCTGTTGTACTGGTGCCAACAACTTTTGGGGAGGAATAATGGGTTCTCCTATTTTATCTTGTTTCATGTCTGAGGTATGTCCGTATCTAGATAACACATCAGATTGAATTTGTTGTGCACCTGGTCTATAGGTTATAACAAAGTCAAATGTGCTAAAAAAAATTAACCAGCGCATCTGACGTGGTGTTAGTGCTTTAAGTGATCCAAAAAACTGTAGGTTCTTATGGTCAGAAAAGATTGTAACTGGGTACTTGGCTCCCATTAAATGGTGCCTCCATTCTGAAAAGGCTACTTTGATAGCTAGTAGTTCCCTTTCAGCCACAGTGTAATTTTGTTCAGCTGGCAATAACTTTTTAGAATAGAAGGCTATAGGATGTAACTGGCCATCTACTGCATCTCGTTGAGAGAGAACTCCTCCTAAAGCTACTTGTGAAGCATCCGCTTCAACAAAAAAGGGCAAGTCAGGATCAGGATGTTTCAGAATTGGGGCTGAAGTGAACTTTTGTTTTAGGAGTTGAAAGGCGTGTGCCGCCTCATCAGTCCAAAGAAATCGCTGCCCTTTCCGCAACAAGGTAGTTATTGGGGCCGCAATGTCTGCAAAATGTGCAATAAACCTCCTATAAAAATTGGCGAAACCCAGAAATTTCTGAATATCTTTTACAGAGGATGGTTCTGGCCAATCAGCAATAGCACTGATTTTCTTTACATCCATAGTTATTCCTTGAGGTGACAGGCAGTATCCTAAAAAGTCCACCTTGTTGACATTAAAAGTACACTTTTCTAACTTAGCAAAAAGATGATTTTCTTTTAACTTTGATAATACTGCACGAACATGTTGGGTATGTTCTTCTGAGTTCTTAGAGTAAATGAGGATGTCGTCTATGTATACTATGACACAAACGTCCAGGAATTCGTGTAGGACCTCATTTATAAAGAACTGAAAGGCCGCAGGGGCATTACATAACCCAAAGGGCATTACTGTGTACTCAAATAAACCAAACTTTGTCTTGAAAGCTGTCTTCCACTCATCCCCCTCTTTTACTCGGACCAGGTGGTAAGCTCCCCGCAGATCTAGTTTAGTGTATACAGTAGAATGTCTTAATTGATCCAACAACACAGGTATTAGAGGAAGAGGATATTTATTCTTTATTGTAGCCTTATTTAGTCCTCTATAATCGATACACGCGCGCAGGGATTTATCCGGCTTCGGGATAAAAAAGAGTGGAGATGACACCGGAGATGTGGAATGACGGATGAACCCAGACTGTAGTAGGTCATCTAGGTAGGTTCTTAAGTATTTGGTTTCTTCATCAGTCAAAGCATATACTCTGTTATTAGGTAAAGGGGCCCCTGGGATAAGATCTATACGGCAGTCATAAGACCGATGTGGGGGCAGCACACTAGCCTTTACTGGATCAAAGACGTCTTTCAAGTCAGAATATTCAGGAGGGAGACTTGGTTCATCTTGTGTAACACTAGCACAGTGTAATACTGTGCTCTGTTCTGTACCTGCTTCTTGATAGCAATTGGTTCTACAGAAAGAGGAATCCAAAGTAACAGTTCTATTCACCCAATCAATTTTTGGGTTATGAGTTGTTAACCAGGGTACCCCGAGAATCAAACCAAAATTAGGAGTATCTATCAGATCAAAGCTAATCACCTCTGTGTGCCCGTTCTGACAGACCATAACAAGTGGACTTGTTTGTTTTGTGATTAATCCAGAGGTCAATTCTGACCCATCCACTGCACATACTGCTTCTGGACAAGGCTTTAGGCACATAGGAAGTCCTAAGGTTTCAGCTAATTTATTATCCACAAAATTTCCTGTCGCGCCTGAGTCCAGTAGGACAGGGAGAGAATGCCTCACTTGGGTAGTAACAATTAAAACGACCTGAATTATGAAATGTCTAGGTATGTGCGGTACCCTGAAGGCTGCAGCATTAGAGGTTTGATTAAGATGTTTTCTCGAACAAGTAACCTCTCCCCTTGTCAAGCTTAATCGTTTCCCGATTCAGTTGAGGAGGTGGAGGAAACAGCACCCTTTCGTGGAGTTTTAGGCTTTACTGGACATTCTCTGGCAAAGTGACCTGCCCTGCCACAATATAAACATAATTGAAATTTTCTCCTTCTTTCTTTTTCCTCTGATGGGAGTGGACCTCTGAGTGTCCCTATTTGCATAGGCTCTGGTTCAGGGAGTTTATTATCTGTGTCTTTCTTCTCGTGTCTAATAAAAGTTAACCGTGATTCCAGTTTGTATTTATCTCCCTTTCTTTCTCCTAGTCTATGTTCTAATTTCACAACTAAATCTACAAAGTCCGAATAGTCTTTTGGCAAATCAACGATATGAGCCAGCGCGTCTTTTAACTCGTCTCTCAAACCTTTATAAAAAAGGGAGACACGCTTTTCTTCTGGCCACTGTGTCTCGGTGAATAAACGATTAAAACTAGTGAGATAGGTCAATAAATCCTTGTTGCCTTGTTTAAGATTTAAAAGCTCATTATCACTTGCCTGCATGAAAGTGTGTTTTGCAAAAAGGCTGGTCATGGTACGTTTAAATTGATTCCAATTATGGAGGATGGGATCATCTCTATCCACGAAAGGAATTGACCAATTGGCTGCTGTGCCACCCAAATAAGACAAGACGAATGCCACTTTTGTATCATCAGTAGGGAACTGTTGTGGCTTACAAATGAAGTGTAATTGACATTGATTGATAAAAACATGGAATTTGTTACTATCTCCATGAAAACGTTCAGGTGCTGCTAAGGGCACAACATTAGGAACATTAACAGTAACCACAACTGGGGAAGGCAAAGTTGTATGTTTTGATGGCGCCCCTGTCTCTGAGGAGGTTTTAAACAAAGGCGTAGAAGCTGTGTTCCACTGAGATCCCCTAAATTTATACCTGCTTAAATCCTGTTTTAAAGAGGTATTCTCCATCTTTAATCTCTCTATTTCCTCTTGCATATGTTGCAAGATGCCAGACACTGATTCATTATGAGCCAAGTCCTCATTTAGGGCCTGCGCCATATCCGTGACGTCAATGCCCTCTATTTCTTCCCCGGTATTCATCGTCCACCAGAACTGAAATATTTTAAGGCTTGTGCTTCTGTCAAAGCCCAGCTCACCTGAGTTCTTGTTCAGTTCTGATGGAGGTTGAAGACAATCCGACCCCACCCTGAAACTGCTTGTTCCAGCACACTAGTTTTTAAAACAGTGCACTAAGAACAGAAGCTCAAGGGAAGGGGGGAAGTGGATAAAATAAAAAAGAGAGACAACACCGTTCTTGCGTTTCCACTGTTGAAGTGCTGCACAAATCTGCGGCCCTTTCTGACTTCTGTAGAAACTGGTGCCTAATGAAACATAAACAAAGAACAGATAAGTGCAACCTATTCCTAAATGGGTTCCTGACTATCCCTTTATTTATTAGAAATTCTCTTCTAAAAGTACCTCTTGGATCCTGGTCTCTAGTTTCCAGGTTTGGATTGTGTTACTGCTCTGGGATGTGTTTTCTATTACTGTAAAGCTTCTAAAACATTAAACAAATACCGTTATCAGAATTACCAATATCAAACATTCATCATAATATAACTAAAGCCTAAATTCACAATAGCAGACTCACTTTTCCCATATTTCCAGAATCTTTTATAAAACAAATACTGTACTTTTACATCAAAATACAGCATGTAATTTGTGCAAGTCCTTGATTTACTGTTTGCCTTGCTGTTAATGGTTTCCACTGTTCGATTCTTAAAAGTTCCATGAGAAAAAACAATGTTTGCTTCAGAAAGTTCTGCAAAATATTCTTGTAACAAAGAGTTTGAATCACAATGTTCGTGGAAGGTATTTCGTTTCAAATTGTCTATACACGAATCCAGAAATTGTTGTCAAAGTCCTTTCAGGTAATAAAAGGTTTTGCACTTACTTGTTGCTGGCAAGAGATACTGATCAGTCTAACCTTGTCTTCTTTCTCTTTTGCAGGTTATTCATAGGAGAGAGGCTGAAGCAAGGAGGAACCGGAAACCGGAAGAAGGAAGAGCCAGAAGCTGCGCCCATTGAAGTCAATGAAAGTCTGTAAAGAACAGGAGTGCCAGCTCCGAGGGATCTGTTCTCAGGTAAGCGGGAGGTAGACGAGCACAAGCACTGGGTGAGGCTCGGGGGATGCCTTTTATAGACAGGGCTGGGTGTGGTTTGAAGGGCTGGGTGTGGTCCTCACATGCTGCACATGTTCTTGGAAGGTGTGTAGAGCTGGGTGTGGTTTGAAGAGCTGGGTGTGGTCCTCACATGCTGCACATGTTCTTGAAAGGTGTGCAGAGTTTCAGTTATTATACAAATGAGTTGGATTAACACATGGCCTAGGGAGGAGTATTTTAAAGAAGCCTTGGTAAAAGCAAGGCCCAATGTGTAAACAAAACAGCACATTAAACAACATACACAGAAGCCTAGGGGGGGGGGGGGAAGGTGAGATAACAAGAAAGGCTTTCAATAGTAAGTTTAAAAGGGAGTTATTACAGAACCCACTAGTGCAGTGAGAGGGGACATGCTCTTTGCTGTGTACAAACCCTAACAGGTTATTGCTTCTGTGTGTGCCATAGTGTGCAATGGGTGGGTGGCCGTGGACCCCAGTGCTGGCATTCCCTTGTGGGGGCTGTTGTGACGGTGGCTTGTGGGGGAGATGGGTATGTGCAGTGGGCATGCTTTGGTGATGGGTGTCCATGCTTTGTGGACGCATGCAGGGCTGGGTGTTGGGATGAGTGGGTTGTGATGGTGAGCCATTTGCAAGGAGTTGGTGTGATGGGGGTGGGGGTGAGGGTGGGGGTATGATTTGGCATGCAGGTGGGGTGGGGGGAATGAAGTAGTGAAGATTTGACTTACCAGAGTCCATTCCTCCAGCTACTCCTGCGAGGCCCTCAGGATGCAGGATGTGCAAGACTTGCTCCTCCCATGCTGTAAATTCTGGGGGAGTAGGTGGGGGTCCGCCGCCAGTCTTCTGCACCGCAATGTTGTGCCTTGATACCATGGAACGCACCTTCCCCCGTAGGTCGTTCCACCGCTTCCTGATGTCGTCCCGATTTCGTGGATGCTGTCCCACAGCGTTGACCCTGTCCACTATTCTTTGCCATAGCTCCATCTTCCTGGCAATGGTGGTGTGCTGCACCTGTGTCCCGAAGAGCTGGGGCTCTACCCGAACTATTTCCTCCACCATGACCCTGAGTTCTGCGTCCGAAAACCTGGGGTGTCTTTGGGGTGCCATGGGGTGGTGTGGATGAGGTGAGGGGTGGTGTATGTGGTGTAGAGTGTGGTGAGTGTGGTGGTGTATGGTGTTTTGTGCGTGGATATTGTGTGGATGATGTTGTGATTTGCCTCTGTGTGATGGTGTACTCTATTCTGTGCTGTCTCTCTCTGGCCTTCAGTCGCAATTGTGGTCGTAAGGGTTTGTGGGTGATGTGGGTGTGTGTTTTATATTGTAATGGGTGTGTGGGAGTGGTGTGTGTATGTGTCTAAGGTGTGTGTATTTTGAATTGTCCAATGTGGCTGTGTTTTGTAAGAGTGTGTGTATTTTGAGCGCGGCGGTGTGTACCGCCAATGGAATACCGCGGTTGAAAGACCGCTGCGGGGATTTGTGGGTCGGAATAGCATGGGCGTATTTCTGTTGGCGTGACGGTGGAGGTTTGGTCATCGCCAGTTTTTCGCTGGCCGTTGGTGTGGCGGACTTTTGTTGTTGTCGGGTTTTTGGCGGTTTGCCAGTTGTGGGTCAGAATGACTGTGGCGGTTTACCGCGACCGCGGCGGTGTTATGGCGGTCTTCTGACCGGCGGTAATCGCCTTTTACCGCCGAGGTCAGAATGACCCCCTGAGTATTTTCTTTCAGGTGTGTGAGTACTGTGTGACTACAGTGGTATTGCAAGAGCTTTGCGTGTCTCCTAGTTCAGCCTTAGCTGCTTTGCTTCAGCTACCTCTAGATAGCCTAGCTGCTAGACACTGACTACATTTCACTAATAAGGGATAACTGGACTTGGTATAAGGTGTAAGTACCGTTGGTACCCACTACAAACCAGGCCAGCCTCCTACAACATTTATTTGCAGCAGCCATGTGTTTCAGAGGAGAGATTTTGGCACCAGAACGTTTTTATTTACAAATTAAGCATTGTATACACTCTCGGATCAGACAGTTTAACCCCTTTGCTGCCAGGCCTTTTTCCCCTCCTGTGCCGAGCCTTTTTTTGGCTATTTGGCGTAGTTCGCGTTTAGGCCCTCAAATTTTTTTCGTCCACATAAACTATCCACGTAAAATTTGCGTCCTTTTTTCCCCAACATCCTAGAGATTCTAAAGGTACCCAGAGAAATTAGCCAAAATACAGCTAAAACTTGTTTTTGGGGGGAAAATGGGAACAAAGTGCTGCAGAAGCATGTGTGTTATTCCCGGCAAATGGCATCAACAAAGGGCTTGCGGTGCTAAAATCACCCTCTTCCCAGCTTTCAGAAACAGGCAGACTTGCATCAGAAAACCACATTTGTCAACACAATGTTGGCATTTTACTGGAAGATGCCCCATTTTTACAATTTTTTGTACTTTCAGCCTCCTTCCAGTTAGTGACAGAAATGGGTGTGAAACCAATGGTGGATCCCAGACAGCCAAACATTTCTGCAAAGTAGACAAAATTCTGAATTCAGCAAGGGGTCATTTGTGTAGATTCATCAAGGGTTTCCTACAGAAAATAACAGCTGAAATAAAAATATATTGAAATTGAATTGAAAAAAACAATTTCTGTCCTCGTTTTCTTCTGTAACTTTTTCCAGCTATGGCAGATTTTTAAAAGCAATATACTGTTACGTCTGCTGGACTCTTCTAGTTGTGGGGATATATAGGGCATATAGGTTTACCAAGAACCCTAGGTACCTTGAGCCAATAAATGAGCTGCACCTTGTAATGGGTTTTCATTGTATACCGGGTATACAGCAATTTATTTGGTAAAATATAAAGAGTGAAAAATAGGTATCAAGGAAAAATGTATATTTCCTAAATGGGCACAAGATAAGGTGTTGAGAAGCAGTGGTTATTTGCACATCTCTGAATTCGGGGGTCCCCATACTAGCATGTGAATTACAGGGCATTTCTCAAATTCCTAAACTGTCTTACATTTTGAAGGAAAAGATGTAGAGAAAGACAATGGGCAATAACCATTGTTCTTCTATTCTGTGTTCCCCCAAGTCTCCCGATAAAAATGGTACCTCACTTGTGTGGGTAGGCCTAGTGCCCGCAGCAGGAAACGCCCCAAAACGCAACAAGGACACATCACATTTTTACATTGAAATCTGATGTTTTTTGGAAAGTGCCTAGCTGTGGAGTTTGGCCTCTAGCTCAGCTGACACCTACCGAAACCTAGCAAGCCTGTTCATTTTGAAAACTTGACAACTAGGGTAATGCAGGTTGGGGTGACTTGTGGGGTTCTCACCAGATTCTGTTACCCAGACTCCTTTGGAAACCTCAACATTTGGCAAAATGATGGAAAGTTCTGAAATCTGAGGGGAGCCACAAACTTCCTCTCACCCAGCATACCTCCAAGTCTCCTGATAAAAATGGAACCTCACTTGTGTGGGTAGGCCTAGTGCCCGCGACAGGAAATGCCCAAAACACAACGTGGAAGCATCACATTTTTCTAATGAAAACTGACCTGTTTTTTTGCTAAGTGCCTTACTGTGGATTTTGGCCTCTAGCTCAGCCAGCATATAGGGAAACCTAGCAAACGTATACATTTTTAAAAACTAGACACCTAGGGGAATTCAGAATGGGGTGACCTGTGGGGCTCTCACCAGGATCTGGTACCCAGAATCATTTGCAAACCTCAGAATTTGTCTAAAAACACACACTTTTTCCTCACATTTCGGTGCTGAAAAGTTCTGGAATCCGAGAGGAGCCACAACCTTACTTCCACCCAGCATTTCCCCAAGTCTCCTAATAAAAATTATATCTCAATTCTTTGGGTAGGCCTAGGGCCCGCGACAGGCTATCGCCCAAAATGCACACTGTCTTACATTTGGAAGGAAAAAATGTAGAGAAAGACAATGGGCAATAACACTTGTTCTTCTATTCTGTGTTCCCCCAAGTATCCCGATACAAATGGTACCTCACTTGTGTGGGTAGGCCTAGTGCCCGCAACAGGAAATGCCCCAAAACACAACATGGACACATCATATTTTTCCACAGAAAACTGACCTTTCTTTGCAATGTGCCTAGCTGTGGATTTTGGGCCCTAGCTCAGCAGGCACCTTGGGAAACCTAGCAAGCCTGTACATTTTTTTAAACTAGACACTCAGGGGAATCCAGGATGGGGTGACGTGGGTGGCTCTCACCAGGGTCTGTTATCCCTTGCAAATCGCAACATTTGTCTAAAAAACATTTTTTCGTCAGATTTCTGACTGGCTCTCACCACTTTTTTCACCCAGAATCCCTCAACATTTGCCTAGAAAACACATTTTCCTCACATTTCTGTGATGTAAAGTTCTGGAATCTGTGAGGAGCCACAAACTTCTTTCCAATCAGCATTCCCCCAAGTCTCCTGATAAAACTGGTACCTCATTTGTGTGAGTAGGCCTAGTTCCTGCAATAGAAAACGCCCCAAAATGCATCATGGACACATCAAATTTTTACATTGAAAACTGACGTGTTTTTTGGAAAGTGCTTCGCTGTGGATTTTGGCCTCTAGCTCAGCCTTCACCTAGGGAAACCTAGCAAACCTATACTTTTTGTAAAAATAGACACCTAGGGGAATCTAGGATGGGGTGGCTTCTGGGGCTTTCACTGAGTTCTGTTACCCAAAATCGTTTGCAAATCTCAAAACATGGCGAAAAAACACTTTTTCCTCACATTTCGCTGCTGCAAAGTTCTGGAATCTGAGGGGAGCCACAAACTTCCTTCCACCCAGCATTCCTCCACATCTCCAGATACAAATGGTACCTCACTTGTGTGAGTAGGCCTAGTGCGCCTGACAAGGAAGGGTCCAAAACATAACATGGATACATCAAAATTATCTATGACAAAACTACCTGTTTTTGCAAGAGGGGCACCTGCGTTTGTGATCTTGGGCTCAGCAGCCATCTAGGGAAACCTACCAAACCCAGACATTTCTGAAAACTAGACACTGAGGGAGTCCATGGAGGTGTGACTTGCGTGGATCCCCCAATGTTTTCTTACCCAGAATCCTCAGTAAACCTCAAATTAAGCTAAATAATCACATTTTCCTCACATTTCTGTGTTGGATCACCACACCAGCCCAAATGTCCTATCACCCAACGTTTCCCTCGGTCTCTTGATAAAAACGGTACCTCACTTGTGTAGGTGGGCCAAGTGCCTGTGACAGGGAAGGGCAAAAAACATGTTGAAATTGAGAGGGAACCAAAGCAGGTCCAAAAGGGCAGTTTGGAAAAAAACATTTTTAGGCTGACAAGTGGGACAGAATTTTTATCATTATAGATGCGACAATGCTGAGTGGTAAGAATTGTATGACTTCCTGCGGATTCCGGAAGGTTCCATCACAAAAATGTAGGGACAATGCGTGATTTCAAGCAAAGTTGGAGGTTTGCAGGGCATTGTGGGTAAGAAACTGGTATGGGGTGTATGTGAAGCACACCACCCTGGACTCACCCAGATGTTTAGTTTTCAGATGTGTCTAAGTCTGGTAGTTTTTTCTAGATGGCAGCGTCCCAAAGTCCAAAAGGTGCCGCCAATCACCATCCCAAGTCGGACGATATTGGGAGTTAGCCAAGCTCTCTTGGCCCAAATGTAAAATCAAAACCCAAAATAATCAAATGTCCTCTTGCTTGCCATTGGGATAAGACCCTGTAGTTTGCAGGAGGGGGCTGAAAGACTGTTACCCCCTTCAGTTGGGGTTGGGGGCATTACTATGCCCATACTGGGTGGCAGCCCTCACTCCTCTATTTTAAAAAAAATTCCCTGGCACCTAGTAGGCTTTCTTCCGCCTCCTCCCCTCGGGGAGTGAATTGGAGGTAATTACCCCATCTGCCTACTGGTGGGCAGAACAACTTATCTTGCTTCAGTGCCCAAAGATAACAGAAGCGCTGCAGCTCTCCTAGTGAGGCTGGAACAGCCCCGAATTAAACAGCAGACATGGGGGTGAGTGGGCAGAGGGGATCAGGGAATAAACTGAAATGGGAGGAGTGTAGGAGGTTATGAGATAATGGACAGCACTGGGGGTGGACAGGGGTGCACATGTGGAAGTAAAAACACAACCGAGATTGCAGATGGAGTGCTCGTAAAAAAAACAAGAAGTATCTTCACAGTGAAGTAGTGAGTGGAACGACATTGGCCAGTAGCCAATGGCCAGTGATCATAAGGAGTACTTGGTCCAGAATCCACCTGACAGCAGGACAGCAAAGCAGCAGAGAGCAGAAAGTGAAAGCAGACAACATGCTGACCAATCAGAAGAACGTAAATTAGAGTGATAGGTGGACTAAACCATTGGTAGGTTCAGGTAAGTAAGGGGTGTGTTTTATGCCCCTTTTACGTTTTTTTTAATCCACAAGATTTCACAAGCATGGAGTACAAGCACGCAGGTGCAGGCAAAACCTAAAAAGGCAATGGGACATATGTCACCTGCCCCGACAGTCCTTCACTCTCCTTTTTGCAAATGTGTAGCAAGGCCTGGACAGCATCACTGCTGTTTCACTGCTCTGTCAACCTGTTCATAGTTTACGAACAGGGCTTGTGCTGGACATGATATTTTTAATAGGAGGACAAAATCTTTTCTTGGAGGCAGGTCTGGATCTTTCTCTCCCTGCTTAAATACACTCCCCCTCAGGAACATATTCTCTCCACCATGCACCTTCAGCTGCTATGTGGCCTGGCTGTTCCTGGAAATCCCAATTTCACACCAGGTAAAAAAACTAAACCCTTCTATTTTACCACTACATTTCCTTGCCACGCTCCTTGTCATGTTCTCTCCCCCTCACACACAGCCACTGTCAGGCACCATTTGAGGGGCCACATGGTACACAAGGCAACATACACAATGTGTTGACATTCTCTCCTCCTGCAAGCTCAGAAAAGCTACTTCCTTCTGTCAGCAGGCTGGCAGGCTTCTAGGCACGAGGCACATCCTCCCCGATGAAAGTGCAGACTGCAGGTAATATTCTCTCATGCCTGGAAGAGTGGCTGTCAGGTAGGCATTGGCCCTGGTCATGCAGAAGCTCTTTGCATACTCTGCAGAACTCTCCCTTCCTTGATCAAGAAAAACGTAGGAATGCGTTTAGTGATGTGACATAAGATTATGAGCATGTTTATGTACTAATGAAAAAAAAGGTGAGACTGTAACAATGTGTTGGATTGGAAAACAGTTTTATACAGATTTTCCAGACAGGAGACATTTATTGAATGTTTCAAACTTCAGAACTGTTTCGGGGTAGTTCTGCTTTAAAGTGCGATTCTCAGACTGCTCTCCAGAAACAACCTTTATGTGCGGTGAAGCTTCTCACAGCAATTTCTCTTTGTTGCCAACTTTGCAAGTGGATGCAGTACAACATATCTGTGGTCGTAGCACATTTCTTCTGTGGCTGTGGCCTTCCAGGCTGGTTAGACTCATAGTAATGATGTGCAGTTACTCCCTCCTTGGCCAATCAGGTTCACAGCGATGATGTTCCGATTGGCCTAAAGCCGCAAGGAGTTTTCTTGGTCTACTGGTGCTGGTGACAGTCATGGCCACGGTTGGCTTGTTTAAGTCTTCCAGCAGTTTTTAGTTACAAACTGTGCAGAGAGACCAGAGAACCCTCACACTACAGACCACTCATACTCTCTGGTTTCTCTGTGTACTCTACACACCAGGAAAACACTGGGCTTCTCCTCCTTGACACTCTCTCTGCCTGCAAGGCCAGGTACGCTCCTTTCTTTTCTCAGAAGATCAGAAGACAGGCAGACTTCTAGGCACAAGGCAGATCCTCCAGCAGAAATTGCAGACTTCAGGTAATGTCCACTCATCTCTGGGAGACTAGCCATCAGGCAGACACTACCCTTGGTCATGTAGTAGCTCTTTGCGCACTCTGCGGAACACGCCCTTCCTTGGTCAAGAAAAACGTGGGGCTTTGTTCAGTGATGTAGAGCGTGACATAAAGTGATGTGTATCCTTATGTAATAATGAAGAAAAATGCAACAACAATGTTTTACAAAAAAAAGAATGTGAGACTGGAACACTGTGTTTGGATTGGATCCAACTTCTACACAGATTTTCCACATAGTGAGCTTGGATCCACTGCCTTCAGAACTGTTTGAGGTAGTTCTCCTCTCAAGTATATTCCTCAGACTGCTCTCTAGACATAGCCTATGTGTGAGGTCAAGGTTCCCACAGCAAGTAGTAGCAGGGCTGTCCCCAGACAAGAGCAAACAACTCATATGCACAAAGAAGTGTGAGCTTTCCACACTTGGATTTCATCAGCCTTTCTAAAGCAGTAATCAGGGACAGACAAAAGGGCAGCCTCATCTATAAACCTCCTCAACTTGAACAACAGATACCAGTGTGATGCCTCATCCCAGGCATCTACGAAATGGCACTGCTCGTGATGCCCTGTCATCATCCTCCATCATCTGGAACTCTACCCACCAGCCACAAGAATGCAGACTATACACAGTGCCATTGAAATTATGCAGCTGGTGAGCACCAAATTATGCTGCAGGGTAGACTAAAATATGCGTAAAGAATGGACAAATTATGCTGCACATTACAGCATATTTTGTGACTGTATTATTTCATTAGTCATTCTTATACATGATAATACTGTTTGCATAGAGGTTTCGCCCATTAGTACCGATTTAACATGCAAACACAGCAATAAGCAACAGACCATGCATCCTTTGTGAAGAGTCTTCCACTGTTTTTTGTTTGTTTTTTGTTAAAATCTTCAGCAGCAAAACCACAAGTATGTGAAAAACGCAGTGGCCTTAAAACCACTAAATTGCAGTAGCCTTTGCTATACATTTCTACTCTATGGTGAAGGTGTCCCCATTAACCATCTTGTGCTACACCAGGACGTGGGCATCCAATATGGATTCCACTGGCTTCAGTACTCAGACTCATACACACACACACACACACAGACACCAAGTCCTCCTACGATTCATGTATCACAACCTCATTGTGCATGTACAAGCACTTGAAATACACACAGATTGTCATTGTAAGATTCTGGATTACATATAAAACTGAATTTTACACAAGAGGGGCCAGTAGCCTGCACACTCAGTCACACAGGTGAAAAGGTTCAGTCATCTATTAATCACTGAACACGGTATGCTGCCCCCCTGCTTTATGTGCTGCACCCAGGACATGGACAGTAGTCCTCTGTCCACTAAGGTGGCATGATTGGTGTGCCCCTACAGGACATGTTCTGGACCTCGTGTTGTCAGAGATAGGCTTCTGTGCACAGGTTACATTAGCATGAAGCCATAGACAAAATAAAAGTCTGTGTAATGTGCGGGAGGCATAACTGCTGCAACAGCTAAACATCAAATACTTTTCACTCATTCCCATAGCTTCACCTGTGTCTTTAGAGTTGCTAATGATTATATCATAATGCACTCCTTTTCTGCACAGTCCCCAATGCAAGTGCATTTGTAGCAACAGTTGGAGAAGCAGTTCCATTTGCTGTGGCAACAACCAGTGCACATATATAACCACATCCCAAACGCACACAGTATGTCACAGTGATATCAATATCAATACCACACACTAGAGTTTTCTTAGTCTTGGTTTGTTATACCTCAAAACTGATATCAATGTATCTTTATTATATATATTAAGATTAAATCTACTCAGCATCCATTTTCTTTGGCAAAAGGCAGTAGCGGGAGTGAAGTGTAATTTCTACTTCTGAAGCCAGAACCCTCTCTGTGGTTTCTTTGGTTAAAAGGGCCAGCACATCCTGATTCAGGATGGCCAGGTGTTCCTCAATCATGGTCCAAGCGGAGGTGGAAGCATAGAGGGACAACTTAAAGAAATTACATGCCACAATTGAAGGGAATATTGGATCCTGCTCCTACAGGGTCACTGTATGCTTGCAAGGAAACACTAGAGCTATGTTGCTGCTGCAAGAGGAGCAGGAGGGCTGAGCTGCATGTTTTCCCTGCTGTACTAAGCAGTATCTCTGAGAACCACAGTCTCAGCCACCAAGTCTGAAAAGCTGTTCGACTAGTGGAGGAGCCTGGCATTGGCAAAACTGAAAATCTCTACTGTAGCCACTGAGAGGGTGAAATTATCATGTGGGAGGGGGTTTGAGTCCGACTCGCATTGGTTAAGTGGATGCGGGTGGAGACCGACGCTAGCGGTCCCATATTCAGAAGGTTGAAGTCCCCTTGTGTGTTGCTACAGAATCTATTTTTGCAACCTGTTGCATTATTTTACAACACCGAGTCCTGGTGATGGTTTGATGGACCACTGACTGCCACCACAGTAAACGTAAACATGACCTTCTCAATTGACAAGTTGAATTGAAAGATTATGATATTGCTTGAACTGTGACTGAAAACAAGACAATTATTGTGCAGGACTGTGTCAAAAGGAGGGTTACAACTACTTCCTGGATATTCTGTTGGGATACAATTGTGTGATCTAGGGGGTTATATACAGTGTTGTTGTCTATGGGATGGACATTTGTTGTATTTTTTGAACTTCCTGAATCCTATTGACAAATATATTGCATTTGAACAATACAGAGTTGTCTTTACTCATTCATTGAAGACTTGATCTTACGCACACAAATTATATCTAAACAATTCCTCTAGGATCATTTTTAAGTGAGATATTGTCTGTACCCACTTTCTAGGGGAATAATGGGTCGCCCATAAGTGTGTTCACTTTATAAAAGTGGCATTTTCAAACTTACAAGTTAAAACCAACGCCACCAAAAGATGTATTTTGAAATTGTGAGTTCAGAGACCCCAAACTCCGTATCTCTATTTGATAAAGATATTTCGAGGCAATCCCAATGTTACCCTATGGGAGAGATCGCCCTTGCAATAGTGAAAAACAAATTTAGCAATGTTTAACTATCAGGACATGTAAAGCACAACAGTACATGTCCTTCCTCTTAAATACACAGCACCCTGCCCATGGGGCTGCCTTGGGCCTACCTTAGGGGTGACTTACATGTAGTAAAAGGGGAGGTTTGGCAGTTCAAAACTGTGCATAGAGACACTGCAGAGGCAGGTCTGAGGCATGTTTACAGGGCTACCACTGTGGGTGGCACAATCAGTCCTGCAGGCCCACTTGCAGCATTTGATTTACAGGCCCTGGGCTCACATGGTGCACTATGCTAGGGACTTACTAGCAAATCAAATATGTTAACCATGGATAAACCAATCACCAATACCATTTAGACAGAGAGCACTTGCACTTTAGCACTGGTCAGCAGTGGTAAAGTGCACAGAGTTCTAAAGCCGGCAAAAAATAAATTCAGCATAGAATCAAAAACAAGAGGTCAGAAGCCAAAGAGACAGGGGTAACCATGCCAAAAGCTGACTGGTCTAACAAACCCTTAAACCAAACTCAATCAGAGCAACCTCCACACACACACACAAGTGGAAGAACACAATTACTCTTAAGTTAGAAAATTAATATGAATATGTTAAAAATGTTAAAAAACAAAACAAAACTTCAGCTTATGCATTATGGAAAAGTGCATTGTCCTTACGTAGGGGGATGAATATTGAAAATATGGCATTGGTCCACGTAGGTAGACTCAACCTGAGGAAGTAACTTACAAGAATATGTCTGGAACATCAAGGAAAAAGTCTATGCCAAAAAGGAATAATGTAAAAAAATAAAAAAACAATGGTACAAAAATATACAGCTCCTAATAAAGTTCAAAAGTACTAAGTGAACATTCAGTTTCAAAGTGAAAGTCCATAGTCCAGACTAAATATGTCAATCTGAAACCTAAATGTGAAAAAAACTTTCATGGGTTAAGGGACAAAGGGCCAAATGTATCAAAGATCCATTTTGCATTTCCTAAACAGCAAATTTTAAGAAATTGCTATTTTAGAAATACAAAATGGGATGTATCAAAATTGCGAGTCGGTAATAGCGATTTCTTAAAATTTGCAACAAAAAAGAAATGTGCAAATCGGTATTTGAAAATCGCAAATTGCAAAAATAACAAACCGAAACAGGCTGATGACATCACAACCAGGAAGTGAGTCAACCCATGCTGTTTCCAGGAGCCACACCCACAGGAGCAGGCAGAGAGACACAGCCCAGCACCAGGGAGGCAGTTGTGTGAGCCAGCCAGGACCAAACAGCAACATGGCCAACGATGGGAATGTGAAGGAGAAAGGAGACGGGAAGCGCAAGCTCAATTTCAGTGAGCAGGAATTGGAGGTGCTCACTGAGGAGGTGGTAAGGAACCACAACAAACTTTTTAGGAAGAGCTCACTCTAGGGACCTGAAAGTGAGAAGAGGAAACTGTTGATAGAAATCCAGACCAAAATATGCACAGTGGGTGTTTCGCAGTGCTCTGTTGAGGAGATACACAAGCGATGGTACGACTTGCGTTCCCGTGCCAAAGAGAGGGTGGCCAGCAGGCTAAAGGAGGCAAGGAGCACCGGAGGAGGACCACCCACCCAGACACTGTCTACACCAATGGAAGACATGGTGGAGTTCACACTGCTTCCTGAAGCTGTCAGTGGTGTCACTGACATTGACACCTCAGGGACACCCAGCACCAGCAAAGGTGAAGGCAGTAATGATGTGTATCCTCATATGTGCATGCACAAATGGCCTTTAGAAAATAGCTATTAGCTCTATGCATTGTGATAAGTAGTCCATGCCACATCTTACATACAATGTAACAATGCCTTATGGGAGTGTTAGTCCACACCCCCAAAGTGATAATCCCACATATATAGCAAGTTAGTGTACAGCCACACAGAGGAACAACACAAACAACTCACAGTGATACAATGTTAGTGTACATTCATTATTATTGCACAACATTTTGTGAAATATTCATAAATGATATGCTGCACATTGTCGTTGTAAATGTCCCGGACCCTGACGCAGCAGAAGGTGGAAATGTGGGGGATGGCGAAACACAGCCACAGTCCGACTCAAAAACCAGTGAGTACTTCAGTATAGCACCAACTAGACGCAGGGCAAGGATTTTACCTCTCCCACAGTATAACCTGGACTCAGATGAAATGCTGGATGAAGTACCCACACCACCCCCAGAGGCTAGATCCACAGGAAGACAGCAGTCCCTGCACCAGTATCAGTCAACTCCCCTCAGGAGGCGTCACGATGCAGGCAGACAGTGCACAGATAAGGAGAGGGCCCATCAATCTTTGGCGGCCTTGAAGCTTCCATGCTGAAAGTACAGCGCCTGCAATGCAAACACATGAGGTCAATGCACAGGCAGTTGGTGTCTCACAATGACAATATGGGAGTACTGCATAAGCAGTTGGATGCACTCAATGAAAACATGGGATCCATGCACAAGCAGTCTCTGAATGAGGGACAGCAAACAGCAGCAGAAAACAGAGGAGTAGACAAACGCCATTAGGGAACTCTGCACTGAGATTCAGCAGGAGCGTGTCAGCCACCGCAGGCGCCATCACTAATTTATGGGAATGTTTAATGGGTTCTACAGATCGGTCAATCGGCTCGCTAGCTCAACTGCCTTGATATCACGACGTGCTGTGGGCATACAGGTGGAGATGGCACATTGCAGTCGGGACGTTGCACAGGGATTGGTGCAAATGACCAATGTTCTTGATGCAATGCAGACAGCACACAGTGCTACAAATAGTGAACTTGGTGGTGGGGATATTGAGGAGCTCTCTAGCCTCAGCAGTCTTACAGCCCCTGTGATGGATCCTAGGTGTCGCAGTACCAGACACAATACTGTCTTAGAACCCTCTACAAGAGGTGCCAGTGAGGCCACTGAACACTCAAGTGGAGTGTGTGGACGTAGGAAATAATGTTGAGGGCTAGAGGGGACTACCTTAACATGTAGCAATACAGTTATACTATGATGCTAATAGTGTGTAACGGGTTCTTTATCCGAGTCGACAGGATATTGGAAGAAGGCGACAGACTCAGGGTTTTAAGGGGTTAGTGTTTTTATTTCTATCTGCTCGGAGGGGACACTAGCTCGTCTCGCAAAGCTTTGGGTGTTGTCAGAGTCCAGAAAACCAATATGAATCCCCTTTCTTCAGGGTCGAGAGTTCCGGGAATGGCGTGGTCCGGTGTGGAGGGAGACCTTGTTCCCCCGGCGATCAGTGGGACCGGATTCCCCAAAATAAAGAAGAAAGAAAAACAAGGTACAGGTAAGTGGGGAATATAATTTATCTCCTGTTTCTTTTATGGTTAGTAGGAAGTGAGGGACGAGGAAGTGGGGGGGGGATAGGTGAAGCTATGCCTCTTAGTTCCTTATAGTGTCCTCCTGGGTGACCCCTTTCTCTTAGCTTTCCTTGCTGGTTCTGGGTTAGGTCGTGGTTGTAGTTATAGGCAGGGTCTGGGGTCCCATTTATACCACCTCCCCCTCTTTGCAGGACCTTAACTCCCTCTCCTGGTTGTCCTTTCGCCCAGTCAGCCACCCGTAGCCCCAATCCCACCCTTGGTACGTCCGTACCTGGTCGGGCCACGCCCCTCCAGGGACGCGGCCGGCTTGCAGGCAGTCTCCCGACTTGTCTTGTACAGGGGCGGGAGGCGTCCTGGGTGCTCCGTTCTTTGTACGTCTTCCTTCTCTCGCGGCAGGGTTATCCTCCGGATGCAGGGGGTTGCGGTGTTCGGAGGTCCTCCTCGCGGTGTCGGCGTCTCTCTCTTCTCTTCTCTCCGTTCCTTGTCCGTCTTCTAGTTTGCGTATTTCTTCCTGACGGATGACGTTAGACGTCATCACGTCAGGAGTTCCTGGGATGCCCCCGGGGTATCCGTCGGCGTCCGTCTTCTCTGACGAAGCCGCGGCGTCCGGAGGCGCCCGGCTACACATCCCCTCACATGAAGGGGGCTGTTCGAGCCCCGCAAGACCCGGGAACCGGGATAAATAGTCAGCCTGACCCATAAGGTCACCAGGGAGATGGCAAACCTGGAAGGAGAAAGGTTGGAGTTCTATGAACCATCTTAATATTCGATTATTGGTATCCTTATATTTTGAGAGCCAGGTAAGGGGTGCATGATCTGTATATAACAGGAAAGGCCGTCCTAAGAGGTAATATTGGAGGCTTTCGATCGCCCATTTAATGGCAAGACACTCCCGCTCTATAATGGGATACCTTTGTTCTCTGGGAAGTAACTTACGACTAATGAAGACAACGGGGTGGCTTATTCCGTCTTCGTCCTTTTGAAAAAGGACGGCACCTACTCCGACGTCGGAGGCATCTGTTTGGAGATGAAAGGGACTATCAAACTCAGGGCACCGTAAAATCGGTTGAGTGGTGAGACACCTTTGTAAAGTACGGTAACTACGCAGTTGGATCGGGTTTAGGATCGTGATGTTGTTTGGTTGTCCTTTCTTTAATAGGTCTGTCAAGGGGGCCGCCAAACTGGAGTAGTGAGGAATAAACCTTCGATAGTACCCCACTAATCCTAAAAAGGAACGAACCTCCTTCTTCGTGGCGGGAGCCTTAGTGTGTAGGATGGCTTCGATTTTATTCATTTGTGGACGTAGTATGCCTTTACCAATGTGATATCCCAGGTAGGAGATCTCGTTAAAAACTAGTCGGCTCTTGGCGGGATTGGCCGTTAGTCCAGCCTTCCTTAAAGCCGAGAAGATTCTGTCGAGGTGGACCAAATGTTCTTCCCAGGTCTCACTGAAGATCACAATGTCATCCAGATAGGCTGCCGCGTATCTGTTATGAGGTCGTAATATGGTATCAATGAGACGCTGGAAGGTTGCAGGAGCGCCGTGTAACCCAAAAGGAAGTACCTTAAAGTGATACAACCCTGAGGGAGTAGCGAAAGCCGTTTTTCCCCTATCACCGGGGGCCAACGGAATCTGCCAATACCCTTTGGTCAAGTCGAGGGTGGACATGTATTTGGCTTTTCCTAACCTTTCCAATAATTCGTCTATCCTTGGGAGAGGATAGGTGTCAAACTGGGATATGGAATTGACTTGTCTAAAGTCAATACAAAAGCGTATAGACCCGTCAGGCTTGGGTACCAATACCACTGGTGAACACCAGGGGCTTTGGGAAGGCTCTATGATGTCTAGGTCTAAAAAATTTTCTATTTCGTTTTCTACGAGGATTTTCCGAGCTTCAGGGATACGATACGGCCTTAACCGTACTGTTTTCCCTGGGGGGGTGATGATTTGATGGTATACCAATCGGGTCCTACCGGGCATCGATGAGAACACCGGGATATGGTTATAGAGGAGTTTGCCTAACTGTCTATTTTGGTGAAAAGAGAGGTCTGTATTTATGACAGGAATTTCCCTTTCGCCAGGCGGATCAGTGGGACACCATCCTATCTCTAACTCCTTAACAGTGTTAACTAGACATCCTGGCCTTGGTTCGGCTGGAGGTTCTTCCCATCGTTTTAACAAATTAACATGGAAGATCTGTGATCTATTAGGATTATCGTTGAGCTGAATTTTGTAGGTTACGGGTGTTACTATGCCGGTTATAAGGTATGGTCCCTGCCATTTTGCTAACAATTTGTTGTCTGAACTGGGGAGAAGGATTAATACTTTCTCTCCTATGGCAAAAGACCTTAATTGGGTATTCCGATCATAATTCCTTTTCTGTTTGTCCTGGGCCCTCTCCATGTGTTCCCTAACGCTTTCCCATACTGTATGTAGGTGAGTTTTTAAGTCTCGAGTATAGTTTAGAAGGGTCTTCTCTCCTCCTTCCTCTTCCCACATTTCCGCGGCCATGTCTAGTAGGGTCCTGGGTTGTCGCCCAAATAACAACTCAAAAGGACTATGGCCTGTAGATGCTTGTTCGTGGGTCCTGATTGCGTATAAGACTAAGGGAAGTTTTCTATCCCAGTCCTTACCTGTCTCTGAGATGGATTTTTTTAGTAGTGTCTTTAGGGTGCGATTATATCTCTCCACCAAACCATCGGTTTGTGGATGATAGACCGACGTCCGCAATTGTTTAATCCCTAATAATTGACATATTTGTGTCATCAAGTTGGACATGAATTGGGTGCCTTGATCTGTTAAGATCTCCCGCGGAAATCCAATTCGGGAAAAGAACCCAATCATGGCGTGGGCGACACTCTTGGTGCTAATACTAGAGAGGGGAATAGCCTCAGGGTATCTAGTGGCGTAGTCCACTAATACCAAGATATAACGATAACCTCTGGATGAAGGTAAAAGGGGGCCAACCAGGTCCATCCCTATTCTGGAGAAGGGAACATCAATGATGGGAAGAGGTTGCAAGGGGGCCTTTCTCCGTGAACCTGGATCAATCAATTGGCATTTTGGACATTGTTGGCAGAACCTCCTAATCTTTGAAAAAAAACCCGGCCAATAAAACTTCCTCAACAAATATTCTTCTGTTTTCTCCCTTCCATAATGGCCACCCCCTGGCTGGCTGTGCGCTAAGTGTAGGACTTGTTGTCTGTAAGGTTCGGGAACTATCAACTGCTTTTTTTCTTCTTGGTTCTGATTAGTGACTCGATATAAAAGATCCTTAATTACAGTGAACGAGGGACCCTTGTCTTGTGGGGTCCGTGGTCGTGCGTTTCCCCAGGCGTGAATTAGACTGGGGTCTTCTCTTTGAGAGGTCCGGAAGGGGGGGAAGAGTAGTAAGGGCAAAAACCTCTGTAATTACCCTCGCGGGACTGGGGTTGTCTGAGTTGTAGGTTTTCTTGATCCTTCTTTTTTCCTTCCGGGAGAGTTTGGGTCGCACCGTCGGAGGTGACAGAGGACTGCTGGAAAAAGGAGCATCCTTCCACCAGGTACTCGGTTCTTCGGCCGGGCGAACACTCTCCAAGAGTTTGGAAAACTCCGAAAAGTCAGTTCCTATAATGGCCTCTTCAACCAGCTGCTCTACTAACCCCACCCTTATGGGGTTTTCTTTTCCTTCCCAGATGAGGGTTGTCCAGATCAGGGGGTATTCTCTGGTTTCGCCGTGAATACAGCAGATTGATACCGTAAGTCCTGACGTGTGGAGACTCTTATTAATTAAATCAGCCCTGACTACTGACTGGCTACACCCTGAGTCAATAAGGGCCACCGTGGGTTTCCCATTGATAAGCAGTGTCTTTTTGTAAGGGGTTGCCCTTCTCCCAGTGTAAAAGACCCTTCCCCTCGTGACCCCTATTTCCATGGGTTCAGGTTTCTCTGTTTTCAGGGGGCAACCGCGAGCGATGTGACCCCATTCTCCGCAGCTGAAACACTGAGGTTGTTGTATGTATGGCCTTTCAAGACCCCGTGGCTTCCCTATTTCCTCATTAATTCTTCGGCCCGCTGATGAAGATATCCCAGAACCTTGACGCAGGGGACTAGGCGTGGATCGAGGTGGTGTGACTTTGAATTCGAGGGAGCGATGAAAAGCACAGGCTAGCTCGATGGTGGTGTTGGTATCCGGGTTTGGATGTTGCTTGATCCAGTTACGCGTAGAAGGCGGTAGAGCGTCTAGGTATTGTTCTAAGAGCACAATCTCAATAATGTCTTCCCGATTAGTCCCTATGGGCCCCAACCACTTGAGACCCAGATCTTTAATCCTAAAGTATAGAGCCCGGGGATTTTCGGAGGGTCCCCATTTAGCCTTTCTAAATCGGACACGATAATGTTCAGAGTCAAATCCCACCCGTTCCAAGATGCTCTTTTTAATATCCTTATATGGGGTTGTTCCCCCGGGGTTTACCGCCTGATACGCGGCTTGGAGTGTTCCCGTTAATAAGGGGGCGATATATTGGCCCCAGCGCTCCGGTGGCCAGGTAGCGGAAGTCGCAACTCGTTCAAAATTGGTGAAAAAGGCATCGGGGTCTTCACCTTCTTGATATCGTTGTAGGACTGAACTAGGCACATTTGGGTGCACGCGAGTAGCGGCTATTGTATCCGTGAGATTTTTAATGGCGGTTTCATGAACCAACTGGTTGTTGGCCATTATAGTAGCCTGGCTTTTAAGTGCGCTTTGTAGTGCCTCTCTTTCCAACTTAGCCTCTTTTTGTTGCTCTTCCCACACTAATTGTAGGTGTCTTTGTCCTGAGGCCAACTGTTGCATCATATCAGACATGCTACACTGTTCCTCCATTTTTCTGGAAGCCCTTGTCGCCAATTCCAATACCCCACTTCTGACACCACTGTAACGGGTTCTTTATCCGAGTCGACAGGATATTGGAAGAAGGCGACAGACTCAGGGTTTTAAGGGGTTAGTGTTTTTATTTCTATCTGCTCGGAGGGGACACTAGCTCGTCTCGCAAAGCTTTGGGTGTTGTCAGAGTCCAGAAAACCAATATGAATCCCCTTTCTTCAGGGTCGAGAGTTCCGGGAATGGCGTGGTCCGGTGTGGAGGGAGACCTTGTTCCCCCGGCGATCAGTGGGACCGGATTCCCCAAAATAAAGAAGAAAGAAAAACAAGGTACAGGTAAGTGGGGAATATAATTTATCTCCTGTTTCTTTTATGGTTAGTAGGAAGTGAGGGACGAGGAAGTGGGGGGGGGGATAGGTGAAGCTATGCCTCTTAGTTCCTTATAGTGTCCTCCTGGGTGACCCCTTTCTCTTAGCTTTCCTTGCTGGTTCTGGGTTAGGTCGTGGTTGTAGTTATAGGCAGGGTCTGGGGTCCCATTTATACCACCTCCCCCTCTTTGCAGGACCTTAACTCCCTCTCCTGGTTGTCCTTTCGCCCAGTCAGCCACCCGTAGCCCCAATCCCACCCTTGGTACGTCCGTACCTGGTCGGGCCACGCCCCTCCAGGGACGCGGCCGGCTTGCAGGCAGTCTCCCGACTTGTCTTGTACAGGGGCGGGAGGCGTCCTGGGTGCTCCGTTCTTTGTACGTCTTCCTTCTCTCGCGGCAGGGTTATCCTCCGGATGCAGGGGGTTGCGGTGTTCGGAGGTCCTCCTCGCGGTGTCGGCGTCTCTCTCTTCTCTTCTCTCCGTTCCTTGTCCGTCTTCTAGTTTGCGTATTTCTTCCTGACGGATGACGTTAGACATCATCACGTCAGGAGTTCCTGGGATGCCCCCGGGGTATCCATCGGGGTCCGTCTTCTCTGACGAAGCCGCGGCGTCCGGAGGCGCCCGGCTACATAGTGTGACACTGTTACTCGCACATGTTTGCCTATAGTGCATAGCTATGTCCTATTGACACATATGTTACTTGAAGTCAAGGTAATAAAGGTGCTAACTAAAGAAATACATAAAATTTAAGTGGTGTTGTCATTACTTACATCAGAAATGGTTGCACGTGATCTCAGCACGTCTTAGCTTGCCCTCTGCTGTACTGCTCCTGTCTACTGGGTGAAGGGGTGGTAAGGGATCACCATCCTCATCTGAGTCCGGCTCCGTGGGTTCCATATGTATGCCCCTTGTCGTTGCAATGTTGTGCAAAATAGCACATGTAGCCACAATTTTGCAGGTCGTCTCTGGGATGTACTGTAGTGCACCTCCACTCTTATGGATGCACCTGAAGAGGCTCTTCAGCAGTCCGAAGGTCCTCTCCACCACACTGCGGGTTGCCCTGTGTGCAGCATTGTACCTCCTCTCAGCTGGCGTTGCCAGGCTCAGGTAGAGCGTCAGTATATGGGTCCGCACTGCCGTACTTGTGATATCTGACATCACATTCACATTAATGCAACATTGTTAACTATCAAATTACCCAGTAGATATCCTTCGCCAAACTCCCCAGCTAGTAGTCTTGTGTGAATTCAGCTGTGGCAAAAGATGTAGGAGTCATGTATGCTACCTAGGTATCTGGCCACGAGATCGGTTATGATGTTGAAGGCATTGATAATCACTTGTATGTTCATGGAAAGATGGTTCTTACGGTTCTGATAAACATACTTGGTGGCCGATGGTGGACAGATTGATACAACTGTCCCATTGATGGCACCTATGACATGTGGGAATTGGGCAATCTGGTAGAAATCACATTTTGTCTGTAGTAATTCCTGTGGGGTGTTGGGGAATCTTATGTGCTGTAGAATTTTGCTCAACATGGCATTGAGAAATGCATTGAAAAATCATGAGGGCACTCTGTGAGATCCCTCCTGCTGCTGCTATGACCCCTTGATAGCTCCCTGAGGCTAATAGGTGCAGGGAGTATAATACCTGTACATGGGTGGGTATACTATTGGTCCTGTGTGTGGTGCGCTGAAGTATGGGTTGTAGATCAGCTATCAGGTCAAGTATCATGGCTGAGCTTAACCTGTACTTCTCATATATCTCCTCTTCTGTCTGGTCAAAAAGGGTTATGGGCACTCTGAAAATGCGCTCCTGTCTCCTCCTCAAACCTGCTAGGATCCTCATTCTCCTCCCCATGAAGTAGAGTGCAGTCATTCTGGGCTTCTTTATATAGGTTGCACCTGGTTACCACCTGATTTCAATGCGTGGTAAATTGCATGTGCAAAAGGCCATTCTGCGAGTATTCGCTATTTGCGAATTTTTGATGCATCGCATTGCGACATGATTTTACGTGTCGCAATCTGTGCATTGCAAATAGCGGCATGATTTTGCGAATCGCTATCTGCGATTCACAAATCTAGGACGCAATTTTCGTAACGCAGATAGCGATCTCTAAATCAAGTCACTACTTGCGATTCGCAGATTGCGACACGCAAAATCATGTCGCAGTCGCAAAGAATCGCTATTTTAGCGATTCCTTATATTCACACTGCGAATGTCTTTCATACATCGTAGTTGCCATTTTCGCATTCACAAACGGCCGATTTTTGCGATTTGCACCATTTGCGAATGCAAAAAAGTAGATACATGTGGCCCAAAATGTCTGTTGATATTCCTCTTCTTCAGAAACCAGCACTTACTGGACCTTCTCCACACACGCCGGCACTTGCAGGTTTTGGGAGGCAGGTTTAGGGAGACAGTGGAATACATATTGAGGGGCATAACAATACCGGCTGGGGAGGGTCGGGAGACAGAACCTGTGAAAATGGCTCAATCGAGGAGGACCGGGGGCAGCAGGGGACTACCTCCTGGTGTGCTTTGGATCCGGCTGCAGCCCTTTAAATGACCCAAGAGATCACCTGCTGTCCTGTAGTTGCCTTCTGTATGACCTCCCAGAAAGCTGGAAAGGTCATAGGCTCAGGGGTTGTGCCACGGGTGAATCACACCCTTGACTGCTGATTTTACGGGTGGGCACGTGAACTAGGAGGAGGGATACAGGGGGTGCAGCCAGAGACCCCTTTGTTCTGAGGGCTTCATGAGTCAATTCTGCCCCCGTTTATGGAGAAGCCTGCTCTTGTGCTTATTGGCCAGTAGGAGTTCTAACGTCTGCCATCTCCGTCATGTAGTGTCCTCAGTCTCTCAGTCTCTATCTGAAGTCTTTTTGTGGAATTGAGTGAGTCTTCCTTGCATGTGCACCATCCCTGCTTGTGGTTGCTTGCTCCTCCTCTGTGGTGATGGTGATGTTTTTCTCCTGGAGATGCCCAGGGGCCAAGGTACTCCTTCAACTTTGTCCCTGGTCCCACTATGAAAATAAGTTACTTACCTGTAACTATAGTTCTCCAGTATTGGAATCTTTCATAGATTTACATGCTTGAATCATTCCCCGTCATCGAGATGGGAGTCCCCGGTACTTTAGAAAAGATAATGTCTACATAGACATAAAAATAAAAGAGGCATATTGCCTTACTGTTAAGTAACCTCTCCAAGTCGTTATGTAAAAAAGGACCAAACTGCAGAGTCCACCAATCAGGTGATCCCACCCCCTAGAATCCTCCTGAGAGAAGCTCCAGTACCTCAGATTTTCTAAGCGCATATTATTAACAAATTGTACTGAGAAAGTAAGGTGAGCTTCCCCTGGGAAGTGGGTGGGTCACGTGTGAATCTATGAAAGATTCCAATACTGGAGAACTATAGTTACAGGTAAGTGACTTATTTTCTTACTCCAGTATTGGAACTTTCATAGATTCACGTGATTAAATCAGACTATAAAGCAGTATTTACGTCAAATTGCAAGAAGTTATTGGAATTGCCTAAAGATACGTCTTATCTTATAAAGCATACAAGTATTCTAACATGTAAAGATGCTGTAGCTTATAAACACTATTATCCATGATAGTAAACCATTAAATTCCAAACTAAAATCCCTCCCCACCATCAGACTATGCAATGTGTACTAGTAAAAAGAAAAGGATGGTAGGAGGTTGGGGTAGCTCACCGTTATTGGAACAGATGCCGCAGGACCGCCTGTCCTACCGCCACATCTCCTTGAGGTATCTCCTGTAGATAATAGTGTCTCGTAAACGTGTGTGTACTCTTCCAGGTGGCGGCTCTGCAAATGTCTTTTAAGGGTACACATGCGAACAATCCCATCGATGTTGAGATAGATCTTGTGGAATGGGCTCGTTCTGCGGCTTGTAAAGGCCTTCCAGCTGCCAAATGACAGAACTTTATTGCACTTACTATCCATCTTCTTATGCATTGTTTCGATAGGGGTTGGCCCTTTTGTGGGGCACTATAAGTGACAAATAACTGTTTAGACTTAAGAAATTGTTTGGTTTTCGCCAAATAAAAGTTAATACATTGTTTGATGTCCAGGGAATGAAGCGCCCTTTCTGCTGGAGATGACGGATTTGGAAAGAAAGTCTTCAGGATCAGAGGTTCATTGATGTGAAAGTCCGACGGTACTTTGGGAACAAATGTTGGTTTTTTGCGAAGGATTACGCTGTTGTGATGAAATTGAAGGAAAGGCTCTTGGATGGTAAGAGCTTGGATCTCGCTGATACGTCTAGAAGAAGTAAGAGCCAGTAGGAAAGCAACCTTCAACGATAAGTATTTAAATTCTGCTTTGTGAATAGGTTCAAATGGATGCTTTGTGAGCTGCGGTAGGACTGTATTGAGATGCCAGGAGGGTGGAGGACGTCTTACTGGTAGAAAAACTCTAAAAAGTCCTTTCAGAAACTGTTTTATTAATTATTTAGGACCATAACGATGGAGATGTCGGGGAACGTCTGAACCTAGGTATGCCCCCAGGTGCACTCTAATGGATGTGTGAGCTAATCCTAAAGATGCCAGATGGAGGAGATAGAGTAATATATCCTTTGGCGGTGACAATAGGGGATTCACTTGTTCCTTCTGACACCATGAACAAAAACTTTTCCATTTCAGAGAGTATGTGTTGTTTGTGCTTTCTGCTCTGGCTTTTGAAAGTATTCTTCTACATTCTGGGTGAATATTTAAATGGGCAAACTCATTGTGTTCAGGAGGCAAGCTGATAATTTTAGCGATTTGGGGTCCAGGTGCAGGACCTAGCCGTTGTTCATCGTTAGGAGATCTGGTAAGACCCTCAATGGAATGCGGTGTTTCTCCGAGAACAGTAGGAGTTCCGAGAACCAGTGTTGGCGAGGACAACATGGGGCTATGAGGATCAGCCTGCAACTTTCTCTCTTGATCTTTGTGAGCACTCTTGAAATCAGGGGAATGGATGGAAAGGCGTAGGCAAATATTTCGCACCATGCCATTGAAAAGGCATTCCCCCGCGATCCCGGATTGTGATCCCAGCTTGCGTAGAAGCGGCATTTTTTGTTTTGTGGTGTCACAAAGAGATCCAGGTTGTGTTTTCCCCATTCCCTGAAGATCTGGTCGAGGGCTATTTGATTTGATTCCCATTCGTGACACCAGGATGTTAGTCTGCCGAGGGTGCCTGCTGTTTTGTTTTATCTGCCTGGAAGGTGTTCTGCCTTTAAAGTTACTCCATTTTGAATAGCCCAATTCCAAATACATTGAGATTCTCAAGATAGGGGAAGAGACCTTGTCCCTCACTGCTTGTTCAGGTAATGCATTGTTGTTGTGTTGTCTGTTCTTATGAGAAAAGCAGACTGCTTTATTCTGGGGAGAAAAGTCTGTAGAGCCATAAAGACTGCTCTTAGCTCTAAGAAATTGATGTGACCACTTTGAAGAGAGCTCTTCCACTTTCCACTGACCTGTAGGTCCTGTAGATAAGACCCCCATCCTTCCAGAGAAGCATCTGTGATCATGACCAGCAGAGGTAGATGGAGCAGAAAAGGATTACCTATTGCCATGCTTGACTGGCCTGAACAACATTGGAGCGCTTCGATCATGTGTGGAGTCACTGTGACAGTGTCGTTGAATGACCCTTCTTTTTGCGTCCATTGAAGATCCAATTCTTCCTGCAGGGGGCGCAATCTTAGACGGCAAAATGGAATTAGCTGAATGCAAGGTGACATCATCCCCAGTAGAGATTTGTAGCTGCATACTGAAAGAATCTTTTTTCTTTGAATGCTGGTTACTAAGGACTTGAGTTTTGTCTTTCTAATGTGGGGAAGGTCTTGTCCCTGACAGTGTCTATTGATGCCCTCAAGAACGTTGTTATTCTTGCTGGCAAGATCTTTGATTTGTTCCAATTTAGCGTGAGACCCAGTTTGTCGAGTAGTTCGATGCAAGCCCTTGTTGAGTTGTGGGCCGCTGGATTCGATTGCACTTTTATGAGCCAGTCATGTAAATATGGAAAAATCTGATGATTTTGCCTTCTCAGGCAAGCTGCTACTAACGTTAGACACTTTGTGAATATTCTGGGGCCGATTTGAGGCCAAACGGAAGAACTTTGAACTGGAAATGGCTGCCAGCTACTGTAAAGCGGCGGAACTTTCTGTGGGCAGGTGAGATTGGGATATGAAAGTATGCATCCTATAGATCCAGGGCTGTTATAAAGTTTCTGTGGTTCATACGAAGGAGAATCTCCTGTAACGTGACCATACGAAAGGTTTGGTACTTGAGGTACTTGTTGAGGTCTCTGAGGTTGAGGATAGGGCACCATTCTGTCCAGTTCTTGCGTATTAGAAAGAATCTGGAGTAGAATCCTTTCCCCTGCTGTGAAGAAGGGACTCTCTCTATTGCTCCTTTCTTTAACATGGTCCTGATCTCTAACAGGAGCTGTTTTAGAAGTTTTTGAAGGGAAGTGTGTGGAGGGTGTGATGGTGGAATTTGGGTGTCTCCAGCAGGCCACCATCCCTGTGAGTGCTGCGAATCTCAAGGGGGTTGCAAATTGCGACCCACCTCATTCATAATAATGAGGTGGGCCTTTGTGACCCCCTTGCGAGTCGCAGATGGTGTCGGGGACACCATCCTACATTCTGAACTGCGACTCGCAATTTGCGGGTTGCAATTCGGAATCTACTTACTTCTAGCCCTTGATACCCTAAAATGGGACTTGTTGTTTGCCACACTGTGGCATATGGGATTTGGCCAGGGATTTGTGAGATGGGTGCAGACTCTCTACGCTGACCCAACTGCTAGGGTTAAAACGGGAGGAATGATATCAGGAAGCTTCCCCATTGGGAGGGAGACCAGACAGGGGTGCCCACTGTCACCCCTGTTGTTCGCCATCACAATGGAACCTCTGGCTGCTCGATTACACATGAGGGCCGAGCAGTGGGGGATATGCAGGATGGTGACATACCATATTATATCGCTCTATGCGGATGATGCCCTGATTTACCTGGAAAACGGGAGGAATACGCTGCCCGAGGTGATGTCCTTATTGGACGTATATGGAGCAATATCAGGCCTATGGGTCAACTGGTCCAAATCCTGCTTGTTTCCCCTGGTTGAACGTCCCACTGCCATGGGGGAAGCGGTCCCTATGGGTCGATTGAAATGGTGCTTAGATACCTTTAAATACCTGGGCATACAAATTTACCACAAGGTGTATGATCTGAGGGATGGTAACCTGGTCAGCACGCTTCGCTCTATGAAAAGCTCACTCCGATTTTGTTGCTCGCTGCCTCTCTCCGTCTTGGGTAGGGTGACAATAGCGAATATGCTGATTCTCCCAAGGCTCATATATTATTTTGCAGCATTGACCATGGTTGTCCCCAGGAGTTTCTTCCGTGAACTTAACAGTCTACTATTGGGGCTCATCTGGAGGAGGGATAGGCACTGAGCCGCACTCGTGTGTACTGCGGGCCTTGCAGGATAGGGGGCAAGCACTTACAGGCTATGATACCTGGGAAGCTTTGGTGGCCAAATTGGAAGCTAAAATTGATGAGCGCCCGCCGTGACTTACTAAACAGCAGACAGAATGTTAAAATGTGTTTTAGCCTTTTATGTTTTCCTAGGTCGAATTGGCGACAAATGGTCTACAAATGGCTGTGTATTCCTATTGAGCAAACCTCGATAATGTTTAACAAGGGGTGGATTGGTTTGGGTAGATCTGCAGTGTAGTGTACCCACGTACCCACAGGGAATATCGTAAGGAACAATAAATTACCAAGCCGTTCCGGCTTTAGATTGGGTGGCAGGGACACACACGGGCAAAGCTAGTGGTATTATTACTAAAACTGTGCCATGGTGCTAGGACCACTAGAGGGGATACGGAATACGCATAGCATAGGCACTGCAACAGGGGTGTTACTGTAAGGTATTGTAATGTAAAGAGACGATATTGCATCTCTTTACTGCTTGGAGCCAAATGATAGAATTAACGCCTGAGTCAATGAACAATTTTCTTTTATTGGAATGTGGTGCATATTAACCCAGTTTTGTAATTGTGGTCGACAATATGTGTTGAAATTAATAAAACTGATTTTTTTTTTTTATAAATAATTTTGAAAAAATATATATATATATATTAATTTGTAATATATCAGTAACCATCATTGAAAGTCACATTTGTTCTTGACAACATAAAACATTCCCAATATGGATGTAAACAAACAAAACAAACACAAGACATGACACTTCAAAAAATCCATAGCACAGGAAATAATGTATTTTTAAAAATACTATAAGACTTATGCGCCTGCAAGTTAGCATGGAAGGCCAGGAGGGAGAACCAGGCGCAGGAGGGAGAACCAGGGGTCCTGGTGTGGGCTGGGTGTATTGCCCAAGTATATCTTTTGCCTTTAGCCTTGCCCAGAGCTGCCGGTCCTTCCAACATTTGTGAACACCCTGTGCAATGCATGAGGGCCTTTTTCTTCTGAATTAATCCATACCTGAGATTTTTAAAGTTGTTTCTGTGTTGCTTTAATCACCTTTGGAACAGTGTACTTTTTTGATGGATATAGTATGAAAAGGAAGTATGTCCACTGGACCAGTTAAACTCCCAGTCCCTCTGGTTTACAGGTAACCAAACTCTATGCCTTCAGGAGCCAAATTGTTAGATGGAGCTGCATGGGTTCACCTTGGTTCTGAGTGCTTGACCCTGCTGTGGTCTTGAGAAAGAAGGTCTGGCTTGTTGGGGAGCGTCTTGTGTGGCACAATGTACATCTTGAGCAGAGTGTAGAACCATGGTTGTCTGCTCCATGTCATAACTATTGGGATGAGGAATGTTTGCCTCAGCTTCCTGACCACTTATGGAATCAGTGGGAGAACAGGAAAATCATAGGCCAAGATCCCTGAACAATTTTCCACAGAGCATTGTCCATGGACTGGGAGTGTGGAAACCTGGCAGCAACATTTCGGCCTTTGGCATTTTCTGCCATGGAGAACAGATCTATGTCTTCCTTGTGGAGCTCCCACTCATGGAGTTGTTGCTGCATCCTGCTGAGTATGTCTGCAAAACTGTTGTCCACTCCCAGTAGGTACTCTGGCAAGAGATTAACACAGGGATGGAATGCCCAGCTCCAAATCTGTGGGACTAGGGCCGACAGGGGACATGAGTGAGTGTCTCCTTGCTGCTGCAGATAGAACATGGTGGCCATGTTGTTGGTACCCGCTAAGACTACCTTGCCTTGAATGTGAAGGAAAACGCCTTCAGAGATAGGTGAGTGGCTAACAACTCCAAGTGGTTGATGTGGAGACCCCAAATTTGAGGTGCCAACAGACTTTGGACTCTCTTGTTATTTAGCTAAGCCCCCCCAGCCAGTGAGGGATGCATCCATGGTGATGTTGACTTGCGGAATAGGGTCTGTAAAGGATATGCCCGCAACAAATTGTTGCTGTTCCAACACAACAGAGAGCAATGGATACTGGTCTTTACCAACACTAGATCCTCCATCTGACTTTCCACTTTTAACCACTGGCTCGAGAGGCACTCCTGAAGTGGGCACATATGTAGCATAGCATTGGGCACTATAGCAATGAATGAGACCATCATTCCTAGGAGGTGCGTAACAGTGCAAACTGAAAGGCGAATAGGTAGCTGAAAAAGAGGCAGCAGTTGTTGGAATGCCTGCACCCTTTCTGGGCTTGGGTAGGGTTTTCTCATTAAGGAATCAAGGACTGCTCCTATGAAGGGTTGGACCAGGAAATGGTTCCACATGAGACTTTGTGTCATTTACTGTGAACTCTAAGCTGTGAAGGAGGAATACTGTGGTATGGGTGTGAGCCAGGTATTCTTATCGGCTTGCACTAGTGATCAGCCATTGAGGAACGGGAAAACATGGATTCCATTCCTCCTTAAGCGAGCAGCTGCCACCGCTAATCACTTGGTGAAGACCCTCAGAGCCTTGGTCACTCTGAAGGGCAGCACTTTGAACTGGTGCTAATGAAGTCATCATGAAGCAAAGGTAGCACACATGAGCTAGATAAATCAGGATGTGAAATTGGAATCCTTCAGCTCAAGGGTGGCCATGACATCACCGTGCGGCAGCAGGAGGTGACATCCTGTAAGGCAAGGAAGAACAAGTTACTTACTCTCAGTAACGCCTTTTCTGGTGGAAACAATATCTAGTCAAAGATACCTTACCTTTGAATTTCCAAGGTGTCAGACTGGATCTGGAAGATTTTTCATGAACAGTACCCCTGCACGCCAGTAGGTTGTGTCCATTGGCTCCACGCAGCTGATTTGTCCACATCGGAAGGGACATCTTCATCACCTACATAGGCACCATCTCGGCTCGCTGATGTCAGTTACTTTTCACAACCTTCCACACCAGGAGCACGGAGCCATGAAGTGCACGAACACTGGTGTGTTCAAACTGGGACTCTGAAAGGGATCATCCCTAACCCTAGAAATCTATTCGCAGAGAGGGGAGGATGCGTTGGTCGGTAAATAATCTGTGGCTAGATATTTTCTCTACCAAATCAGGCATTACCAAAGGTAAGTATCTTGTTCATCTGATAGAGACTTCTAGCCACATTTTCCTTACTTTTGAATAGATACCCAAACAATACTGTACCTGGGAGTGGGAATGCGGACAAATTTAAACTATGAATTCTTGCGGGACCAAATGCCTGTCCTTGCGGATCTGACTGTGTTGGGCTTGGACCAGATTCCCAGAAGGACATTTGTCAGTGCTCATTTAAAGGGAGCAGGGGTTCAGAAGAGGAAGCTCCTGGCTGTAGCACTTCTGTCAAGATGTTAGTCTTGACTGCCACTGAGGGCAACTGGAGGTCTAGGACCTCAGCCACCCTCTTCACCACCATAGCATATGTAGCTCCCTTCTCTGTAGTGATGGTGGGAGGAGAAAGCATGCCGGCACCTGGAGATGTATCCATTCTGCTGGGATCACCCAGTTTCTCAGACCAGTCCAATTCCCGCCCTTCTGGCTGGTATTCTAAAGGGTCCAGTGCCCCCTCCTATTCTACCTCAAGGACTAGCCCTTCAGAATAAGGTTGAGGCATCAACCTACACATGGGTCCTGTCTGTGCTAGAATCGAAGTCGGTCAACTCCATTCTAGCTCTGTGTCAGGTTCAGGAATCCAAATGGGGCTGGCGCCAATGGTGGGCGCCCGTGGCACAAGGAGCACTGGAATCGGGACCGGAGTCAATGAAGGTCACACTGGCACAACCAACATCGGTCCGGATCCATGATTGGATCCATTGGGGCCCATCGTAGCTAGGGTTGGAGCTGCCAACATGGAACCAGGTGGGGCCCCCCTGACACCAGGAGGCCCAAAGGAGCTCCGGAGGGTTCACTCGCTCAAAGATGAGGCGCATGGCCTCGTAAAATTCCTTGAGTTGAACGGGCGTCGTGCCAGCAACCGGAAAAGCGGGGAGGTGTGGAACTGGCCCTAGCGCAGGCTCCGAAGAGCCGTGCTTTGAACATTGATGTTCCTTTGTCCCGCTGGCTGAAGGATGAGGAGAAGTCGAAGCACACTCTGACTTCTTGTACTTTTTGTGCCTCTTACGTTAGTTACCCAATGACTTTGAGTGGGATGAAGAGGACTTGGGTCTCCTGGAGCAGACCCATGACCATCCTCTTGACCGGGACCAAGATCTCCAAGGAGTCACATGACTCAGAGTCGCCTGCAGGGCCGCTACAGCTTTAGAGACCGCTCCCTCAAATCCTTCAGTGCCATGGCCCAACAGCTGGAGCACGATTTGGAGTCATGGTCGCGCTCCAGACACCACAGACACATGAGTTGTGGGTCTACATGGTGCGGTGACAGGCGCTACACGGTTTAAAACCTTTCTTTTTTTAAGACATCATCGACACTCCAGGGGGAAAACCTCAAAACAAAGTTGCCAAAACATTCAAAAAAGCCTGTCAAAAAATGACTGTGGAGTAGCTCTTCTCAGGGTCAGAGCTAACAGGCACAGAAAGCAAAGAACTGACGTCAGCGCACAGAGGTGGCATCTATATAGATGATGCGGACGTCACTTCAGGTGTGCACTACGACACCACGTGGACCCGATCGATGCCACCTACAGGGGCACAGGGGTACTGCTTGTGAAAAATCGTTGGATCCAGGCAGATGGTTGGGAGATGCAAAGGTAGAACCCTCCATCTCAATGATGGGATGCATCTGTTGAGAGGACAGAGGTTGAGGACTGTCTTGGGGGAACTGTCCTTCTTGGGGATGAGGAAGTATAGAAAATGTACACCCTTTCCCTGGTGCTGCAAGGGCACTGGCTTTATGACTCACTGGAGCACCAGAACCTCCTCGTGGAGCAGCATGAGATGTGTCAGAGCTAAGGGTGAGGGTGCGGGGGGATGTCTGTTGGGGTGGTGAGGAGCTCCAGGCATCGGCCATACTTGACTATAAAGAAGACCCACCAGTCAGAAGTGCTTTCCTCCCAATGAAGAAGAAATCTCTGAAGTATCCCCCAACAGGTGGTGTGTGATTGGGCGGAATGGATGAGTGGCAAGTCAATTCTTGGAGGTAGAGACTCCTGCAATGGAGATGCCTCTGCCTCTGCCCTTAGAGTTGTTGCCTCTTAAAACCCCTATGTGAAATCTCTGCCACCCTGCTGGTGGTAGCCTTTTGCTGCCACTGATAGGCCTGGGAAGGTAATGAGGATGAGGCTTTTGAGTCCCCTCTGGACTCTTGTCTCCAAAAGTAGCCCCTGCCAGATGGGACCTGTAAGGGGTCGGAAGAGGTCCTCCCCATCGAACAGCAGGTTGAAAAGGTGCTACTGCACCTCTGGCTTGAAACCATTCATGCAGATCCAGTAATGCCACTGAAAAATGACCAAAGTATTTTGGACCATCATGACAGAATACCTACGAGCCAATATTGCTCCCAATGGGCTTTGGTCTCCAATATACCACGAATATTTCTACAAGATTTAGCCTTTAGAAGAGACTGGGCTCAAATAGCCTGGAAATGTACCAGGGATTGGTTGGTCTTAATTATCAATACCTCTAAGCGTTTGGCTGACACAATCATCATTCAAATCAATACGATTGAGAACAGTCTGAAGACCACCATATCTTTAACTGCGTTTAAGAGCCGACTTGCAGAAATTACCACAGAATTAAATGAGACCAAGGAGTTTTTGACACAACAGAAAATAACTAAACTCCATAAAGATATAGTTAGATTCAGTAGAGAAAAAGTATACCCTTACATTAAGGATGACTATGAGGCTGATAATCAGTCCAGATCCTCTGATGAATCTACAACTAATTTCAAGAAAACCCGTTCTTTTAGTAGCGGTTCTTCTTCAGATGGTTGGAGTACGGATGAAAATTCACCACAACCTTTCTATAGTTATCCACCTTACCCAGTACACCAACCTATGCCTTGGCAACCTCCTTATCCCTTCTTTCAACCCCGCCCCATGTTGCCATATGTGCCTTTTTTAGGCCACGGCCGGGGCAGGGGCAGAGGCAGAAGAAGAGGAAGGGGCAGACGGGTTCAATGGTCCAGAGAAGAACCCCAAATGGTGACCAGGAGCCAAACAAGGAGCCCCTCAGTGAGAACCTAGTGGTCAATTTATCATCTAGACCACTTACATCTACAGAAACAGACGTACTCAACAAGGGTTTGGGTTTTGTCCCCACACCTGAGGAAGACTTCTTTCGACTACATATTGAAATGGCTCGATTTTTCCGGAAAATCCGGTTGAATTTCTTCTTTAAGGACAAGAGAGCAGAACCAATACAGGGTGACTCAGGTCTAAAAAAACCCTCCACCTTTGTACCTCCACAAATGGTTATGCCTAGTGAAGTTATAACCTTTGAAAAAGCAGTACTTACTGATTTAAACAAATTATGCCCTAAACACCCATTCATTAACATTCCCAACAAAGAGAAGACGGCCTTACTTGATCTAGCTTCCGATCCACAGATCACTATTAAACAGGCTGACAAAGGAGGCGCCATTGTTATTATGAATACGTCTGATTATAAGCAAGAGTGCTTACGCTTGTTAAGTGACGCCACCTATTATGTTAAGATTAGGGATGATCCCACCACCAGACTACAGACTCGGATTAGGATCCTGATCGAAGAAGCTAAGAATAATTTGTGGATCTCACCTAAGGAGGCTGATTTTCTTGACACTTCTCATCCTCGTGTCCCGTATTTTTATTGCCTGCCTAAGATTCACAAAGGTATTATACCACCACCAGGACGCCCTATTGTCTCGGGGATAGGTTCGGTCTTAGAACCATTATCAATGTTCTGTGATCATTTTCTACAGACTCTTGTTAAGAATTCCTCCACTTATTTGAAGGATACCAAAGATGTTCTTAACTTGATTGAGTCGGTTAACAACTCTGATACTGTACAAGGCATAATCACTATGGATGTTGAAGCATTATATACCAACATTCCACAGGAAGCGACTCTACAAGTTATAGAGTCAGCCCTGTATGATGTATCTGATACACTTTCTACTCCAGTCGGCTTTATAATGCAACTAGCTAGATTGGCTCTGACTGAAAATTACTTTCAATTCGATGACCAATACTATCATCAAGTCCGGGGTACATCGATGGGCAGTACCTTTGCCCCAAGCTTGGCGTGCCTATATATGTACGATTTTGAGAAAAAGTTCATCTTATCACCGTTCAATTTATTCTCAAACCATGTAACATTATGGCGCCGTTACATCGATGATATCCTGATCATATGGAATGGTCCCCTGTCTCTTGCGGACCATTTCACGACCTGGATCAATACTCTTGATCCTTTTCTCAGATTCACGTCCACCGTTTCTGCTACTCAGTTACCCTTCCTTGATTTGATGATTACTATCCATCATGGTAAACTGTCTACCTCCATTTATCATAAACCCACTGACCGGAACTCTCTGTTATTGTATGAAAGTCACCACCCATAAACATTACGAGATAATTTACCAATTGGTCAATTCTTACGACTTAGACGGAACTGTAGCTCCTCTTTGGAATTTGACCACCAAGCTGACACTCTACAAGATAAACTTGTGGAACGCCACTATCCCTCCAGAATTGTGAGTCAGGCACGAAAACGGGCAAGAAATAATAATAGGGAGTCTCTACTGGCTACTTTTGATAAAACACCCCAGTCGAGAATTACTTGTGTTTCAACTTTCACTCCCTTATCCAATTCAATCAAGAAACTGATTAACAAACGATGGTCTATTTTGACCAGTGGTGGACATGACATTTCACGACCCATATTCGCGTTTAAACGGTCAACCAATATCAAGGATATGGTCATTCACACCCGTCCACGGCCATCAACCGACACCCACACTCAGAAGACATTGTGGGGTCTTCCTCCAGTTATAGGACATCACCCGTGTGGGAACTGTAACGTTTGTGTATTCACTAAGAATGTATCATCAATAAACCTAGATCCGATAGGTACTTGGCACCTCAGAAAACACACCAATTGTAACACTAGGAATTGTGTCTATATGATCACTTGCCCTTGTGATCTACGCTACATTGGCATGACGACTAGACCGGTTAAAAACCGTATTAATGAACACCGCAGTAACATCAGGTGCAATAAGATCACTACAAAACTTAGTAAACATTACCTAGCGGCAAAACATTCCCCTGACGACCTTTGGTGGCTAGTTTTGGAATCACCTAAAATCAAACCTAACGATCCTGGACATCTTTTTAGGACAGAACAAAGATGGGTTTTCAAATTGGGAACTAACATACGGGGTCTTAATGATGACATCCCATGGACATCATTAGCATAAATCATATGTATTTATTCCGACCTCATTAACACATTGTTTGGCCCTCACAGGTACCTGCGACATCTTTATATGTATTGAATAATAGACACACACTCTGTAACCGGCTTTTTCATATACTGCATCCTGAAGACATTTAGATGCTTTTTGTCTTGTTTTTCCAGATATTTTATTACAGACCCACTAACTTACATCGCTGGATTCACAATAGGTTTTTTCAAAGAGGCCTCTTTGGTGACTGATAACAGTAATGGTCAGTGCTTTTTTCGATCTATATTTGAAATATACCTACAGGATGGGAGTGTTTCTTCGGCTAAAAACGATTGAAATTTTCCTCATTTAAGATGGCCGCCAAATCTTCTGAGGCCCTCTTCTATGTCAACTATACTTCTACCACTGTGGGAAGTCCTATGAGATTCAAGACCGGACCTCACTTCCGGGTCGTCGGTACTTTGAAATACACCGAGAAAGTCTGACCGCGTTTGTATACGGTTCGACGTCCCGATGGGTAGGTCCAGAATCTGGACTCCCGGCGCACACAGTGAGTAAATTGCAAGACCTCTGTGGAGGTCTGGTTTTTTGACCTACATGTCACGCTCGGGCTCCTTCGCGCTCCTGTCATGCTGTTTGAGCGCGCTCTTCCCCTTTATGAGCCCCTATTTTTCTAAATTAATTTAAGGCATTTACAGTGCCACTACAAGCGGAATGGCACTTCATTCGACTTGGTGATATTATTACGGGCTCCCTCGCGCTCCTGTCATGTTGTTTGAGCGCGCTTTCTCTTGTACGAGCCCTTATTTCCTAAACTAGTTTAAGGCATTGACGATGCCTCTACAAGCGGAATGGCACTTTATCTGATTTGGTGATTCTATTACGTACCGATTATCATCATTTCTACTTACGCTTGAATATTTCATTGACCGTTGGTGGTCATAAACCGATTTTCTACACATCGTTAATATTAATAGCGTTCAGTATTTCCTAAACTAGTTTAAGGCATTGACGATGCCTCTACAAGCGGAATGGCACTTTATCTGATTTGGTGATTCTATTACGTACCGATTATCATCATTTCTACTTACGCTTGAATATTTCATTGACCGTTGGTGGTCATAAACCGATTTTCTACACATCGTTAATATTAATAGCGTTCAGCTCATTATAAACTCGACACAGTACTAATATTACTTTAACTAGATGAACGGTGAACAATATTTACTATACTTGAATAAGATTTTTAGAACGACATGTTGTTTTCCAATGCATTTGTAAACTTCTACACTAGATCATTGATGAACACTTGTACTAATGACACCTACTTGCTATGTCTAGCTGATAGCTGAGTCTTGGGGACGTACTTACCAAGGAGCCTGTTCCCGACTTAGGGGTGGTAAGCCTATCTTACTGTCATCATAACTTTTTATATTTCTCTGTTTTTCTTTTCTTGATTGATTGCACAATGTTTGCATGAATTATTATATTTTTTTACCACTACTGGGCACAATTTGGTGCTTTGTTTCTAATTATATTTCCTAGGGCGACCTGACCGTGACTTAACCTATTACTCCACTAAGCAAGCAAACGATTTTGTGAGTATGATTTTGTTTGATTGGAGAAGAGCACATTAATATTTTGGTCCTGATGAAGCGTCATTGGATCCGCAGGGACCACACGACGCGAAACATGTTGACCTTGCTTTAGGAGGATTCCTAGTAGTTTTTCCTCTTAGTTTATTGCTTATCGAAAGTAATGGAGCATTGATACTCATTATATTACTTTCCCCTGTTTTTAATCTTGGTTACATCCCTGACTATTGATTAAAATGATGATATATGTAGGGCTGTTTTACCAATTTTACCCTTAACCTTCTTGTTCTCTCCACTGGGTTCAGATGCTCAAATGATAATACTGATCCCCTTAGATAGTTCGTGGTCATCTGTAACTATCAGAACACTACAGTTCAGTGCTCCTCCTTGTGGGGAGCCCGTCAGGTATTGCACTGCCGACCTGACGAGGAGCATTACCCAATGATGATGCCAGACATCTATTATGATGCTTGAGGGTCCTTGCTCCTGATATTTCAGGTCTTTTCTAACTCTTTTCTTCTTTATGGAACAGTGTACTTTTGTTATATTGCAAAGTATTTACTCCTCTGGCCACAACTTCTGCCGTGTCTAAAGGCAACCTAATCGAGTCTTTAGAAATGACCTTACCTTCCCGAACCAGCTCTTCTCCTTTTATGATGCTGCTCTGGAAGGTGCTGCAAGAGCTTAACCATCTCCTTCCAGTGGCACTGTTGCACCTGGAAAGGAGGCCTACTGAGTTGGTGATGTGCCAGTGCGTGGCCATACCCACCACTACTCCCTTCCTCACAGTATCAATCAGTCTGCTTTCCTTGTCAGGCGGCAGAGCATGCCCAGTGGCCTGGGCTGTGGGACATGACCTCTGATATGGGGCGGGTCATAAGGGATCAGTCTGTACCTTTTCTCAATGCGTTGTGTGACCACACAAGATTTGTCTGTCTCCTTAAATATATAGGAGGCAGATTTATTCATCCTCTTGAGCATCAGGAGATAATGGACAGACCACTAGGTCTTAGAGAGCGTCTCTCCTAAAAAGTCCTCCTTCTCATGGATAGCGTACATCTCCATTTGATGGTATACCTCAGTGCACTGAATAACCATGTAGTAGGCCATAGTATTATCTGGGATTAAAGCCCTAACAGGCATGTGTTCTAAATCAGGCTCAGTGGAGGGCTCCACATCGTAATCCTCCCAGGGGTCACCTTAAGGACCAGGGTACACAGGTGCAAAGTCCTCAGCTGGTGAATAAGGTGAAGAGTAAGACTCTGGGACCTTCGAGAAGAGAGTGTGGGAAATGAAGGAAGAGGAAGCGTGGAGATAGAGGCAAAGGTGGAGTAGAGGGAGGTATTGATGGAGAAGGAGGAGGAGAAGGTTTGCCTTTAGTCCCATTGGAAGGTCGATGAGTGTCTGATGGCTGGACGTCCTCAGTGGTCAGCTTGAGTTTCAGTGACAGAATCTTGTCCGATGCCACGATCTTGCCTGTGTGCAGGTGGATGACACTTCTCCTATGTCTCTCATCTAGCTTGTGCTGAAGATTTTCCAGGATGAGGTATTCCTCAACATCAAAGGTGACAGACTTCAGTGTTGAGGATAGTTTGGGCACCCAGGATGGCTTGGTTGTCAAAGATGGCTTCAGCGCTGACAAAGACTGGCTACAAGGATGTGTGGAGCAGGGGTCTTTGGTATCAAAGGTTTGCTGGCATGTCAGTGTTGATGTAAATCTTCGGAATCGAAACGGGTCAAGGATCAAGTGTGCTGGCTGAGTCTGACTTCAGCTCTGAGGCCTTGCTTCAGTGATGGTCAGTGCTTGAGGGCAGTGCGCTACCTGAACGTGGCGGTGGTTTAGGCACTGGGCTCGATGCCCTTCCCACAGAGGGGCAGAGCTCGGTTCTAATGTGCTGTTCTTATGAGGTGTGGCAGGGATGTCAACAGTACTCATGCCTGGGGCTGCTTTCATGCTGGACCCTAGCCTACAGAGATGGATGGAGCGTCTTTGGGAGCGTCTTCCTCCTCCTCCGGAGTTGATATTTTAGGGGCTGGACAGGTGGGGTGGGAGCTTGGGAGATTCAGCCAGTGCCTCCTTCTCCTGCTTTTCTTTGATGCCCAGAGGATCTACTTCACTGAAGATGTTGGGTGTCTCTGAGGTGAACTGGGACATCCTGCTGTGTGCCCATCATCGATCTCAGCGCTGACATAGGGTCTTCTTGCTGTGGAATGCCAAGCAGCAGTCTCAGCGGCTCTCACCATGGTCCGGTGAGAGGTACAGGTTACACATGTCAAGGAGGTTGACCCAGAGATACTTAGAGTGACACTGGGGGCACCTCTTGAAGGGCGTCCATTAAATTGTCTCAACAGCATCTCTATTCTCTGAAGGAAGCCCAAAGCATGCAGTGACCCGAAGGACCCCCGAGAGCAGAGAGTTGTGGATGTTCGTTAATGGAACCGAGGGATCGAGCAGCACCACAAATTGAAAAACGCATCAAAGATGCTTCTTGCAATGGAGGTGGAAGTCAGTAAACTTGAGGTCACAATGGGACCCGGCAAACTCATTGAGACTGGGAGCACACATGTGCAAACCTGATGGTAGAGAAAAGCAATCTAACAATGAAGTCCGTGATCATGCACATCTACATCTAGAGAAGGAGTCACTAAGACCTTGTGACCTGAAAGACTTCTTCGAAGAAAAACAACTTGCAAAGTACAAGCCCAACACTAGATGGCAAGAGTATGTGTATCTACAGCCATGTGTGCAACGCCAGTGGGTAGTTATATTTAGGACCACATTTCCATTGCAAAGGCATTTCTTTGTTTTTTTGTTTTCCTAATAATGTTGGCACTGTTTAATGAATCTTCACAAAACCTTCTAAACAAAAATGTTCTTCCACCTCAGTTCCTTCCTGGAAATTTTCAGGCAGGGTGCCAGAAAAGGGTGGGTGTCCAAATACACATTTTCCTCATTTATTTTTCCATAGGAACTTAGACACAGCTACAGCCCAAACTGCTTAATGAATTTGCACTAACATGGGCACAAGCTAGATTTTGGTGCAGAAAGTCTGTTTTTTGAGAATTAGTGTAAATCTGTTTCAGTAGTTTTTTAGCAATTAATGTATATATCTCACTACAGAGGATATGTGGACCTGACAGACCTCTTGGAGAGATCTTATTGGCTGCCACCACATCAACAGTGATGTGTCAGCAGTCATATTAGGACTGAGGACTGAGTCAGGAGTCCTAAAAACGTGAAAAAAAAACTTAAGGAGGAAGGGAAGGGAAACACTAACCCCTAGGCCACAGGAACCCCTCCTGGGGCCAAAAAATGTCTTTTAAACTTTAAAACTTTGTCGGAAATGTACAGAGGATCTGCAAATCTGAAGTAAAATTTAAAAAAGGCACAGGCTTTTGAGCAATTAAAAAAGTACCCCCCATGTGGGCCAGGACACTGGGGGCAGCACATCGTAATTTAAGGGGAGGGAGGCACATGGCCCACCTCCCCAAGCCTCTAAGAGGCCCTTGGGCCCTTCCCCGGGGCTGACATGTTTATATAAGGGGAGGGGACCCTGTGGCACCCCTCCAAAGCCTCTATGAGACCCCGGGCCCCATCTCCAGGACTGATATTCAAATGAAGGGGAGAGAGGTCGTGCAGCCCCCCTCCACGAACATGAAAAGCGTGCCCAGGGACCCCATCCCTGGGGTCAAACTAAACTTCAAAGGGAGGAGGGGCTCCCTTAGACTTTTAAGGACCCGAGGACCCCATCCCCTGAGACCGGCTCACAGATTGTGTCCCAGGCAGCCCGCCCTAGGACCTTGCCCACACCAGCGTGGGCAGGTAAAGAAAAGTCTGCTCCCACCCAGTGTGAGCATTTTAAAATCTCCTGCAAGGTGGAAGCAAACATGCCTTCCCTGCCTGCAAGAGCATGTGCAGCGCAGGCAAGTTTACTCCCACTTGGCGGGAGATTTAAAAATACTCTCATCAGGTGGGAGCAGACTCCTATTTCCCTTTTCGAACTCCTGTGTGCAGAGAAATACAAGCTGCTCCCACCCAGCGGGAGCATGCAAGCTCTGCCAGCTCTCGCAGTATGTTCCTAAATTGATGCTTGGTGGGTGTCATTGGTGGGGGATGGAGTCCCTGAGGCCATAATAGACCTTGGGGAGGGAAGCTGTTCAACCCCTTTCCTGAAGGTTCCCTTTAATATGGCACTGGGCCCTGGGGGTTGGGGTCCCTGGGGTCTGTTAAATTTCTGGGGGGGTGGGGTGCACCTCCCTTTCCCATTTTTTAATGGGATTCGACCCTCTGGATGAATTCCGCATTGACTATTAAGGCTTGGGGGGGGGGTTGTGTGTCCCTCCCCTATATTTAACTTATGGCTCCTGGGATGGGGTCCCCGGGCCCACTATTGGCTTGGGGCAGGGGGCCCTCCGACCCCTCCTCTTAAGGGTCCCATAGGCTATGGTCTCTGGTGCCTTATGTGGCCCAGGGAGGGAGACACATGCCCCCCTCCCCTTTACACATATGTTTTGGCCTGGGGATGGAGACTCCATGGGGAGAGGCCTTTAAAAAAAAGGCCTCAGGGCATGGGATCTCTGGGGCCTGAAATGGCTTGAGGAGGGGGCTGTACTAATGAGCTGAATGCAGAGCTTGGTGACAGGCTAGGCCGTACGTCCAACACCATGCCACGAACAGCCGAAGACTGTGCACAGGGTGGGGTTGGCTACCTGCAGGGGGTTGGACACAGGGTCTGGCTGCAGCCGCATGGAGTTGGCTTTACATATGATAACAAAATATTAATTTACAATAAAATACCCTAGAAAGTCACTGAAAAAGCAAGGTTACAGTACTGTTATAGTTAGGTGAGAATTTCAGTGATGACATAACGTTTTACACATACAAAACCACTACAATTTACCAGTTATCTCTGGTAACTATGACTTGTGTGCACACCTGCCATGCACTGCTAACTACCCCACATATTACCTCACTCCACATCTTCTATGACATCATTGAAAATATAACTGCAACACTTGCAATGAAATTATTGATAAGACATCTGTGCATGGCAGAGGCACGAGTTATAGTTACCTTAGGGCATGAGTTACCAGCGGTTAACTGTAACTGGTGAATTTCAGCAGTTTTGTGCATCACGTTATGTCGTCACTGAAATTCTTACCTAACTATAATGTTACTGTAACCGTTATTTATTTTATATATATATATATATATATATATATAAAACACTCCACTTGTGGCGTTCCCTTTCGGCACCTGAACGTCAACGGTGCTATTCCTCATACGCACGCCATCGCGTATTATGTTGCATACTTCTCTTCCGTGGATATAGGAAAAAGGCAGCACTCCACAGCCATAACGAATTCAATCATGTTTATTCACCTACAGGGACGCGTTTCGGCGTTGCCGCCTTCATCGACCTGTGAGCCGCCATTTTAGCTCAGTTTTTATACTCCAATTACAATGAACTCAATTAACATATATCATGCGAAAAACTGTTTTAGTCAAAAATTTTCACCATACGTTTCAATTAAACAGCACTTAAATACAATAAGAAAATATACAATGTAAAAATACATTAACTTGTCGGGTGTCAATTCTTCATTGTTTATAAAATGTGTCAAACTAACCCTTGCCTATAATCCATGAATACAACTATCTCTATTCAGTCAATGATCATTTTCCAAATTCATTACCATTGTGATTCAATAATAATATGCGTACTGAATAATGATCTACATGAAATTCATTCCTTTATGTACACTTATTTTCTTAGTGTGTATGTGTGTACATGTATAATGACAAAATATTCTCATCAATCCTTGTGAGTATGGATCTCTCTAAAATTACTTTATTAGTATAAGTGAATGTGCATCTCCTCACTACTATTCAATCCATTTGGCTCTTTAGTATCAAATGCCAATATATATTTGGATTCTAATTTCCTTAAATATTTTTCTCTGTCTCCTCCCCGAACATCTTTTTTCACTCCATCTATTACGCTATACATTATTTCCTCTACTTTACCTCCGTGTACTTCATGTATGTGTCTAGCTACCGGGTAAGTCTCATCTCGATTTAAAATTGCCCTCAAATGTTGCAAAATTCTTAGGTGTACCTGCAATTTTGTGCTGCCTACATACATTTTGGGACAGCTGCATTTTAGTATATACACCACATGGTCGCTTTTGCAATTGTATTTGCCTCTAATGGAGTGTATAATTTTACCTCCTACTTTGATAAAACTAATATTCTCTCCATTTTTGCAGGCTTTGCATTTAAAGCATTTATAGAAGCCATCTTGGGGTTTGAGCCAATTAGTATTGGACGTTACATTTCTCACATCACTCTTGACTAAAATATCTTTCATGGATGTTCCTTTTCTGTATGTTATAACAGGTTTATTGCTTATTTGTTCCCCAATCACAGGATCACTCTTAAGCATGTGCCAATGCTTTTGTAGCAACTTTCTCATCTCCAAGTGTGCCATGTTGAACGTAGTTATAAACCTCGTTGTATTCTCTAACTTGTTCAATCTCTGTCCTGTTCTGTTACATGTCCTAGATACTCCTCCATCTTGTCTAGAAAATAGAAGCAAATCCCTGGTGCGTGATTTTACTTTTCTTACTGCCCTTTCTAATATGGGTTGAGAATATCCCCTATCATATAATCTGTAAATCATTTCTCCTTGTACCTCTTTAAAATTTTGCTCTGTGCTGCAAATTCTTTTGGCCCTTAGCAACTCACCGAATGGGATATTATCAATCAATGATTGTGGATGATAACTAGTGGCATGCAGAATACTATTGCCTGCTGTTGGCTTTCTATATAATGTTGTTTCTATTTTGTTATTGACAATCATTATTTTCACATCTAAAAATTCAATCTCATACTTATGGACTTTCCCAGTGAATCTTAGATTGCAATCATTTATGTTAATCTCTTCCAAAAACTGTGTAGCAGTACTCATATCACCTTTCCAAATTATGAAAATATCGTCTATATACCTTAACCACAAAATTATGTTGTCATTCCATTTATCCATGGGGGAATTGTTAAGGACCAATTCTTCCCACCACCCCATGTAGAGGTTGGCGTAACTTGGGGCAAAACATGTGCCCATCGCGGTACCCCGTTGCTGTTCAAAAATCTCTTGATTGAAAAAAAACATATTATGTTCAAGGCACCATTGTATCATTTCAATTAACATTTTACTATGCTGGTAAAAATGGATTGGTCTTGCACGTAAAAAGTGTTCAATAGCCTTTACCCCTAGATTATGTGGTATGCTTGTGTATAATGATGTAACATCTAGACTTATCAGCAAAAATTCACTCTCCCATGTAATGTCGAAGATCCTCCTCAAAAAATCCATACTATCCTTCAAATATGAAGCTAAATTCATTACTAGAGGTTGTAGAAAGGAATCTATATATTGGGACACATACTCAAAAAGACTCCCTCTGATAGATACTATTGGTCTACCTGGCGGCTTTAAGGCATCCTTGTGGATTTTTGATATCAGGTAGAATACCGGGAGTTTAGGAAAATCAACCTTCAAAAATCTGTATTCATGATCATTAATTAACCCCTCTTTTCTCCATTACTCCAGTTTATTGCCAAAATTGACCTTAACTTCATCAACATGTTTCATATCAATCCTTCTGTAACATATTACATCATTTAGTTGCTTGTATGCTTCTTCCATATAATCCTCTATAGACCATATCACAACATTCCCCCCTTTGTCAGAACTTCTAATTATGATCCGTGGATTATTTGATAACTTATTCAAGGTCTTATAATAATTATTCTTATTTCTACTGGTTTTGCTCATCATCTTCAACCTGAGAGCTTTCAGTTCTTTAATTACGGTATCCGAAAATTGATCAATCATGTCTCCACTTGGGGCTGGAACAGTTCTAGATTTTGATTTAAAACCTGATGCACCTTCTTTGTCTAATCTTATTCCCTCAGATTCCAGTCTTGCAACTAGTTGTTCCTCACCAATCTCCTCATTCAAGTTATCTTCCAATGACCATAACTGTCTCATTAAGTGTATATCTTCAATTAGTAGGTTACCCTTCCATTTGTCAATTTCATCCTGTTCAAATTCTGGTCTCTCACTAGGTCTCTTTGTCTTTCTTTTACTGATAGCATGTATATTTGATAGTTTTAATTTATGTGTAAACAGAAACAAGTCAATACGGCTTTGCTCATAATCAAACCTATCTGGTTGGCAGAAAGAAAGACCTAAGGATAAGTTCTTAACATCTTCTTCTTCTAAGATAACATCTGTTAAATTAATTATCGTTTTATCATCGGTCAATACCGCCTGTTGCTGCGAGTCTTTTTCTCGCCCTCTTCTACATTTATTTCTCTTCCCCCCTCGTCTTTTCTTCCTCTGCCTCTTCCTCTTGCTCTGTTTGATCCTCGCCATGGTCTGTGATTGGTCCTGCGATCTTTCCTTAAAAAATCAAATTCGTCCTGTAAAGAAGTATGAGTTTGGAGACGACCTGTGTCTTTAAGATCAGTATCAGAACTTTCACTGATGTCTGTGGATTTCATACTTTCTATATCTAATCCTCTAGAGCTTTTTTCATTTCTTTTTAGTCTTCTCCAGTAATCAAATTTCTTTGCAAACGTGTAAATCTGCCCTGTTTGGTAATCAATCGTGTCTCTGTTGAATTTACGTGCTTTTTTCTGTATGATTTCTTCCTCTATTTTTGCCAATCTCTCTTCCATAGCTGTTTTTAATGAGTCTACTAATTTTTTGTCAGTGAATCCATCGATTGTCTTTTCTAAATTTTCAATTTTCTCAATTGCTTTGTCTCTTTCGATTTGGGCGTATTTAATTAATATTCTCATCATTCCTGCAGAGCTCAATGCATTGTGGGCTGCCCATTCTTTTAACAAATCCGGATGCGGATCTTCATATGTGGGCATGATGAAAATGCGTAATCCTCTTGGAATAATCTCTGCTTCTAAATACCTGTTTAAGGATTCGCATTCCCACCATTTGTTTAACTCTTTTTTCTTGAATTTTTCTAACTCTTTGAAAGATCCATAAACATCGGCTCTTCCTTCCATTTTATCACCACTCGAAAGCGCCGTTTCACTCGCATTGGATTTAAGAAAAACTAATTCAGCTCTCGCTTTCCTGTTTTCATACAAATCTTGAATTTTGTGAGCCATTGTACTCCGTCTTCAGGCGTTTAACAATTGTGAATGTAAACACGATTATTTACTCGTTATGTGCGCGCGCCGGTGTCTCCAAATGTGAAAGAATTATCACTACGGCGTTTGACTCCGCAAATGTTCTTCATAAACATAAACAGCCGAGCATCTAGCGCTTACCGGTTCACGGCGCCCGTCACCTTCGGCGTCCTCCGACCCCTGTGTGACCTGGTTCCTGTTCACCGGCAACGCCGGCTCGGCTTGGTTTGACTCTCCAGCGGGGGCGGAAAGGTAATTACATGAAACACTCCACTTGCGGCGTTCCCTTTCGGCACCTGAACGTCAACGGTGCTATTCCTCATACGCACGCCATTGCGTATTATGTTGCACACTTCTCTTCCGTGGATATAGGAAAAAGGCAGCACTCCACAGCCATAACGAATTCAATCATGTTTATTCACCTACAGGGACGCGTTTCGGCGTTGCCGCCTTCATCGACCTGTGAGCCGCCATTTTAGCTCGGTTTTTATACTCCAATTACAATGAACTCAATTAACATATATCATGCGAAAAACTGTTTTAGTCACAAATTTTCACCATACGTTTCAATTAAACAGCACTTAAATACAATAAGAAAATATACAATGTAAAAATACATTAACTTGTCGGGTGTCAATTCTTCAGTGTTTATAAAATGTGTTAAACTAACCCTCGCCTATAATCCATGAATACAACTATCTCTATTCAGTCAATGATCATTTTCCAAATTCATTACCATTGTGATTCAATAATAATATGCGTACTGAATAATGATCTACATGAAATTCATTACTTTATGTACACTTATTTTCTTAGTGTGTATGTGTGTGCATGTATAATGACAAAATATTCTCATCAATCCTTGTGAGTATGGATCTCTCTAAAATTACTTTATTAGTATAAGTGAATGTGCATCTCCTCACATTCAATCCATTTGGCTCTTTAGTATCAAATGCCAATATATATTTGGATTCTAATTTCCTTAAATATTTTTCTCTGTCTCCTCCCCGAACATCTTTTTTCACTCCATCTAATACGCTATACATTATTTCCTCTACTTTACCTCCGTGTACTTCATGTATGTGTCTAGCTACCGGGTAAGTCTCATCTCGATTTAAAATTGCCCTCAAATGTTGCAAAATTCTTAGGTGTACCTGCAATTTTGTGCTGCCTACATACATTTTGGGACAGCTGCATTTTAGTATATACACCACATGGTCGCTTTTGCAATTGTATTTGCCTCTAATGGAGTGTATAATTTTACTGGCTTGCTGGCTTTGCTTTTTCTTCCCGTTTATATAACCTGTTGAGAGTGCGCTTTCACATGAGGACAACTTCGTTTTTGATAATTAACCGGCCTGTCCAGCCGGGAAGGCAGCACCACTGCACATCGAAGCAGGTCTGTGTGACTAAAAATGGATTGTCACATAAGAGCAATCAGGTTGGGTGCACTGGCTGCACCTACGAGGGTGAAACACTTTTATATTTTTCTCTGCTGAAGAAAGGATTGACCTTGAAACACGTGTCCAGAGATGATTTTATAACTTAAGGCCTGGAATAATGAAACTGCTTAAAGAATTCACTTTGAGTTGCTGGCTTTGCTTTTTCTTCCCGTTTATATAACCTGTTGGGAGTGCGCTTTCACATGAGGACAACTTCGTTTTTGATATATATGTATATAGATAGATAGATAGATAGATAGATAGATATTTACACACACACGTATATAAAACACAGTGGCGGTTGCGACTAGATAGTTATGGTTAAGTCTGCTTTTCCATAGAACAAGCATTTTTTGGTTTTCTAATAACTGTGACCCTGTTTAACGAATCTCCACAATCTTTCCCCAAAAAAGTTCGTCCACCTCAGTTTTTTCCTGGAAAGTTTCAGGGTGATTCAAGAGGCTCCTGCAAGTCCTGTGAGTGCTCTGATTGGCTACCTGTTGAAATGTTAGAAATGAAATGGCTGCCATTACTGTTTACTGTGAAAAAATTGAGGTTTTGTGAAAATGAAGTAAAAAAGCTGTAAAAGGGGGCAGCAGAAAGGCATGCTGTCCCCCTAGATTTATAGAAGAGGTGTCTAAGGGATAACTACTATAATGATAAGAAATGTTTATTGTTTTTAACTCATTTTTATGATCTTGCGGCACTCTCGCAGGATTTAAGAAGTGTGATAAGTACTGAGATGAGTAGAGGGTTAATTATTATTTTTTTAAAGTTATATCGTAAGACACACAGAAAAAGGTAGGTGATCTTTGAATGTATTGTAGTATGCGCACTTACTAGTGTGTGAAAGAGTCCTACTGCAGAAGGTGTTTATCAGAGCCTACTATTTACGCCCATGGGCTTGATGAGAGTTATAAGTAGAGTACAGTCTCTTCCCACACCCTAACATGCATATCCATTATCAGAGATAGGGGTGTTAGCAGGGAGGACAGTCCCTGAATACAGCATGCTAAGCACAACTGTCATCCAAGAGAGACGTTTCACCGAAGAGGCAAGTCACTTTCCACACAGTCTACTACGCACAACTGTCATCTGAGAGAAAGGTCTGACAGGAAACGGCAGTCCCTCTCCACTCACTACAACGCACACCTGTAGGTCTCAAAGTAAGGACCAGACCATCCACTCACCCTACTACACACATCCATTATCTAAGAGAGAGGTCTGAAAGGAGAGGCCACTCCCTCCCTACACCCTACTATGCACACCTATCATCTGAGAAAGAGGTCTGACAGGAGAGGCCAGTCTATCCACACACCCTGCTACTCAAACCTGTCATCTGAGAGAAAGGTCTGATAGGAGAGGCCAGTCGCTCCCCATACACCCTTTTATGCACAACCATCATCTGAGAGAGAAGTCTCATAGGCGAACCCAGTCCATCCACACACCCATAAATACTGTCAAAAATAATTTACTTTAAAAAAACCAGAAATTCACTATAAACAACAAAGGTTAAAGTAAGGTTATAGTTAGGTGAATTTCTCAGTGACAACAGTAATGTTTTGAAATTTAAAAAAAACAGAAATTTCTCTGTAATGGTTAGAAGCACTAACTATAAAGTATGCTCCACCATGCACTGCTTATGACCTCACATATGACATCACTCATGACATGTTTTATGACATCATTTATTTCTGTGTTTTTTAGTTCAAAACTTTAAAGTTGACACTCAGAAATTCACCCAACTAGAACGTTACTTTAACCTTTGTTTTTTTCAGTGAATATATCTAAACCAAAGGTTAAAGTAACATTATAATTAGGTGAATATCTCTGTGACAATGGACGGTAGTTTGCTGTTTGATCAAATGTATGATAAACACTTGTATATTGCAACATACGAAAATATGCTTCTATGGCCTGATCAACCTAATAATTGCAACTGTGAAGAGAGGTTGTAGTAAGGGAAGTTATGAAAACAGGTGTGGTTATAGGGCTGTCTTGAAGTGATCAAAAGAAGGTTCCAGACGCATGTTTCCCAGAAGGGTATTCCATAGGCAAACATATCATGAAGGAAACTAGACCTTGCCATGGTTGCTATCTGGAAACAATAAGGTACAGCAGGTGAGTCACCTGCCGTGGTCAACTGGAGATTTTCAGAGATCGGGGGTGTTCTTCTCGCTGTTGGATCAGATGGATTGAATCACCATCCATGCTTTTGGAACACAGGTTTATATGCACTCATCAGTATTTGAGCTCTGAGTGTAACACTTTGCAGGAACTTGTATTAGCACTGCCTTAGAACAGTAACTTCAAAAATGTTGAAAGAGGCTATGCAGCTGAAAACAATCTGTGAAATGATATTTGTTTACAAACCAGTGTTTGCAAGTGGCATAAACTGTTGGGCAATCAAATACAGTCTACCAATTACCACCATTACAATAATCTTATTGTATCAGCATGAAGTGATGCATGTCTAGCAGTCACTTACCTTCAGAACACTTTGAAGAAGCTTGTCATGGATGGTTAACGAAGCACGGATTGTGCCATAAGCAAACATGAAGGCACGGATAATTGTTAGAATGGAGTTGGCCGCTGTGCAGCATCCGTAAACTGTGAGGTAGAATTTTAAATCCTCAGAGTTGCTCAGCTGTGCAGTAGCAGTGATGGCGGTGGGCTGTCTGCTGGATCATAAGCAGTTAAACAATATGACATCCTTGATCCATTTATCATATACGGCGGATAAGGTAGGTTCAACTTCTTATATCTAGTTCATTACTGTCAGATGACTGTCCTACATAGTTCAGTAAAGCACAGACAGAAAGCTCTTTGTGAACCAAGAAATTGTGATAATACCAGCCTTCGCTTCATATACTGAGCTGACTAGGATATTGTGGACATACCATACACCACACATATTCAAAGGAGCAGTACAGAATGGGCAGATCTAACACCTTCTACCTGCAACAAATATGAAATATATAGGCCCTCATTATAAACATGGCAGTGCTGACCGCGCCACCGACGTTAATTACTTCTGACGGCATGGCGGTTCAGACCACCATATAATGAAAACAGTAATGAACTAGCTGCAAAGCAGCCAGTCCACTATTACCCACTGCCAGGCCAGATTCGACCTGGCGGTGGAGGCCAGACCGGTGGTGGGATAATGTTCCCATTTCCACCAGGGATTTCCTGGCGGGATACCCCGCCAGTTAATCCCTGGCGGAAAGCATACGGGTGACAGGAGTTCTCATTCCTGTCACCTGTATGTGACACTCCAGGCCCCCCATTGCCACAACCCCTACCCATCCCCCCAAGCCCCTAGACCCGCCCCCCAACCCCCACCCCAAACACCTGAAAATCGACACCCCCTCTTCCCTCCAATCTCCCTGTAGGTCGTCCCCAACCCCCCTCACCATCTCCACCTCCATACAGGTCCCCCCCAACCCCCCACATACACATGCACCCATTTTCCGACATACACACACGCATTCATACACGCAGACACACATCCCCCCTTCACAAACACACACGCACACAACAATGCACGCACTCACTCACTCACTCAACACACACACCCATGCCCCCCTCCCCTCCTTCTCTCTCGGGGAGCACTCACCTGTTCCGTGGCGCTGCTCCGGGAGGGAACAGGCTCCTAGGATGCTGCTCCGCCGGCATCGTCGTGCCTCCATACACTTATGACTGCATCATCATAGATGTGGCGGTGTCTGGACTGATGTGGCGGTGAGGGTGGAGCAGCATCCACCCCGCCACTGACCCCCAGCATGGCGCGTGGCGGCCCTCAAGGCTCCAGGCATCAGAATATGGCAGGATGCCACTGGCTGTCTTCTGTCGACCGTCAGCATGGTCGGCAGCGGGCTATCCCTCCATGTTCATAATGAGGGCCATAGTCTTTAATTTCACCAGGATAAATCTGAATGTTGTACAGTACTGAACAAGCCTATCTTGGGCACAGAAATTGGTGGTTTTTAAGTTCTTGATAGCGAAATATGCATTAACAGCACCATTTCTCCCAGTATGTGTCATGGCACTCTGTTTCATTTCATTGGCACTGCTCCTCCTGGGAATGCACTGGGCTGGGAATGTCCGTGTTAGAGTGTTGGCAACGTGCTTAAAGTCACAGGAGATGGAAGGTGCAGATGCAATCTCATGTTCCGCCAACAGGCTGCATTTCATCCCAGGTATTCCTCTCTGTGCATGAGACCATTCCAAGATGGCTGGCTATCTACTATTGTTTAAGGAACTGAAGCGATCCGAGATGGTGGGATCTCTCACATATCTCAATCTTCCTTGCTGCATCATATTCCTTCCTTTAAATGTTGTCCATATCATCAACTAGCTAAGTTGCAATACATTCACAGGATTTCTTGCTGTGTTCTTCACACTTGTTCTAATTTGCATGAACTATACAGTTCTTTTTTGTAATTGAGGGGACACTCTCCAGCTGTACCCTACTTGCCAGGGTCCATCTTCATTTGCCTTCTCCCAGACAACTAGCTTTGAATTCCTTCATTTGTCTTCTATTCCTCCATCTTACTTTGTATTCCTGTATATCAAGACCTTGCACTGGAGTTTTTTACTGTTTTATGTATGTTTTTTTTCTTTTGCAAGAAAGCTTTTATTGAACAGTTCCATTTTCAAAACATATTTTACATATATTTTCAAATCAGTTCCCTTCTCTCCTCCGCTCCTCCAACACAATTTGTTAGTATTTGGGAAATCAACCTCAAATCCTGTGGCATAAGATGCCACTTAAACATAATCTCATAACTTTGTTCCTTGTGAACAGGGTCACTGGAATTACACGGCGGGGGAGAACCAAATTATGTGGCAGAGCGACTAAATTATGCAGCTACAAAAGGTAAATTATGAGGCTTAATGGGGCACATTTTGTAATAGTATTACTTCATAATTTAGCTTTCCTGTCTTCAGTTTCTATTTGTTGTGAATTCTAGTAGTTCTTTTCCACTGTTTTCCAATATTTTCAAAAATTGTAGAAAAAAAAGCGATTACCACTGTTTACTCTTTTTTGCTGTCATAGGAATAGTGTTTTTTCTGCGTTAGGAAATAATTTGGCTTTTATTTCCTTCCTACCCTCATTCATTCCTATTAATAATTATTCCTTCCTTTTTCAGCTCCTAATTTCTTCTCTGTGCCTCTGTGGCTTTTCCTTGTATTTGCTTTGCCAAGTAACTTTATTTTTCTCCTCACCTCCCTGCTTGCCTCATTTCCCAACATCCAACCTCCTCTTTCCCAGCTTTACAGCTTTACAGTCCAATACCATGCCCAGAATGCACACAGATGGAGATATCTTTGCACCCATTAATATTTAATTGTAGCAGATAAAAGGTTATTGGTACACATCTAACACAACTTACTGTTGCTCTATTCTTCAGACAAATGAAGTGCTCTATTCTTCAGACAAATGAGGCTGCCTGGCGCCATGCTGGTAGGTCATTCTGTAGCGTGCTGTGGCTGCAGCCCCAAGGGCAGTGCCAGCCTCTGTTGTGTGTTCATTTTAGAGCCTTGCTTGGGCACACATAGTTTAGCTTAGGCCTGCGGGCTGTGCCCTTTTACTCAGTTACGTGCTCTATTTTCATTTTAATTCATTGTAGCATAGCCTGCTTTTAGAGGGGAAGTTTTATTTTCTGTAATCAACACGAAAGTGTTGTTATTACTTTTATAACACAACATTTCACCTTGTACCTTTGCCCAAGTTTGCTCAGAGCTGTAAATGATAATCCATCTATTATTGCCTCCACAAGAGTGTGCAGACAGCCCTGACACTTGGACAAAGATTGACTGAATGAAGATTTTGTACTTGGGGTATTAGATATATATTGTGGGGTGCTCTGCACTATTATTGCTAACCAGTGTCACACTGCCCTGCTCTTTGTCTCGGCGTGGTTAATATATGTGATAGTACTGTCTGATGGGGGCATATTGTTGTTCTACAAGGTCTTATGAAGATATCTGTTATCAAATTAATATGCAGAGTATTACCTATATGGTCCTTAGTAAAAGCAAACTCTCATGCTATGAAGGATGCCTTGAGTAGTTTGCTCAAGCAGTTCACATCATGAATGAACCTTACTTTACACTGTTCGGCTATCCTTGTGGGATTTTGTGTTTATATCAAAGCCAGAACAAGGGATGCTAAGAGTTGATTTTTACCAAAAATGTGGGCCTTTATTTATTTGAAACCAGTGTGAGGACCGTGCTGCTTCCAGGCTTGTGCGAAAGTTGCTTAAGACACTTTACCTTTGCGTTCTAAGCAATGATCACTGTTCTAAAGCATGTTCTCTTTTAGAAAACAGGCATAGCTCATTATGATTCCACTAAATAAATCACTGTAATTTGTATTGGTAATGTTGTCAAGCAAGGGCTAGGTCTTCTATCAGAACCAATGGTTCCAAGATTCATTTTTACATGGTGGCAATAGGAGTTAGAATTAAACTTAATGATTATGGGCTTTCTTCATGAACATGTTCTAATTCACTATGCAGTCTCAGAAAAAGTCGGTATTTTTGTTCAAATTGTGTTGTTTCCAGCACATACTTTTAAACGGAGCAACGACTGGCTCTTTATTTTTCTAAGCTCCATGTTTCTAAGCTACTCATTTGCACATTTTTCAAGTTGATTTTTGCTCTGTAGGCAGCACATTTTCAGGAAAACAGGTGCCTGGACTTCTGAGCCTGCCCTTGTTTGCAGAGGTTGATCATGAAATAGTCATTCTCTTCCAGGGGATACTCATTAATACTCATAAGAACTGAATTGTCCCACCCACATGTGAGGATCCCATTAGCGCTTTAAAAAATATATGTATATGCAACTTTCTACAACAGTACCTTACATATATGTTTGCAGGGGTGTGACGACACAGGCTACCAAGATGGTGGCCTATCGCAGAGCTCCGCATGGTGAGGACAATGCTTTTGTGTCGGGGCTCGCCACACGACGATAAGCTGCTACTGGCCTGTGGGGAATGAAAGCAGATTATTTCAGTGGCCTGGCGGCTGCCTGGCGCCGTTCTGGTAGGTCATTCAGCAGTGTGCCGTGGCTGTGGTCTCAAGGGCGGTGCCAGCCTCTATTGTGTGTTCATTTTAGAGCCTTGCTTGGGCACACGTAGTTTAGCTTAGTCCTGCAACCCAGTTACATGCTCTATTTACATGCTCTATTTTCATTTATTCATCTTAATTCATTTTAGCATAGCCTGCTTTTAGCTGGGAAGTTTTATTTTCTCTAATCAGTTGGTATTATACAAAAGTGTTGTTATTACATTTATCACACAACATTTCACCTTGTACCTCGGCCCAGGTTTGCTCAGGGCTGTACATGATAGTCTATCTAGTATTCTCTCCACGTGAGTGTGTAGACAGCCCTGACACTTGGACACATGATCATGTCAGGCCTATTCCTCAGAAGACAACATGTTTTGTTGTATAAACAGGCAGGCCGGAGGGGGCTAGAGAGGTAATTCCACCAAATGATCCACCCTATGCTGCATGCCATTTCATTTCTACTTTGCTGACCTCAACCCAGTCTTCACAACCAACCGAGGAGACGGCGGGCCAACCTCTGTCTTTCAAGTATTAGAGTGGATGTCCCTTCCATGGTCTAAGTATGGGCAGAGAAGGGCTATCACTGCTATGCTCTCATAGAAAGTGTAGGTAGGAATCTTTAGGCACATGTTTATTCCAATATGGTGGGATTGTTTAATGGTTTTCGCCCATAGTAACAATTCTGACTGTGCTATGTTTCATCTTCCTAATAATCACAGCTCATATATTTTATCATAGATTGCTGTCTTTTCAATAAATGCATTGATAAATGTCCTGCATCTTTTTGTCTGCCTACGTGTGTGTGAGACCTGTGTAAATGAGAGAAAGAGGTAAGATCTACTAACCACGGCTTCCCTCTAGAGCCAGAGTGTCATATGTCAGGTTGCTACAAACCACCTTTACTTCCAGGTTCGGGTGGGGTGCTCCTAGCTGGTCAAAATGGTTAGGCAGACAACTACCAGATGGTGTGGGATCCCCAACACACGATTGTGCTGCCACCCAAAACCAGCAGTCTTATCAGTACAGTAAGAGTCCTACAACATGGCCCCCAACGTTGGAAATGCACTAATTTTATAGGTCTCCTAAGTATCTCTTTCTCACACATGGTAAAGGTACCCTAATTACCTTATATAGAGACGTCCATGGTATTAGGAAAAAATCCTCCTCCGTTAAATAGGGAGCACCTATCTTAGGATGTAGGATGTGCTAGCGTGAACATTAAAAGGATTCCCTCGCTGGTGTTCCCAACTCTGATCCCTATCTTTGGATATGGCTAACGCCTGACGAGTAAATATTCCAGAAAACTGTAGACAACAGTCACGCAGTTTCTTTTGGCTAATGAACTAACCAATAAGGGTGGGGATGTTACATTTGTGGTTGAGGCACACAATGCATACAAAACAGAAATATTCTATTCATGGGTCACCTTTCCTGAAGTAAACACAGACTCAAATACATTTCACACATACTGAATAGCGAATGTATCACAACAATACAGAGCATACCAATACCTAGAGATACCGCTAATTTATCAAGAACACCATGATTGGTTTAATGGCACCGTCCCACCACATGTTTGATTAGTTCCCTTAAGTAATGATGGACCTACGTGGCTAGCATTTGCTACATATGCATCACATCCCAATGTACAAGCTATGCAAGTAGCAGAAGTATCACATTATGTGCTTGCCTTTTGGAATGGTTCCCTCTTTAGAGGATTGTGCTACTTGGGGCACGATCTTTGTTGCAATATATACCACCATGCATGGTACACCAATGGCTGCAAATCTTCCGTAAATGTTAAAACAGATACATAATGAACATGAGGCTGCCCCGGTCCTGGAAATGAATTTAATGCACAGCTTTGAAACAGTCTCCTCAATTATTTTAAGCAACATTAAAGAGAAGCAGCAGCATTGACAATTTGCCAGCGGTTCTGTGATATCCCTCAACAGGATTAGGAACATGAGCTGCCAAAGCTTATTTCCAAAGCATATACTAGTATTAGTCGAGATTGTTTGGGGCCAGACCAACTAAACGACAATTACAGAGTACTTCTGGTAAGGAAGGTATTAAGCAGACACAAGAGGCTCTAAAAAGCACTGGGGTAAACAAAAAAACGAATAAAGAAATATGAAGCGAAAGAGGATAATCTCTGCAATGGAAGACCACAGAAAAAAAATACACTGTTAGAGATAGGGAAACTATAAAAACTCCTGACAAATATCAATATACTGACAGTCGCCCATCTCATTCCTTTCAAGACACACCAGATAAACGGAGTGAGAGAGGAGGGCGGTCAGAACACCAAAGTGACTACGTGAAGCCGAAAACAGACTCACAATGTTCCTCAGAAACTTTTATGAAAAAATGAAGAGAAACTTCCACAGCACAAAACCCAGTTCAAAAAGAAAAAGGTTTCAGTCATATCTGCAAAAAATGCCACACATATTGAGAACGTTACTGAAGAACAGGACATGGGCAGTGACTCTGCTAGACAGCGTGGCAGAGGTCATGATATGTCTTCAGAACCTTATAGACGTTCTGGATGTGACACCGACTAACCACTTCCTTGAAGTTGAAACAGTGGACAAGTGTGTCTCCCCACCCAACAGGGTTTATAGATTAAACAAACAGATTGAGGGAGCCATAAAGCGCACTATTAAAGTTATCTTCTGGAGAAGACTAACACTAAATTATTACATTTTATTGGCAGAAAAAGACTGGTCACCTGAATTTGTCTGCGTTCTCCCATAAGGGGAAGATGTAATTTTGCCTCCTTTCTCAGTCCTAGTTTCAGATGCAGTAAAAGAAGCTTACACCACAGATTGGACTCAACCATGTAAGGTGGGACAGAGTTTCTCCCTCCCACGTTGTTTCCATACAATCAACTCCACAAATCCAACCTTAATATCCTATTAGACATGAGGCTAGAGTACCAGGGAGTAATTGAACGCTGCGTCTCTGCAATGAACAACCCTTTATTTCCTGTAGCAAAACCTGACCATTATAGAATAGTATTAGATTACAGACACCTAAACAGTCACACACACACACCTTTGAAATACAAAATGCACACACCAGTTATTAACAACATAGTTCGCAGAAAATACAAAAAATAAACCTTGGGTATTTCCAATGTTTTTATCTGCCAAAATATAGCGCCTGAAAGGTGGGACTTAAGCGCCTTTACAGCGCTCGCTCTCAAAGGAAGTTTTGCAGTTTGCCCCAACAATATAGAAACAGTCCTGGATCCTTCTCTGCATTTGGGACATCAATATTACATGATATTGATTCCGAGGCATTGTCCTACGTGGATGATATTTATCTCACAGATGACGACCTCAATGCATCCTTCACCAGGGTGGATCACAACATTTTAGGATTTGCTGTCTAAGGCTATAAATTCAACTTTAAGAAAAACAAAATTGCTTTTCTTAGGCGGTCATTACAACATTGGCGGTAAAAGCCACTTACCGCCGTGCAGAAGACCGCCAACACACCGCCGCGGCTGCAGAATTCCGCCACAGCTATTATGACCCACATCTCAGAACCCGCCAAAATTCAGACACCCACACAAGTCCGCCACACCAAAGGTCAGTGATAAACTGGTGAAAACAAAACCTCCACCGTCACGCCAACAGAAATACGCCCACACTATCATGACACACTAATCCACGCGGCGGTCTTTCAGCCACGGTATTCCATTGGCGGTACACACTGCCGCGCTCAAAATACATACACTCTTACAAAACACAGCCATATTGGACAATTCGAAATACAAACACCTGATACACATACACACACAACTCCCACACACCCACACCACTATAAAACACACACCCACATCACCCACAAACCCCTGCTACCAAAAATTGAGAACGAAGCACAGAGAGAGACACCACCAGCAAATACAACAGCATCCACAGGCACATAACACCATCACCCACACAACTTCCACACACCTCACACAACACACCACTACATATCACCACACTTATCACCACACACACCACCCCACACATCACCTACACCACCCCATGGCACGGCAAAGACAGCCCAGGTTCTCGGAGGAGGAGCTCAGGGTCATGGTGGAGGAAATCGTCCGGGTAGAACCACAGCTATTTGGATCACAGGTGCAGCACACCTCAATTGCAAGGAAGATGGAGCTATGGCAAAGAATAGTAGACAGGGTCAACGCAGTGGGACAACACCCAAGAAATCGGGAGGACATCAGGAAAAGGTGGAACGACCTACGGGGGAAGGTGCGTTCCGTGGTCTCAAGACACCACCGTGCGGTTCAGCGGACTGGCGGCAGATCCCCACCTCCTCCCCCACAACTAACAACATGGGAGGAGCAGGTCTTGGCGATTCTGCATCCTGAGGGCCTCGCAGGAGTTGGTGGAGGAATGGACTCTGGTAAGTCAAATCTTAACTATTACATCCCCCACCTACCTGCATGCTATCACATACCCCCACCCTCGCCCTCACCCCTATCACTCCAACTCCTCACAAATGTACCAATATCACAAACCACACATTCCAACACCAAGCCCTGCATGCAACAACAAAGCATGGACACCCATCACTATAGCATGCCCACTGCACATACCCATACACCCCCCTAAACCATCATCACACAAGCTCCCACACAGGAATGCCAGCACTGGGGTACACGGTCACCCACCCATTGCACACCATGCCCCACACAGATGCAATAATCATGCCTTTCCACCCCTGCAGGACCCCTACCTAATGTCACCTGACAGGAGGGTCCAGACATGTCCACTCCACCCACAGAAGAGGCCCACAGTGAGCACCTCTGTCCAACTGGATCTAGATGACCAGCCCGGACCATCGGGGGCCTCGGGACAGTCGGTTCCCCTCACACAGGCACAGGCCACCACAGACCTTCCCCCCGCTGGAAACACCAGCACAGCACCCACCCAGCGGGCCCATACCTCCGTCCCCAGGACACGTCAATCAGCTGTGTGTCCATCACTACAGGGAACCTAGGATAACCCACCACCCCAACAACAACAGGGACCTGGGGGCAGTGGCAGTGGGCACACGGTCCAGGGGACGGAGGCCCAGGAACACAGGGGAACTGGGAGGGCTGCTGTGCGACAGGGGGCGGACAGGCCAAGGGAACCCACTCTCCACGAGGCCCTCTCCTCCATCATGGGAGCATACCACCACTCCCAGGAGACAATGGCAACGGTCCTGGCCAAGTTTCAGGAGACCCAGCGCATGCAGGAGGAACTGTATATGGGCTTCAGGGAGGAACTCAGAACCATCAGCTCCACCCTGGGCACCATCGTAGGGGTGCTGAAGGAACTACTTAACACCAGGAGGGACACTGTGGCACTCCAAGGGGCCCCTGACACTAGCATGGACCATGAACTGCCCACCACCTCCGCCGGCGCTAGTGGACAGGACGCTCCGCCACAGGACCACCACACCAGCACCCCACCCCCTGCAGAGGGAGAACAACCCTGCAAACGGTCTCTGAGATCCAGGAGCAAGACAGAGCACGATGCCAAGAACCCCGCCAAGAAATGAGACAACCCTGATTGTCATCCCACTGTCCCACTTTGTCACCCTGTCCATAATTAAACTGCCCCAGCTCCACTTCCCATGCCCATATGGGCAATGCACCTGTGAGACTAATAGACTGGACTCTGCCATGGACACTCCTCCGCCATCACCCCTCACCATTTAACTTCCCCCTCCAATATTTTGCATTTAAATAAACACACCTAAAGCACAAAATGATCTGGAGTCTGTCTGTGATTTTGAAATAGTGTATTTGCAATTACAGTGACAAAATGTTCTTGAAATAGTAATGTCAAGATACCTATGTCACACAGCTCTAGTCCATGAGGAATCTAAGCAGATGACACACGTTGGGACCCACATCTGTGAAACCGTGAGGGAAAGTGACAACTCAGTGACCATACACTGGGTGAAAACAACAGACAGTAGAGAGGTAGTAGTGTAAAAGTACATGTAGTAGGCAGGAACGTATTCTCACCTGTGTTTCACTGGAAATATTGCTGGATCACTGAGTCCCTGTTCTGCATGTCTTCTTCCTCTGCTTCATCCTCATCACTGTCCACAGGCTCCACAGCTGCCACAACACCGCCATCTGGACCATCCTCCTGCAGAAAAGGCACCTGTCGTCGCTAAGCCAAGTTGTGAAGCATACAGCAGGCCATGATGATCTGGCACACCTTCTTTGGTGAGTAGAATAGGGATCCACCTGTCATGTGGAGGCACCTGAACCTGGCCTTCAGGAGGCCGAAGGTCCGCTCGATCACCCTCCTAGTTCGCCCATGGGCCTCATTGTAGCGTTCCTCTGCCCTGGTCCTGGGATTCCTCACTGGGGTCAGTAGCCATGACAGGTTGGGGTACCCAGAGTCACCTGCAAATGGCGAGGGACAACTGTTAGACACACACTAACCTGTAGGGATAACCCCAGACAACCATTCCCACTGTCTTGCTTCCAGGGGCTCACCTAATAGCCACACACGGGGCCTGCGGAGTTGACCCATCACATAAGGGATGCTGCTATTCCGTAGGATGTAGGCGTCATGCACTGAGCCAGGGAACATGGCATTCACATGGGAGATGTACTGGTCTGCCAAACATACCATCTGTACATTCATCGAATGATAACTCTTCCGGTTTCTGTACACCTGTTCACACCTTTGGGGGGGGGGATCAAAGCAACATGGGTCCCATCAATGGCACCTATGATGTTGGGGATATGTCCAAGGGCATAGAAGTCACCTTTCACTGTAGGCAAATCCTCCACCTGAGGGAAAACGATGTAGCTCTGCATGTGTTTCAGCATGGCAGTCAACACTTTGGACAATACGTTGGAAAACATAGGCTGGGACATCCCTGATGCCATGGCCACAGTTGTTTGAAAAGACCCACTTGCAAGGAAATGGAGCACTGATAGCACCTGCACTTGAGGGGGGATTCCTGTGGGATGGCGGATTGCTGACATCAGGTCTGGCTCCAACTGGGTACACAGTTCCTGGATTGTGACACGGTCAAACCTGTAGGTGATTATCAAATGTCTTTCCTCCATTGTCGACAGGTCCACCAGCGGTCGGTACCCCGGAGGATTCCGCCATCTCCTCACATGTCCCAGCGGACGGTGCCTATGAAGGACAACAGCGACCACAGAGTCAAACAACTCAGAGGTACATACCCACAGTTTACCCAGAACAGCAATCATACACAAAAGGTGGCTTGTATGTGTGTTGAGACTAGGCCTAGGTATGTGTGACACAGTTGGAAATTAGGCCATGTGGGCCCCTGAAATGGCAGCTGCCTGACCTCTAAAGTGGGACAATGGGATGTGAGGTAACTGCGCTGGCGCTGTACACTGTCGCGGTAGGCGGTCGGAGATCGCGGCGCAATGCTGCATTGGTTAACATTGGAGCCTATGGGTCCCAGGAGCCAATGACGATGTACACCGGCGGTGATGGTACGCACCGCCGCGGACATGACTGCCATTTTCTATCTGTTCAATCACTAGATACCTGATCTTCGACAGGAGAGGACCTACACTGCAAGTGCTTCTGTGACCTCAGTCTGTAAAACACAATGGCTCGTGCGTCTGGGGAAAGTGCCCCTGCCTTCACATCGGAGGAGATCGAGAAGCTCGTTGATGGGGTCCTCCCCCAGTACACGCTACTCTACAGTCCTCCAGACAAACAGGTAAGTACACAGGGAGCATGTTGTAGGGGCTATGCCTGTGTGGAGAGGGCTGGATGTAAGAAGGAAGGGGGCAGAGTTCTGCGTGCATGAAAGACGGTGGGTGCATGTGCCACATGGCAAGGGTAGGGATGGGGCCACTCACTTTGACGGTGTAGTTGGTAATGACTTCTCTTCTTCCCCTGTACATTTCATGTAGGTCAGCGCCCACCAGAAAAAAGATATTTGGTGTGCCATCGCCAAGGACGTCCGGGCCCTGGGGGTCTACCACAGACGGAGCACCCACTGCCGGAAAAGATGGGAGGACATTCGCTGCTGGAGCAAGAAGACGGCGGAGGCTCAGCTGGGGATGGCCTCCCAACGTGGGAGGGGTGCCCGTCGAACCATGACCCCCCGATGTTCAGGATCCTGGCCGTGGCCTACCCGGAGTTGGATGGGTGCTTGAGGGCATCACAGCAGACACAAGGGGGTGAGTACACTCTCATTCAGCTGACTTTGTGCGCAGTGTAGTTGTCTGGGTGGGGGAGGAGGGCTGTGGGTTTCCCTAGGCCAGGGCGAGTTCCGTAGGCTAGGCCCCTCCATAAGGCAATGCCCTGTGGCCCCCCACCCCACCTCTGTAGAGTGCCAAGTACAGCTATTCATGCCCCTGTGTCATCCATGTGTGCAAATTTCGTCCATAGCCTTGTAGGCCATTTCCCAGGAATTGCACTGTAGAGCCCAAGAGCGCGGCGTAGTGCAGGGGGCTTCTGTGTCTGTCTTGTCCGCCAACAGTAGCGGTAATCTATGCACTCAACATGTCTTTATTCTGTTTCCCCCACCCCTTTTTGTGGTTTCCCTGTTCTTGTGTGCATTAGCATCATCAGGCGGAGGATCAGTGGCACCGGAGCACGAGGGAGCTGTATCCCACATGGCCATGGAGGGCCACACTACGGACTCTGAATTCACTAGAGGGCGAGGGAAGCTCCACGGTGGGGACAGGAGCTGACACCAGTGATGCGGACTCGTCCTCTGATGGGAGCTCCCTTGTGGTGGTGGCAACATTTGTGCCCCCCACATCTACAGGTACAGCTGCCACCCCCCCTACCAGCACCGCCCTCCCAGCAGCCCCTCAGCCTTCGCCCCATGCCCGCTCACCCAGGAGGGTGGGCATCACCTACGCCCCAGGCACCTCAGGCCCTGCCCCAGTCACCCCTGCTGCCCTCAGTGAGGAGGCCATTGACCTCCTCAGGTCACTCACTGTTGGGCAGTCTACCATTTTGAATGCCATCCAGGGTGTAGAAAGGCAGTTGCAACAAACTAATGCATTCCTCGAGGGCATTCATTCTGGTCAGACGGCCCTTCACCGAGCCTTTCAAACTCTGGCCTCAGCACTGATGGCAGCCATTGTCCCTGTGTCTAGCCTCCACACACCCACCCAACATCCCCAGCCCAGATGCCCAGGAGGGCCCCGCCAGCACAAGCCCAGCTGGGCCATGAAGGACCGCAAGCACAAGACCCGCTTGGCCATGAAGGACCGCCAACTCAAGCACCGCTGAACAGGGCACCGCCAGACCAAGCACCGCTGAACAGGGCAAGCACCGCTGAACATGGCACCGCCAAATCAAGCACCGCTGAACAGGGCAAGCACCGCTGACCATGGCACCGCCAAATCAAGCACCGCTGAACAGGGCACCGCCAAATCAAGCACCGCTGAACAAGGCAAGCACCACTGAACAGGGCACCGCCAAATCAAGCACCGCCGAACAGGGTACTGCCAAATCAAGCACTGCTGAACAGGGCACCGCCAAATCAAGCACCGCTGAACAGGGCAAGCACCGCTGAACAGGGCACCGCCAAATCAAGCACCGCTGAACAGGGCACCGCCAACTCAAGCACCGCTGGACAGGGTAAGCACCGCTGAACAGGGCACCGCCAACTCAAGCACCGCTGAACAGGGCAAGCACCGCACCGCCAAATCAAGCACCGCCGAACAGGGCACCGCCAAATCAAGCACGGCTGAACAGGGCACCGCCAAATCAAGCACGGCTGAACAGGGCACCACCAAATCAAGCACCGCTGAAAAGGGCAAGCACCGCTGAACATGGCACTGCCAAATCAAGCACCGCTGAACAGGGCAAGCACCACTGAACATGGCACCGCCAAATCAAGCACTGCTGAACAGGGCAAGCACTGCTGAACAGGGCACCGACAAATCAAGCACCGCTGAACAGGGCACCGCCAAATCAAGCACTGCTGAACAGGGCACCGCCAAATCAAGCACCGCTGAACAGGGCACCGCCAACTCAAGCATAGCCGAACAGGGCAAGCACCGCTGAACAGGGCACCGCCAACTCAAGCACGGCTGAACAGGCCAAGCACCGCTGAACAGGGCACCGCCAAATCAAGCACTGCTGAACAGGGCACCGCCAAATCAAGCACCGCTGAACAGGGCACCGCCAAATCAAGCACCGCTAGCCCATGAGCGGCAGGGGCACTGGCGCAACTGGGACCGTCACAGGGTGAGTGATGCACTCTGGGCACCAGTCCCCCTCCAGAACCAGTGGAGACATGCATCCACTACCTCTCTCCTTCACAGGATGAAGCACTCTGGGCACCAGTCCCCCTCCAGAACCAGTGGAGAGATCCATCCACTACCGCTGTCCTTCACAGGATGAAGCACTCTGGGCACCAGTGAGACATGCATCCACTACCTCTGTCCTTCACAGGATGAAGCACTCTGGGCACCAGTCCCCCTCCAGAACCAGTGGACAGATCCATCCACTACCTCTGTCCTTCACAGGATGAAGCACTCTGGGCACCAGTCCCCCTCCAGAAACAGTGGAGACATGCATCCACTACCTCTGTCCTTCACAGGATGAAGCACTCTGGGCACCAGTCCCCCTCCAGAACCAGTGGAGAGATCCATCCACTACCTCTGTCCTTCACAGGATGAAGCACTCTGGGCACCAGTCCCCCTCCAGAACCAGTGAGGACTGTTATCCACTTGAGAGACTGCGGCTTTGCACTCTCCAGGATATGGCAGTGGGCAAACCACCCACTGGAGAGACTTGAGAGACTGTGGCTTTGCACTCCCCAGGATATGGCAGTGGGCAAGCCACCCACTGGAGAGACTTGAGAGACTGTGGCTTTGCACTCCCAAGGATAATGCAGTGGGCAAACCACCCACTGGAGAGACTTGAGAGACTGTGGCTTTGCACTCCCCAGGATAATGCAGTGGGCAAACCACCCACTGTAGAGACTTCAGAGACTGTGGCTTTGCACTCCCCAGGATTGAACAGTGGGCAAGCCACCCACTGTAGAGACTTGAGAGACTGTGGCTTTGCACTCCCCAGGATTGAACAGTGGGCAAACCACCCACTGTAGAGACTTGAGAGACTGTGGCTTTGCACTCCCCAGGATTGAACAGTGGGCAAACCACCCACTGTAGAGACTTGAGAGACTGTGGCTTTGCACTCCCCAGGATTGAACAGTGGGCATTGAGCCCCCTCGTAGATCTGGCGTCGTGCACTCATCCGGCTGAGGTGCCCCCACTTCCCTTCCACCTGAGGTGCCTGTTGTATTTCTATCTGATGCCCCTGCAGTGTTCTCTCTGTTTTGATCTGGTATCGAGTGTGGGCCCAGTGGTCCACGGACTATAAATGGTGCAATACCTGGACTACTATTCTTGGTGTATATTTTGTTAATAGTGTGCGTACTGCATTTTAATAGATTACAATGGTTACACTCATTTCCTTTTGTCTTTGCATTCTTCCAGGGGGTTAGGGGGTGTAACTATAATGTATAGATATGTATTAGTGTGTATGTTGTAGTGGGTGAGGATGGGGGTGGGGGTGTTGCATGTGTGTCCCCCTGTTTTTTGCCTCCCCCCTCCTCTGTGTCGTAGGTGCAGTACTCACCGTGGTCTTCGTCGCCGGCGTTCGTGCTCCTGGTACAGGAGCATGAAGACTATTGCGGGTAGAATTTGGAGTTCTGGGTCCATGGTGTCCTCGTTCCTCGTGGAGTGTGTAGAGGTGAGAGTTTTCCCTTCGAAATTCCTGTTTCCGCCGTGTTTTTATCCGCGGTGAATCCGCCCCAGAAAAGGTGGCGGATTGGCCTGTCATAATAGTGTGGGCGGTACATTGTCTTCCGCCTGTCTGTTGGCGGTGACCGCCGCGCTGTTTGTTTGTACCGCCGTGGCGGTCGGAGTGTTAAAGTGGCTGTCTTTGTTGGCGGTTTCCACCACGGTCGTAATTGGTAAAAAAATTCCGCCGGCCTGTTGGCGGTCTTACCGCCGCTTTAACACCGTCCGCCAGGGTTGTAATGAGGGCCTTAGTGTCCTATTTTTAGGATCTGAATTATCTGATGAGGACAAGAGCCTATCTCGTACTTTCTAGAAAAATGTGCACAACTACAACCTCCAAACACCATTAAGAAACTACACCCATTGCTGGGTTTCTTCAATTTTGGCAGAACCTACATTCCTGAATATGCGTGACGCATAAAACCTCTTTATGACTTAATTTGTCCAGATTTCTCAAGCAAACATTGGACTCTGGAACATACATGCATTCTCATAGCATTACAACAAGACATTCTTGAAACAAAACACTTACACACATGTGACAATAATACAAATTTGGTCATCAGAGTAATTCCTACTGCCATCGGGTTCACCTATGTCACATTTAATGAGGGTGACGTGAACCCATAGCATAAAAATCACATTTGTACTCAAATGCAGAACAGCATTTTGCACCAACAGAAAAAATACTGACTGCTGTTCCGATGACTGTCATAAAGGAAAGGCCATTAGCCCAAGGGAAAGATGTAACTGTCCTTACCCCAGTACTAGCCCTTTAAGGCTGTTATCACAGCTAGCATCCTGAACGCAAAAGCATTACATCCACGTTGGTCTCAACTGGGCAACCTCCCTGATGGCCACTGATGTCGATTATACTTTCGACCCCAAACCTCAGACCCAGGAATTTCTCCAATATGAACTTGAGTACCCCATTTTGCCTCCTGACCAATACAGAATCATCATCTATACTGACGGTTCAGTGCAACCAGCTGCAGGTACAAAACACAAAAACTCCGCCCCTTGTGCAGCTGTGAGCGGGGTAGTGAGGGATGGAAGGTTCCACCCTCTACATACCTACATGCAGAACGTAGGTGACTACACTTCACTACTTGCAGAGCTTAAGGCTCTAATTCTGGCACTGGAATATACAGATCCTGAACTTTCTACCTTGATTGTGTGTGTCTAGTCCTTCAATGAATACTTACATTATGGGTGCCTAAATGGGTTCAGAGCCTCAAAAAGGAAAACCATCAAACATAATTTGTTGTGGGGGAGGGTAGCAGATCTTAAGGAGAATCTACCAAAAGCTCTTGTAATTCATACATTGGGACATCAATGTGTTGGAATACACGTTGTAGGAAACTCTTTGGCTGATGAAGCAGCAAAATCTGCAGTTGCTACGACTTCTGTTGCTGTGATTCTCATTCTCAAATGAAAATTGGGTGATGAAACACTGGCTGCTGTGAAAGTCTCTGCAGAAGGCAAGCCCTTACCGAAAGCATATCCTAAAAAACATGCCCAAAACATTACCTTTGCAACAATTCCAGGGATGGGTGACTGTGTGATCCCCAACCAAGATCAGAGATTAGATCTCATCACAGCAGCGCATGAGAGTATTGCTTCTGCCCGTGCTGGTGTGGCAACTACCATCTCCCTACTACAAGAACTCTATTGGTCGCCAGGTCTAAGCAAACAGACCAAACAGTACGTCATTTGTTGCAACATCTGCAAACAAATTAAAGGGTCCACCATCAAACGCCAATCACTGACACCCCTCTTAGTGTCAAACAAACCACTACAATATGTGTACCTGGGCCACTGCGGTCCCTTACAATTTGATGGTGCATACAAATATATCTTAGTCACTGTAGATTCATGCTCCAAAGTTCTGTGGGTATGGCCACAACAATCGGCTGACGCTCAAACTATAAAGATTTGCAAGTCTTCATCGGGACGCGTGTAGTTGCAGCATTCTACTCAGTCCAGGACCCTTCCTTTGCCTCTAGGGCATTCAGGGACACCGTGGCAACTATGGGTGTTCAACTACTTTTCTTGTCTCCTTACCATCCCAAGGGAAATTCTGTTGTGGAGCACAAAATACAAGCCTTAAAGCAAGGCCTAACAGCAAGATTACTAGGTTCTGGTTGTAGTTTGCTTCCTCACCTATATGGGGTCGAGGGGTTCCGAGAGCACTAAATATTCAGCCCAGAAGGTCCCTGGGAGAACTTATCCCTAATGGGGTCTTATTTGGGATACCTATGTATGTCCCAGAGCATGATGGCCCTGGCTTGGTGGTGGCAGAAACACCTTTTGAAATAAATGAACATGTTGCTCTTTTACAGGAAAAATAGCAATCCATGATGAAAATTCATCTGCATATGCCGCCACCTTGGGAATGAGGGATTTGCCAGCAATAACTACTGGCTGGACTCCTAAAGTTGGGGATCTAGTATGAGAATAAATTGCTGTAAAGAAGGAGTTTGGCCCATCACATTGAGCACCTGTTTAAGTTCTGGAAATACATGGTACCAGAACTGTCATTTTACCACTGTTGCCTAGCTGTAAAGAAAACCATTTTGTTTCGATTGACAGTGTCAAATTGCACAGCAGACCAAGAGGATTCTTGGGTAGTTCTGTTGCCTCTCTCACTACTCCACAGGATAAGCGTCTTCAAGCACTCAACACAAAACAATGCTACAATTGACTCCCCGAGCTTGGGGAGAGCAAAGAATGAACTTTTGTTAATTCCTGTTACCACTTCACCGACAAGAAATGTCCAAGAGGTAGATCTCTACTATTCCAATGCAACACCAACAGATGACATTGTTCATTTGGAACCGCTACCATTGGGAACATCTACCAGTTCTGCACCAGCTCCAGTTTTTGCACAGATTGCTTCTGGTTACTTTGCAGACATTGATGACTTTTCTTCAAACGCTTCAGCATCAGCAACTGCACCTGTATCAACAGCATGTAAGATTTTCTACAGGCTTAAAACAATTATTTGATTCATCCAAGGTACTATCCATGGATACTACTGAATGTGCTTGCCTTTCTGCTTTAGATTGGTTTTGTGATTGGTTTCATCTTGCTGATATATGGTCATTATTTCCCTGAACACTCTGCTGTTGGACTGTTGGATGAGGTTTAAACACTTTACCTATCACCACATAAGGTCCGAAGTCAGTCCCTTTAGAACATTTCAGCTGTTCCAATTCCCACTGGTATTGTTTGGGATAAAGTACCATATGATATCATTGGCCCTTCTGAAGTCATTCAAATTCCATGCTTTCAAAGTTTCTATGAATGATATTATTACACCAGATATTGGGGGTCATTACAACCCTGGCGGACGGTGTTAAAGAGGCGGTAAGACCAAAAACAGGCCCGCGGAAAAAAAAGGGAATTATGACCGTGGCGGAAACCGCCAACAAAGACAGCCACTTTAACACTCCGACCGCCACGGCGGTAGAGACAAACAGCGCGGCGGTCACCGCCAACAGACAGACGGAAGACAAAGTACCGTCCACAGCATCACAACCTACCAATCCGCCACCTTTTCCGGGGCGAATTCACCGTGGATAAAAACACGGCGGAAACAGCCATTTCAATGGGAAAACGCTCACATCTACACACTCCACGAGGAAGGAGGACACCATGGAACCGGAACTCCAAATACTCCCTGCGAAAGTCTTCCTGCTCCTGTACGACCATCATCAACGCTGGCGCCGAAGACAACGGTGAGTACTGCACCTACGACATAGGGGAGGGGGAGGCAAAAGTCAGGGACACACACACGCAACACCCCCACCCCCCACCCCGACCCTCACCCACTACAACACACACACCAATGCATATCCAAACATTACAGTAACAACCCCCAAACTCCCCGGAAGAATGCAAAGACAAAAGGAAATGAATTCAACCATTGTAATATATCAAAATACAGTAACCAAATATATACAGATATAATTTCACATTCAACAATATATACATCACGATTAGTAGTGCAGGTAGTGCACCATTCAATGTCCATGGACCACTGGGCCCAAGATGCATGGACGAGGTCCACACACGATACCTGAGCAAAACGGAGAGAACACTGCTGGGGCATCAGATAGAAATACAACAGGCACCTCAGGGGGAAGGGAAGGGGGGGCACCTCAGCCGGATGAGTGCAGCACGCCAGATCCACGAGGGGGCTCCATGCCCATTGATGTATCCTGGGGAGTGCAAAGCCACAGTCTCTCAAGTCTCTACAGTGGGTGGGTTGCCCACTGTACCATCCTGGGGAGTGCAAAGCCACAGTCTCTCAAGTCTCTACAGTGGGTGGGTTGCCCACTGTTCAATCCTGGGGAGTGCAAAGCCACAGTCTCCCAAGTCTCTCCAGTCGGTGGGTTGCCCACTTTTCAATCCTGGGGAGTGCAAAGCCACAGTCTCTCAAGTCTCTACAGTGGGTGGGTTGCCCACTGTACCATCCTGGGGAGTGCAAAGCCACAGTCTCTCAAGTCTCTACAGTGGGTGGGTTGCCCACTGTTCAATCCTGGGTATTGCAAAGCCACAGTCTCTCAAGTCTCTACAGTGGGTGGGTTGACCACTGTACCATCCTGGGGAGTGCAAAGCCACAGTCTCTCAAGTCTCTACAGTGGGTGGGTTGCCCACTGTTCAATCCTGGGGAGTGCAAAGCCACAGTCTCTCAAGTCTCTACAGTGGGTGGGTTGCCCACTGTACCATCCTGGGGAGTGCAAAGCCACAGTCTCTCAAGTCTCTACAGTGGGTGGGTTGCCCACTGTTCAATCCTGGGGAGTGCAAAGCCACAGTCTCTCAAGTCGATAACAGTCTCCACTGGTTCTGGAGGGGGACTGGTGCCCAGAGTGCTTCATCCTGTTAAGGACCTACGGAGTGGATGCTGTTCTCCACTGGTTCTGGAGGGGAACTGGTGCCCAGAGTGCTTCATCCTGTTAAGGACCTACGGAGTGGATGCTGTTCTCCACTGGTTCTGGAGGGGAACTGGTGCCCAGAGTGCTTCATCCTGTTAAGGACAGACGGAGTGGATGCTGTTCTCCACTGGTTCTGGAGGGGGACTGGTGCCCAGAGTGCTTCATCCTGTTAAGGACAGACGGAGTGGATGCTGTTCTCCACTGGTTCTGGAGGGGGACTGGTGCCCAGAGTGCTTCATCCTGCCAAGGACTGAGGTAGTGGATACATGTCTCCACTGGTTCTGGAGGGGGACTGGTGCCCAGAGTGCATCACTCTCCCCGTGACGGTCCCAGTTCCGTCACTGCCCCTGCCGCACATGGGCTAGCGGTGCTTGAGTTGCCGGTGCTTGCCCTGTTCAGCGGTGCTTGCCATGGCGGTCTTTGCCCTGTTCAGCGGTGCTTGGCCTGTTCAGCGGTGTTTGCCATGGCGGTCCTTCATTGCCCAGAGGGGCTGTGGCTGCTGGGGCCCTCCTGGGCACTGACTCTGGCGGTGGCCTCCTGGCCAGTGACGATGGGGCTGCCCTCCTGGGCACTGACTCTGGCAGTGCCCCCCTGGCCAGTGACGATGGGGCTGCCCTCCTGGGCACTGACTCTGGCGGTGGCCTCCTGGCCAGTGACGATGGGGCTGGCGGTGGCCTCCTGGGCAGCGGGGATGATGGCGGGCTTCTCCGCCGTGCTGCTCTTCCCAGACTTTGGCAATTTCTTCTGCCCCTTCCCCACCTTGGGAGGAGTCACAGCTGAGTGGACACTTCCCCCGGGACCCATGTGAGTGGCTTTGCCGGCTGGAGTCTTCCCCCTCTCCCGTCGGGCACTGTCCAACTTCTGGTGCTTCACAGGGGGGGGGGACTGGCTGTGCTGTGGCTCCGTGTCACACTGGCTGCCCTGGTGCCCGGTGCACTCCACATACCTCTAACAGGCACCACTGGTACCGGCGATTTTTTGGCTGAGGTGCTAGTACGGGACCTATGAATTGGAGGGGGGGGTGGGGGTGGGAAAGAGGTCAAGGGTGCTCAGGAAAAGTTTCTTAGGAACACTGGGACAGGTAGCTGGAGGTGGTCTGGGAGTGGAGGAAGAGGAGGTAGTTGTAGGAGGTGTAACTTTTGTTGATTTGGGTGCAGGTGCATGCACTGGAGGCTGTTGTGAGGTGGATGGACGTTGGGTGCGTGTGTGCCCGCGTTTATGTACTTTGGGAGGGGGCATCACAGACACACTGGGAGAGGACACAGGGGACGTGTAAATGGTGGTGGGGGTGGTGAGTGCAGGTGAGCGGGGTGTGGTGGTGGGTGTGCTGGTGCAGGAGCTAGTGGCTGTAGTGGTAGTGCATGCAGGTGAGAGTGTAGATGACACTGGGAGGGAGGAGGGAGACGACGACGAGGGGGACACAGTGGAGGCAGTGGATGTTGCTGTGTCTGTATGTGTGTGATGCTTGCGTGAGTGCCTGTGGGATGTGTGGTGCTTATGTTTGCCTGAGCTTCCCTTGTGTGTTGACATGTGTGCAGGCTGGTCTGATGGTGTGCTTGGGATAGGCTGGGGTACAGGGGATTGGGTCTGGGTGGAGGAATTTGGATGGGGGAGGCTAGAGACAGGGACAATGGCTGCCATCAGTGCTGAGGCCATAGATTGCAGGGTTCGATGAAGGGCAGCCTGACCAGAATGAATGCCCTCCAGGAATGCATTTGTGTGTTGCAATTCCCTTTCTACACCCTGGATGGCATTCAAAATGGTAGACTGCCCAACAGTGAGTGACCTGAGGAGGTCAATGGCCTCCTCACTGAGGGCAGCAGAGGTGACAGGGGGAGGGGCTGAGGTGCCTGGGGTGAAGGTGATGCCCACCCTCCTAGGTGAGCGGGCACGGGGCAAAGGCTGAGGGGCTGCTGGGAGGGTGGTGCTGGTAGGGGGGGTGGCGGCTGTACCTGTAGAAGTGGGGGGCACAGATTTTGCCACCACCACAAGGGAGCTCCCATCGGAGGACGAGTCCGTGTCGCTGGTTGCTGATCCTGTGACTGCCGTGAAGCTCCCCTCGCCCTCCGTCCCACTGGTGTATTCAGAGTCCGTGGTGTGGCCCTCCATGGCCATGTGGGATGCAGCTCCCTCGTGCTCCGGTGCCACTTTACCTCTGCCTGATGATGCTGATGCACACAAGAACAGGGAGAGCACAAAAAGGGGGGGGGGGAACGACAGAAGAAAGACAGGTTGAGTGCATGGCTTACGGCTGCAGTTGGCGGACAATACAGACACAGCAGCCCCCTGCACTACGCCGCGCTGTTGGGCTCTACTGATGCAGTTCCTGGGATATGGCCTACATGGCTATGGTGGACATCAGCACACATAGATGACACAGGGGCATGTATACCTGTACTTGGCACTCTACAGAGGTGGGGTGCATTACGGAGGGGCATAGCCTACGGAACTCGCCCTGGCCTAGGGAAACCCACAGCCCTCCTCCCCCACCCAGACACCTTCACTGCGCGCAAAGTCCGCTGAATGAGAGTGTACTCACCCCCTTGTGTCTGCTGTGATGCCCTCAAGCGCCCATCCAACTCAGGGTAGGCCACTGCCAGGATCCTGAACATCAGGGGGGTCATGGTGCGACGGGCACCCCTCCACGTTTGGGAGGCCATCCCCAGCTGAGCCTCTGCCGTCTTCTTGCTCCCGCGGCGAATGTCCTCCCATCTTTTACGGCAGTGGGTGCTCCGTCTCTGGTGGACCCCCAGGGTCCGGACGTCCTTGGCGATGGCATGCCAAATATCCTTCTTCTGGTGGGCGCTGACCTACATGACATGTACAGGGGAAGAAGAGAAGTCATTACCAACTGCACCGTCAAAGTGAGTGGCCCACATCTCTACCCTTGCCATGTGGCACATGCATTCACAGTCCTTCATGGTCGCAGAACTCTGCCCCCTTCCTTCTTACAACCAGCCCTCTCCACCCAGGCATAGCCCATACAACTTGCTCCCTGTGTACTCACCTGTTGGTCTGGAGGACCATAGAGTAGCGTGTACTGGGGGAGGACCCCGTCCACGAGCTTCTCCAACTCCTGTGCAGTGAAGGCAGGGGCCCTGTCCCCAGACGCACGAGCCATTGTCTCTTCCAGACCGAGGTCACAGCAGCACTTGCAGTGTAGGTCCTCTCCTGTCGAAGATCAGGTATCGAGTGATTCAACAGATAGAAAATGGCGGTCACGTCCGCGGCGGTGCATATCATCACCGCCGGCGCACTTCGTCATTGGCTCCTGGGACCCATAGGGTCCAATGTTAACCAATGCAGCATTGCGCAGCGGTCTTCGACCGCCTACTGCGACGGTGTACAACACCAGCGCAGTTACCTCACATCCCATTGTCCCAGTTTAGAGGTCAGACAGCCGCCATTTCAGGGGCCCACATGGCTTCATTTTCAACTGCGTCACACATACCTAGGCCTGGACTCAACACACATACAGACAACTTTTTGGATTATGTTTCGTGTTCTGTGTAGACTGTGGGTACATACCTCTGAGTTGCTTGACTCTGTGGTCGCTGTTGTCCTTCCTAGGCACCGTCAGCTGGGACATGTGATGAGATGGCAGAATCCTCTGGTGTACCGACCGCTGGTGGACCTGTTGACAATGGAGGAGCGACATTTAATCATCACCTACAGGTTTGACCGTGCCACAATCCAGGAACTGTGTACCCAGTTGGAGCCTTACCTGATGTCAGCTATCCGCCATCCCACAGGGATCCCCACTCAAGTGCAGGTGCTATCAGTGCTCCATTTCCTTGCAAGTGAGTCTTTTCAAACAACAGTGGCCATGGCATCAGGGATTTCACAGCCTATGTTTTCCAACGTGTTGTCCAGAGTGTTGTCTGCCCTGCTGAAACACATGAGGAGCTACATCGTTTTCCCTCAGGTAGAGGATTTGGCTACTGTTAAAGGTGACTTCTATGCCCTTGGACATATCCCCAACATCATAGGTGCCATTGATGGGACCCATGTGGCTTTGGTCCTCCCCCCACAGGAGTGAACAGGTGTACAGGAACCAGAAGAGTTATCATTCAATGAATGTACAGATGGTATGTTTGGTAGACCAGTACATCTCCCAGGTAAATGCTATGTTCCCTGGCTCAGTGCATGACGCCTACATCCTGCGGAATAGCAGCATCCCTTATGTGATGGGTCAACTCCAGAGGCACCGTGTGTGGCTATTAGGTGACTCTGGTTACCCCAACCTGTCATGGCTACTGACCCCAGTGAGGAATCCCAGGACCAGGGCAGAGGAACGCTACAATGAGGCCCATGGGCGGACTAGGAGAGTGATCAAACGCACCTTCGGCCTCCTGAAGGCCAGGTTCAGGTGCCTCCATATGACAGGTGGTTCCCTATTCTACTCACCAAGGAAGGTGTGCCAGATCATCATCGCCTGCTGTATGCTTCACAATCTGGCTTTGCGACGCCAGGTGCCTTTTCTGGAGGAGGATGGTCCAGATGACGGTGTTGTGGCAGCTGTGGAGCCTGTGGACAGTGATGAGGGGGAAGCAGAGGAAGAAGACATTGACAACAGGGACTCAGTCATCCAGCAATATTTCCAGGGACACACAGGTGAGAACACATTCTTGCCTACTACAAGTACTTTCACACTTCTACCTCTATCCTGTCTGTCAATTTCAAGCAGTATATGGTAACTGAGTTGTACATTTCCATTACGGTTTCACAGGTGTGGTTACCAACGTGTGTCATCTGCTTACATTCTTCATGGACTTGTGATGTGTGACATAGGTATGTTGACATTACATTTGAGAACGGATTTTGTCACTGTCATTGCTAATACACATTTTCAAAATCACAGACTGACTCCAGATTGTTTTGTGCTTCAAGGGTGTTTCTTGAAGTGCTAAATAGTGGAGGGGGGTGGTAAAATGGTGAGGGGTGATGGTGGAGGAATGTCCATGGCAGAGTCCAGACTATTAGTCTCACAGGTGCACTGCCCATATGGGCATAGGAAGTGGACCTGGGCCAGTTCAATATGGACAGGGTTACAAAGTGGGACAGTGGGATGACAATCAAGGTGGTCTCATTTCTTGGCGGGGGTCTTGCCATTGTGCTCTGTCCTGTTCCTG